>NW_004524641.1:728489-740719 GCF_000260255.1 Octodon degus | reverse complement strand
TACACAATGTACTAACCATTGTTACTCTCCTAAGAAAAATAAAAGGAAGAATGAATAATATTCCATTGTAAAAAACAAAAAAAAATTAAAAAATTTAAATGTCTTTGGTTGTTGCAGGGTCTCACTACGCAGCTCAGGCTCATGGTGATCCTCCTGCTTTCAGCCTCTCCAGCCTTGGGATTACGGTTGTGTGCCACTATGCTTGACTCTGGCTGGCTCAGCCTGCCCTGGGGCTGGGGCTGGTGTAGTATGCATTGCTGGGGATTGAACCTCAGTCCCTGTACTTGTTTAAGCCTGCCCAAGCAGACACTTTAGTCTGCTGAACTATCTCACCGGCCTCCACATTTTTTTCAAGATTCCTATGAGTTGCCTTTCTAAAGAACTTTGTTCATAAGTGGTGTGCATTAGCCTTCAAGACTTACACATTATACGTGCGTTCAGGCAACCTACCACTTTCAGTGACTACTGTAGCTCAGTCATAAGGAAGAAAAAACAGTCAGACAATGTGTTCACAGGAAACCAAAATTATATGATGCTACTTTGTGGAGAAATCTGGTCATGAATAAAAACAAAGCCAAGAAACTTCCATAATCACATCTGACAAAATAACACAGACAAAAATAACACTGTCCTAACCACAAAAATGGCCATACATCCCATTTTCCCATTTAACAGGAATGGTGGCTACTTTGCAAATTATAGATTTTACCACATCCCTTTCCTTCCTCTTCCTAGATAAGAATTGCTAAGATACCATGTCTTAGGATGGCTCCCATATCCTCTTTCCTTGAGCCTTCCCCCAGATTACCTAAGGCAAGCCCACATCCAAAACCCTATCACAAATCTGAGTGTCCCCTTTTTTTCCTCATGGTCTCCTTTGTTGTGACAAATAATAAACCCAACTCTGGCTGGATACAGGTATGCTCCTGGTGCTAGGCTAGAGGGCATCAAATATTTACATATTAGATTTGTTTTACCAGATTGTGAAGAGTAAGATCTGAAAAGAAATTTTTTTTTGGTTCTCTCTTTACTCATAGTACTTGACTAGATAACGAGCATATTTACAGGCTAAATTAACAAATGCGCATTTTATGATTAAAGGTACCCAATTTAGCAGACAGAAGAAATTGCTTGAATAAAACATGTGATTGTACACCAAAATGCTTTTCAAGTCGCTACTGACTGAGTTTGCTTTTGCAAGTGAGGGGGCTCCTGTGGTGTGGATGCTATTGCCTTTGGCCAGCTCACACCATCAACAGATCCTGCAGCTACAGTTTGAAGTGGTGCTGCTGGCTTGTGCTGTACGTCCTCAGCTTCATTCTCGAAGTCCTCACTGATCCCAGCATGCATCGCTGCACAGCCCACTAGGTGTGGGGATGCTGTTATTTGGACTATACATTACCGAAAATAAGTCACAGTAGGAAGACAGATTAGGACGATTTAAAGAGTGAGGCAAGAGAAGCTATGAAAAACAAGAAAGAAAATTGAATTCTAACTACAGTTGGGCCTCATACTTGTTTTAACTTTGTGGATGATTGAAAGTATAGTATAGTGTGGTAGTTCTCACTCTTCAGGGTTTATTTCTATCTGAAGATTTCCAGAGCCCTTTGGACCTTAATGTCATGGATCTTTCTGTTTTGTGCTTTAGCAACATACTAGTCAAAGTGGAATAGGAAGTATTTGTTCTGTTCAAGGCACTTATTTCATTTTAGTCCAGAATACAGGCTGGTGAGGGTTTCAGGCTTCTGAGTCAGAAGGATACATATGAGAGTCTAGGATCATCAACTTCCCAAATACATGATTTCATGTCACTCAACCTCTCTGAAGCCCAATTTTCTCAACTATAAAATGAGAATATCAATAATAAACACCTATAAAGTCTTGGAGAGCATGAATGAGATATATAAGAACCATTCTTGCCACACAGATAGCTATTATTAGCGCAATTAGTTCATTACTTTTCATCAGCATTTCTATAGAATGTAAAACTGTTGCTCCACGTGTTGTGGTACATAATATGCTATGTATAATATAGATAATAAACTAGTATAAATTATTATGGGATTTAGTCAGACTCATCAGTTCAGCAATAAAGACTTTATAAAATTGGGTTGTGTATATTATGTCTTTGTCTGAAATAAACTTGTAACCTGGAAAAATAAAATAAATTCTTGACAATATCCATCACACACAGAGTTTTAGTGATTGGACTGCGCGACTCTCAGGGTTCCCTGTTGTCAGAAAGGAGAGTGAATTTGATAAACAGCAGGACAGACTAAATCTACTGGGAAAAAGAAGCAAAAACCATGCTGACCTTCAAGAGGGCTGGATATCACTACTACAATCAGCTGATGCTGGTGCAAGGAAGCTTAGTGAAGTTGGAAGTACGGACAAGGATGGTGATGGGTGGTTGGAGACTCCCAGAGGAGGCTGGGCAAACACAGCACAGTATCTGGGTGAAATATGTAAATGAGGTATATTATTATTCATATTATGTAATCTTAGTGAGTTCTTGTTATGTGTCAAGAGCTCCTGTGAATTGAATGTATTTGCTTACTTAACCCTTCTACTATCTACTTAGCACCATGGGAACTGATTCTAAATAAAGGCATTCTTTGTTGGATCCCTTCGAGTTGCAGTACTTCTAATCTCTGATGTTGTACTGCTTATATTTGGACGACCAACTTGGAAAATTTGCATACCTTTCTGCCTCTTTATCATGTTTATTTGCTTTTACATACATGGACCTATGAAATAAGTTACAAAAATTATTTAAATATTTACTAGTTCTATCATCTGTTTCTATGTTGGTTGATTTTTCTACATATTAAGGGTCTCATTTTGCAGTTAAATGATGGCTAACTTTGACTATATGCCAGGTACTGGGAATGTTACTTGTTTGGATGCAATTTTATTCTTAAAACATATATTTGAGCTTAATCATAAGACATAGTTAAACTATTTCTGACAATTTAATCCTTTTTTGGACTCATCTTTCATTGTACTGGTGGGACTGGAGCCCAGGACAGAGATGACAAAACTTTTAGAACTTGTGATGATTACAAACAGCCCACTGCTGCATGCATGTCACAGGCTCATCACCACTGGCTTACATTTCATACATGCTAAATGTGCATGAAAGAACTGAGCCTCAAGGGCTGGGGATACAGTTCAGAGGCACAAGTACCTGCCTGGAAACCCACAATGTCCTAAGTTTGATTCCTGGTACAAAAAAAGAAAAAAATTGAGCTTCAGTACTGTTAAGTTTTTTTAAAAAGGTGGTGCCAGCTTAGTCTTTTTAAATTTAAAATATTTTCTTTTTATTTTAAGGAAAAGCAAAACACATTTTCACAGTCAAATAAGGAAATAACAATCATCATCACACCGTGGTATCATTATCTCCAAAGCAGTTACTCAGTAGATGCCGTAAACAAGGAAGATTCATATGGAAAGATACGATAATAACACAAACTTTCTTTTCAAGGCACTAAGCTAAGCTATTAGTATAAATGAAACAAATTAGCACATATATTAAAATATATTTAAAATAATAGAATGTGTAATGTGGGGGAGGATTTGAATGTCTCCCTACTTCCTGTTTATGTCTCAAGTCTAAGCCTTTTTCTCATGAGCAAGTCAATGCCCTTTTGAGTAGTCCATTCAATGGCCCATGTGGGATGCCATTCTATGACTCTGATAGAAAGAAATAGCAACTACTCCTGCCTTGTATGAGCTCCTGTGGCTGTTCCTCTGGCTCTTTTCAGGTGTTTCTTTTTTCATACACACACACTGACAGAACTCAGGTAGAAACTTGGTGAGAGTGGGGAAGACTTCTGAAGATCTCCAGGGCTCTCTTCACTACATCTTTCACCTCTCCGTTCTTTGTCCAAACTCCGGTTTCCTTGTTCTCTTCAAACTTCCAATTCTGTTTCCAACTGAGTGGAGTTCTGGGGCTCCACCTGAAATTTTCCTGTCTGCACTACAAATTAGAAAGTTTCTCCAGATATAGAGCTCTACTACCCTTAAGACTTACCTCCCTGATTTCAGTCAGGAATCACTGTTCTCTGATACCTGTGCTCTAATGTCTGAAAACCAATTTTTGTTTTATTTTTCCTATTTTTTAACTGTTGATGACAGGAGACCCACAGGTACAGCTTGGGTGAACACATGATTTGTATCCTTAAATACAACACACACACAGCGTAATCAACTATTTTATGACCACATCGCATTCCACCTGGACTCATCCTACTCCTCATTTGAAGGTCTGATGCCTGCCACATCCCCTTTTCAAGCACAAATTTATGTGCTGGTCATGGCTCTTCTTGCTTAAAACCTAGAAATCCTGCTCAAGCTAGTTAAAAGAAAATGTCCTTGTAGTTCAATTAGCTAAACATCTAGAAACAGAACTGGACTCATGAAAGGGCAAGATGGGAGGGACTTTCCAATGACATGAGAATTCTTTATCTATAGTTCTTGGAAACAGTCTTTCCAGAGGCTCCTAGGAGCAGACAAGATTGCTGTTGACATTAGGTGCTCTACATCCAAGAAGTGAATGCTTCAAGATATGCAGTATTAAAAATTAAATCCAACTCTCATCATCACCATCACCATCATCATCATATGGAAACATATCCTTTCTGATAGCACTTGCAGAAAAGCCATGCTGTTAGGTCAGCTTGGCCAGGCTTGGTTCTCATGGTCTTTTAGACCTGATCACGGTGGTTTGGGGTGAGAAGACTGATGGTATGTACTCTACATGACCACGGTTTATCCATAGGTAAGTGGGACGGTGTTGGCAGAAGTAGGAGGTGAGTCTCTATAGAAGGCGGGTAGGTATATTAGCCTTGAGATATAAAGTGAAATTTTAGTTTCAGGAACAATACAGAAATCCAACACCATATTTATATACAAAATGAGGGGTTTACCTCCAGGTAAAAGTGTCCCTGAGTTATTGAAAGGAGATTTAAATCTCTAGGAAGAGGATAAGCCAATATTATAGGTGTGGAAAAGTTTACTAGCTAAAGTCATGTCACCTGATCTATGAAAAGAAGATATCAGAACAGAGATTGTATAGCTGTTCTTTCAACACTAAGATTCTGTGGTAATACAGTACCAATTTTTTCATTTGCAAGATGTTCCTGGTGTCCAAACTCCTGGCATAGAAACATAGGTGAAAGATTTCTATTTCTCTTTAAATCAGAGAACTAAATCATTCCTAGGTGTATGTCAATACTTACTTGTCAACAACAAATCACGTGGATTATTAAAAGACTTTTCAACATTAAAATGGAAGAGGAATTTTGTTATTCTTGGGGAAAAATACTATAATTACCAATTACATTCTGTTACTCAACTAGCAGGCTTTTCAGTTCAAATCCAGTTTGTGGCTTTAAATGCTTTAAATAACTTGTGGTAATTTCCTGGTGCAATGTAATAAGATCTTGAAGCTAGGTTTAGACTTTTCTACAGTGATTTTAGGTTCTAGGATTGGATCTTGGGAGTGTTAGTGTGACTTATGGACCAAGGCGTAACTATAGCTGGCTCTGGTTTCAAGGCCTTAACTAAATCATATAGAATCAACTAAAATTCTATTTCTATAATGAAATTTAGGATACAATTACTTTTGGTGACAAGTGGAGCCAGCAGATGACAGGAGGGAGGGTCCCATAGTTAGATACAAAGTATTAACAATGCCCTATTTCTTAAGTTAGGTATAGGGTTCAAAACATTTATTTCCATCATAACTTATTGTCTTTCAGATCATAAATATTCTCTCTATATTTTAAGGTTATTAAACAAAATATAATGCAATATAAAATAATAAAATAAATTTCTTCAGAAAACTTGTTAGTACTGTAAATAAAAGATATTCAGAAAAGCAAAAAGATTCAGCTCAATTCCCTAATACTGTACATCTGTATTTTAAATTAGACTGTTTTCCAGTTTAACACACATTGAAGAGGTAGTCTGGGGTATCTTGGGAGAGATCCTGGTGAACACATGCTTACCCTGACTTTCTTACGCATATAATTTATTTAGAACACGAAATGTACATCTATTTCATATCCTCATGTATAAGAAACCATAAGCAAGAACTTTTGCATTGAAGCTTTCTGTTTTCTAACTTCTCTGTACCTTCCTGGACTTGACCCTACTATTCCACTGCGTAGTCCACATTAAAATCATGAATTACTTTCACCTTGCCAGCCTCACTGGTGAGCTTTTGATCTCCTTGTATTTGACCTCTTAGCAGCTTTTATTACAGTTCAACACCTCTTGCTGGAAAAGCACTACTCTCGTGGTTTTTCTTCCGTCTTAGTTGCTATTTCTGAGTGTCCTCTGCTGGCACAGCCTCTTCTGTTCTTGATCTAAAGCTGAATGACCTAGGTCTTGTCTCCTCTTTCTATAGCCTCTCACCAAGTGGCCTCTGAACGTGCTGGTTAATCATAAGTCTCTAACTCCAGCTCAGTCCACTCTCCTCAGTTCCAGGTTCGTGTATCTGACTGCCAGCCTGTTAGGTTGGCATATTTACTCAGGCATCTGGAAGCTTCCACAGTGTGTTGACCCACCAGATTTTCCTCTCTCAGTAAATGCGTATGGGCCATGCCAGCCTCTCATGTGACATCTTTGATTCCTTGCTTCCCCTATCACTCCTCCACCATCCCTTATCAGGCACTGTCAGCTCCGTCTCTAGAATACATTCCAAACATAATCACTGCTCATCAATTCTACTGCCATCATTTTAGCCCAAACTTCCATCATAGCTTATTTAGACCCCTTCCTACACAACTGCCAGAATTGTCCTTTTTACAGCATATATATGATACCATTTACTCATCATTTGTAAAAAACTCTCTGTTTGCTATCCATTGATAAATTGTGCTGCTATAAACATGGGTACATGTATATCGCTGTGGTATGAGTTTTTAATTCTTCTGGTAATATATTCAAGAGGGGAATAGCTGGGTCAAATGGGACCTAAACTCCTAGTCTTTTGAGGTATCTCCACACCAATTTCACTGTGGTCTACACTCCCACTGAGAGTGGAGAAGGGCTCCTTTTTGCCAACATCCCTGACAGAATTTGTTATTGGTTGATTTCTTGATAACAGCCATTCTTTCTTGGATGAGATGAAATCTCAGTATTGTTTTCATCTGCATCTTTTTTTTTTTTTCAGAACCGGGGATTAAACTCAGGCCCTTGCGCTTGCCAGTGAAGCACTTATTCCACTGAGCCATCTCCCTGGCCCCGAAACTTTTTCCGAAGGGTTTTTTTTGTTTTGGTTTGTTTTTTGGCGGAACCAGGGATTGAACTCAGGCCCTTGCGCTTGCCAGGGAAGCACTTATTCTACTGAGCCATCTCCCCAGCCCTTCATCTGCATCTTTAGAGTGACAAGTGACATTGGACATTTTTTCATATATTTGTTTGCTGTTTGTATGTCTTCATCTGAGAAGTGTGTATGCTGCTCAGATGCCCATTTTTGGGTTGGGTCTTTGCATTTGGGAGGTCTGATATTTTTGAGCTCTTTATATGTTCTCAACAGTAATCTTTTTTTTGAGGAAGAGTTGCAAAACATTTTTTCCCACACAGTGGGTTGTCTCTTCACTCTGTTGGTGGTTTCTCTTGCTGTGCAAAAGATTTTTAATAAGATGAAATCCCACTTGTTGATTCTTTGTGATAGCGCCTGTGAAATCAGGTCTCATGCATAAAATCTTTACCTACACCAATGTCTTCAAGAGTGTTACCTATCCTATCTTGAAGCAGATTTAATGTTTCTGTTTTAATATTTAGGTCTTTGATCCATTTCAAATTTGATTTAGTACATGGTGAAAGATATAGAAACATCAAGGAAGCAAACATCAAGGAAGGAGGAGACAGATAGCACTTACACACACACAGACACACAGACACACAGACACACAGACACACACACAAATATAACCCAAGAGAAAAAGAAATGTAATCAATAACAACAAAAAAATTAGAAAAAATAGAAAAAAAAAGAAAAGAAATAAAAGTCCACTTTACAGATTTTGTCTCTGCTGCCAATAGGTATTGGCAGAGGCGAGAGCCATATTAATCAATCCCAGCAAGCCAGCAGCAGCTCCACAGTGGAGTAGGGGATAATGCCAGTAAGCCTGCACCAGTATTTTCGCAGAATTTCAGGCTGGCCTCTGGCTGTGAGGCTGGAACCAGACCCACCCAGTCTGCAGCAGTCTTCATTTCCTCTGCTGTCCTGGTTCAGAGCCACTAGGTGAAGCCAGCAGTCACGCAGGGTCTTGGGCTCAGTGGGTCCCTCTCCAAGATGGCTCTCAGCCCACTGCCCTCTCTTGTGGGGACGACTCACCAGCACTGCTGTCACTGCTGATCACTACACTGCTCTACTCGCACACTTCTCTGCAAGGACTTCTGGGGTCGCCAGCCTTGGGGCTGCCAATTTCTGTCTATAGTAACCAGCAGTCACAGAGCCACTGCACTTTCCAGCTACCCCTCCCCCACAGTGAGTCCAGGCTGAGGGTAAAAGTGCTATCTGTCTCCTTCCTTGATGTTTGCTTATTCACTCTCCCTGTGGGCTTCAGATTTACTTTAAATCCTTCTTGAGTTCTAGGGACCTACTTCCCTTCTTGCTGTATTCCAGTGTTTGGCCACTGGTCCTCAGAGAGAGACTCTCTGTTACCAGTCTCCCATTTTCCTCATGTTTTCTAGTTTTAGTTTTTTAGGACTCTCCATATTAATTTCCATAACGGTTATACTAATTTCTATTCCTACCAATTCTTATGAGTTCCTTTCTCCACACAGGCTTACCAGTATTTATTATTACTTTATTTCTTGATGGAAGCCATTCTTTCTCAAGGAAGACAGAATTGTAGCACTGTATTAATTTGGATCTCTCAAATGCCAGGAAAGGTAGAACATTTTTTCATGCATTAATTGGGTAGTTTACTTCTTTTGAGAAGATACACTTGTTGCTGCAGAGACCTCTGGAGCCATCCTACTTCCTGTCGTCTGCATGACTGAGTTGTTCAGCTCTTCCTGAGAGTTCTGGGCGGTATCTAAGATCTTTCCAATCAGTTGTTTCCACTCCTTAACCAGAATCCATATCTGTCCCTTGTCTCCTTTGAGATTTACAACATAGCAGCAGTTTCAAAGTTGAGGAAGCATCTAAACTGGGATTTGAAGACTAAGCATAGATTTTCCCACTAACCATCTAGGCAGAGAATATACATGTAGAGTTTTGTATGTTGAGTATCGATCAGAACCTGGATTAGTTCCTTTGAAAACAGTGACTTGGAATTTAACTACTCAGGGTGAACAACAGAGATAAATCCCCTGAAAATAAACATTTGAAAGATTTGAGAGAATTTGCATTTAAAAAACATGTCAATCCACTTACTCTCAAGTTTTGAGCAGATGTAACCTAGCAAGTGATCTTTTCATTGCTGAGACAAAAGGAAACCCACAAGGGAAGGGAAGAAAGGGTTACTTTAGCTCAGTTTTCAGCAGCTTCAGACCATAGTCATCTGGCTCTAAGGCAGGGCAGCAGGGCGGCAGGACAGCAGGGCGGCAGGGCAGAGGGACAGTCTTTGGCATGGCAGGCATGAGGCAGCAGTACATATATATCATTCAGCTCTTCCCTAGAGTTCTAGATGATATCTAAGACCCTCCCAGTCAGTCCTTTGTTTCCTCCTTCCAGCCCAAGCCCAGAGTGACCCACCTCTTCCCACTAGGCTTTGCCTTCTAACATCATACCACCTATAAACCTCTCAGTGGGCTAACCCAGTATCACACACGCTTGATCCAGTCACTTCCCAAAAGCCCTACCTAGGATCACATGTGGCTTTAGCAGGCCATTTAGATATAAGCCATAACAAGACATCTGTCCTCAGTGCTGTCACTTTAATATTAGCTATATATGCTATTTCATGCCAAGAAAAGTTATAAAACTATAAAAAGCTATAATTTAAAAAATATATTCTGCATGTCTAAAAATTAGGAAATTTTAATCATTTAACTCAATTATTCAAAACCAATAATTACAAACATGACCTGGCTGCTCAGTGGGTCTAGCATCTTATTAAGGAGCTATCATTGAAAACTTAGGCAAAAATTTAGGCTCAGTGAAGCTTATTACATGGATGATTAAATTAAGGCTCATTTGCTTATTGCAAAAGTTAGGTAAGCAGGCAACTAAATCAATCCGTTGATTTGCTTGCTTTAAATGAGTCAATTAAAATAAATGAAAAATAGTCAATCATGACATAAAAACAAAGCAAAATAAAATCAGTGGTGGATGAAAGAAAAGTTTCTTCCTGAGAGGAACTGAGTTGGGCTAGTTGAGAAAGAGTAGATGGGTCAACAGATAAAAAAGCTTTGGTTTCACAATGTTCCATTTTTGATTTCAGAATCTTTGGTCAAATCCATTGGGTCTGGCCATACTTTGCGGAGAGCAGGAAGGGTGCACTGTGGGAAAGGAGCCATCAATTTCTGTGTTGTCCCGGTGACATAGCAGAGCCAGTGTGGATGAGCTTCTTCTTGGGACAGAACATCACGGCAGGAATTTGCCAGTGAATCTAATTCTCTGTGTAAGTCACAGATTCAAACACATCCCCTCCCTTCAGGCTTCTCCAAAGAAGCCTATGGGATTTATAGCTTTTTCTGTCTGAGAGATTTGGAGTATTTCCTGCACTACATTTCTGGTCTGTTGGGGATTATCTTGACATTTTCTTAAACTTAGGATGTGTGTCTCAAAAGCCATAAGATTTTAAGAGAGCACAGGACTTCTCAGTACCCTCCAACTGCAGGGTGCCTGAGTGCTTTCCTCAGAGCCGGCAGCTGTACAAATCTTCCATTAGAATCCTGTCAGGGAAGCGCAGTGAAGGACCTAACGACTTTACTTGAGACTTTAGACACACATCCTCAATTAAATGACTCAGCTGGAATGAGCACAAGCATATTAGTCCTTAAATATTTAAAATTTTGCCTTTGTAGACATAAACCACAGGACTCTGTCAGCATGACTGGTCTTCAGATCTTTTATGGAGAGCCCAGGCTAGGGAAATAACTCTCGAAAATTTGTATTGGACGTTGCTTCGCTTTATTCTTTAGTTTATTAAGAGTTGTGAAATAAAAAGCAGTAATGTGAAAATGGTTGAAAGTCCAAAGTCATCAACAAACTTAAAATTAAAAATATGCCCTGACCTTCATGTCCTTTCACCTAAACACAATCTTTTGATGTTTTCCTGTTGTCTCTTCTGGTTTCTGTTACTCTCAAGTATTTCTGCTGAGGCACATGAGGTACCTAGAGCAGTCCAAGTGCATTTTTATTTGGTTAATTTTACTTTTATTAGTCTGTATTTGCAGTGCATAATTCTTATGCTCATTATGGGGAGTTGGTGCGTGTACATAATGCATCTTAGTTATCTTTATTTTCTGCTGTCCTCCTCTCTCTCCTTCTCCCCTCCATATCTCAGTCTCCTTCCCATTTGCAAAAGCTATCTCTGTGTTTCCTCCTCAACTTCACCAATCTAAATGACAAATTTATGCTCCTATTTTCTCAAGTTATTAATTTAGACACCTGGCCATGATTGATAAAAACTCCACTCTCACAACCACTTTATTTCTCTTCTTTTCCATCTCCTATTATATGTCACTATTTTTTACTTAAACCAGTGTTTAGCATAAAATCATAATAATGCAAATATATACCCTAGAACTAAAGCATGTACTATGGTACATTTCCCTTTTGTGCCACTTGTTTTTTTAACTTGCCAAATGTTTTCACTTGTTGTCCCTGATATCCATATATCTTCCCCACCCAGCTCCCAACCAAAATGCACTGATATCAGTTCTTCTACTGAATGGATTTTTCCTGAAGATGTCCCCTTGACAGAGTTCATCTGTCACTGGCCATGGTTGTACAGCCAGTTACCTGGAACTCCTCTTAGCTGCTCTGCTAGGCTGGCTCTTCTTTGCTTCAGTTTTATTTATTTTTTATTTTATTTTTTATTTTTTGTGGTACCAGGGATTGAACTCAGGACCCTGCGCTTGCCAGGCAGTTACTTATTCTACTGAGCTATCTCCCTGACCCTTCTTTAGGTTTTATACTTTGCTTTTATTTCATTTCTAATCTTAGTGGAGCCCATTCACTGGTGGAAAAGTGCATAGAAAGTAAAATATCTCACCCTTTGCACATATGAAGATGTCATTTTTTCCTAGAATGTATGGGC
>NW_004524641.1:718525-726637 GCF_000260255.1 Octodon degus | reverse complement strand
TTGCTTTCATAAAAATTAAAAGTCAATAGATTGATCCAGGGTAACTGGATCTAGGTGTACAGAACCTGCTTCTCTTGCTTTTTGCTCAATTCCCACCTGTGGAAGATTATCTTCAGATAAATTTTTTGGCAGTACCAATAGGGAAATCCCTTCTCCAGATTAAGCAATCTGTGATCTTGCACCCATTCCAGGGCCGGGGCTGTGACACAGGTGGGGGTGGCGAAGTCAAGTCCTCTCAACCTCACAAACACAGTCATATATAGTTTGAATGGGGTTAGAAATGAAAGTATAGAACCTGACATATAAGATTTTGAGTGAGACAAACTTTAATAAGAATTATTAGTAAATGACACAAAAAAATCAATAAAATGATGATAAAGACATAGAACAAAGCGACCCCAAGCACGTATACATTTGCAGAAATGCTGGGCGGGGGTAGCTCCCATGCTGAAGTTATAAAGAAAGCAAAACAGTCTTATTGTATGTACAAAATAAACACAGGGCAGAGCCTCACCCTTGCTTGTGTATGTGTGTGTGTGTTTAAATGGTCTCACTGAGGTTATTTTTTTCTATGCAATACACATATATGAGTCTTTCTCAGCCACCCAGAAATGGATAATAAATTTGTAATTATATTTGCTGATCTATCCAAGTGCCATTCATATGAGTGATGTCAAACTGGGAAAATGGCGAGCTGAATCACAATTTATTTGTAATAAAGAAAGAAAATATATTCATTAAAAGAAAGGGGTAGATATTCCCAGTGCTCTGGAAATAGAGTTCTAATTAATTTATAGATTTAAAAGGCCACTCTGTCTCAGCTTCATAATTTCAGTAATGAAACTCTTCTAATGGCTTTACAACGAATTTATAAAATAAATGAGCAAACTTAATCAAACCATAGTGCTTGGTCAATACAAGCATTTTTGTTGCCAGCAATTTACTGTATCAATTGAGAGAGTCAGCCATGAATTTGTGTAGCTCAGTGCCTTGTATTCCATGAATACATTACTTGGACCCCTATAAATACATCCTCTAGAAATTTGAGTAAGGCATATCGTTAGCAGTCAGCTGACATGGAAAATTCTTCCCCTTCCTCCTTCAACAGAATTTTCAGGAGCAGTTGGAGGTTCACTGTGAAGCTGAGAAGCCAGGTCTCCCTATTATCATTTCATACGGAAGGGGTGCATCTTTTACTCCTGATGAACCTATGTGGATGCGCAGTTGGCGGCTCAAACTCCCTAGCTCATGTAGGGCTTCCTCCTCATGTATATTCTATAAGCATGGACGCAGTATGATAGGTATCTACCAGAGTGATTAGAATAATTTTTTTTTGTCAGTTCAAAAAAAAAATTTTTTTTTTTGGTGGAACCAGGGATTGAACTCAGGCCCTTGTACTTGCCAAGAAGCGCTTATTCCACTGAGCCATCTCCCCAGCCCCTATCAGTTCAAATTTTTAAAGTGGATAGCTTCTAAAATTTTTCTATTAATGCTAACATAGTTTTTAGTAGGTGTCTCTTTTCAGATAAGAATGTACACTTTTAAAATTTTGTAGTATTTGCTTGTACTTTAGTTGAATGAGACTTCAGATTTATTTAGTTATCCCAAAGACTTGGACATTCATTTATTCAGTTGTTCTGGGCAGGGAAGAGCACATGGGTGACTGAATTCCTCTATGTATAATGAAAAGTCCCTGGCCAGCTGCACAGCAATAGACCCGCCCCCCTAGAAATGCAGCAGCTTGGAGCTGGGGAGATAGCTCAGTGGAATAAGCACTTGCTTTGCAAGTGCAAGGTCCTGAGTTTGATCCCTGGTACCAAAAAAAAAAAAAAAAATGTGCCTTTAAGACTGGGTATGGTGGCACACACCTGTAATCCCAGCTTTTGGGAGGCTGTAAACAGGTGGATCACTACAAGTCCGATCTAGTCCGATCTAGTAGTGAGACCCTGAACACCCTGTAGACCCTTCCCTAAAATACAGGAAAAAAAAATCAAATATTCTCTTAATTCATGAAGAAGAAAGATTCATACTAATAGTGTTTGGACAGGATATCATGTCTGTATTTTGTACTATGAATAACTACTATGAAGACAACAATATGCAATGTATTAATTATTGTAATTGTCCCACTAACCTATTTTGAAACTGTTGCATTGCTATTTCTCAATAAAAATTAATAAAAAAAGAAATGCAGCAGCTATAGTGGTCCTGATTATCTGCTATCTCGATTTTTTTTCTTTTCAAGAAATAGTATGCTAGTATCTGGAGAAATGGACTTTCTTGAGACAGTAGAAATGCCAGTAGGTGACACAGTTAAGGATAACGCTAGCGATCGAGAAATACTGCTACCTCATGAGAGTATAAAGTGCCAGGTCTATGGCAAAATGCTTCACGGTTCGGAAGCGAGCAAAAATTAGGGCGAGCAGCTCCTAGGATTCGTGTATGGAACCAAAGTTCAAACTTGGACAAGTACGGTAGGGTACTCCGCGCAGGCGTTCAGCCTGGAAAAGCAGTTACCGAGCCTCGTCCACCAGGGGGCAACAGTGTGGTGCTCGGAGCCCAGAAGCTCCTGAGTTTGAAGGTGAGCGGCAAGAAACAGATAACCCACACTATTAAGGACTACTGGACCATATTGGATTATTTTGCTGATTTCACGCACCTACAATATTTAAATGGCAATAGAATACCCATCTCTGACAAAACTAAACAAAAAAAAAGGGATACAAAGGAAGGACCATTTTGTATCTGTATATACAAAATAGGATAGATATATGGCTACTTTCTTTTAATTCAATGAGAAGAAAGATTTGTACTAATAGTGTTTGGACAGGATATCATGTCTGCATCTTGTACTATGAATAACTACTACGAAGACAACAATATGCGATGTATTAATTATTGAAACTATCCTACTAACCTGTTTTGAAACAGTCTCATTGCTATTTGTTTCTTAATAAAATAAAAAAAAATAGCAAGAACCCCTGTGTGCTTCTTCCTGTCCCATTCCTCTTCTATTTCTTCCAGAGCAATATTTGATGTTCATCTTTCCTGCTGGTTTTTATGTGTTTATTGTACATAGATATTTACATGTAACATATACGCATGATCATGAATTTTTAAAATTTCACATGCCAGATAAATGTCAAAATACACTGTGCTATATTTTGGATTTGAAATGATCCCCCAAAGCCCATGTGTCAAAGACTTAGTCCCTCGGTTGGAGGTGGGATGAGGGGGTGGAAACTTTTTGAGGTGAGGTTTCATAGGAGGTAGTCATGTCATCGAGGGCTTGTCCGGGAAGGGGATTATGGGACCTTGCTCCTCCTTCTTTCTCAGCCATGAGGTAAGCAAATTTGCTGGGCCACTTTGATCCCTGCCATGATGTGTTTCTTTGTTCTATGACTTTAAAATTTTGGGTCTGCCTCACCACAGATCCAAAATCTATGGGACCAATGGGCCATGTATTGAAATCTCTGAAACCAAAAGCCAAAATAAACTTTTCTTCTTTTTGAAGTGGTTATCTCCGTTATTTTGTTAGAGTAATGCAAAGCTAATATAAACGGGGCTTGTCTTGCAGCACTGTTACTCAATCATGATCTGATCTAATTTTTTCCCAATAAAAGATCAGACTCTTTCTTGGGGATACTAGCTGCCTTGTGCTTCCTCAAGACTTCTTCTCTCAAGCTTATGCCCAGCTCTATATTGTGACATGGGCTGTGGAGTTGACTCTAGTTTGTCCAGATGTGTATTTCCCAATGATGTGTGTATTGGTGTTTATAATAGCCTTTGAGCTATAGTTATGCTATAGGTGTGAGTTCTGCATTATTTTGATTGTTCATGTTAAGCTTGGAGTATGTGGATTTAGGTGGTGTCTAAGTCACTTTCCTGGTCACTGAGACACAATACCTAACACTTACAACTCCAAGGAGGAGGGTTTTATTTTGGCTCACAGTCTTAGAAGTTTCTGGCGATAGTTGTCTGGCTTCAAACGGGAAATGGTATGGCGCAAGGTCCTGCTGTGTAGGAGAGCTGTTCACACGAAGCACAGAGAGACAAGGAACCCGGAAGGGAGTTACATCCTTGCAGGTCATTTGCCTAGTGGCCCACCTCTGCTGGCCAGATCCCGCCTCCTAACGAGTCAGCTATACCAGCCCAATGATTTATCACCATCCCAAAGCCCTGCCTATGAGCCTGTGAGCCCTTTGGGGAACATTCTCCATCCAGGCTGTAACATTGTCTCTTGCCCTCAAAAGACTCACGTGCATCTCCCTATGCACAAACACATTTAGTCCCTCTCTAAGAGTTGTCAGAGTCCTAACAATCTCAGCATTGTGGAGAAAGCAAGTGCAGAGTCTTCTCTGAGACTCAAAACAAACTCTTAGGCATGAGCTCCTATGAAAATCAAAAAAGAATCAAACACTTCCAATGCACAATGGCATAGAGTAATCATTCCCATTTCGAAAAGAAAAATAGGAAGATAGCTAAGCAAGACTGAAATCCAGCAAGACTATCATTCAATCCTACAGCTCTGTTTTTCAACATCCAGAGCAAATTGTGGTGGTGTGTGAACTGCAGGGGCTTGGGCAGCCCTGCCGTGACTGTTGCTGCTTGCAGCTTCCGTGGCTTCTGTCTTGGGCTGGTTCTGCTCACTGCTTTTAGATTTCCTCAGATGTTCTGCATTCCTGGGTTCTCCAGCTTCTTGCAATATTCACTGCACTATCACAGTTTTATGCATTTCCTTCTCAAGGGCATATTGCTTGCCTTGCCAGAAATTCTCCTGACTTCTGGTTGAAAGCCTCTCTAACCCCCAAATTTTTGCATCATGCATGCCTATAAAAACATCACCCTGTGGGTGATGCTAGCCAGGCCCTGTTAGATCACGGTTGCAGAAACCTCAGAGGGCCTGGATGGTTGGGTACTAGGAGCAGAATCTCAGGGAACCAATTCTCCAGGTGGCCCTTCTTGAGCAGGGTGCTTTGAGGTTTGGTCCTTACAGCAGTGTTTCACTTGGCACCTCTTCACCTGGGAAGGGTGGGGTCTTGCCAGCCCCTACACATATTTCCTGTTGTCCTGATGTAGAGTATTTGGCTTCTTTTTAGTGCTAATCTTTGCAACAATCAAACTCTCCTTAGACAAAACTTTACAAGGCTCAACTTTACAGGACCCAACTTTGTGAGTCCCACCTTTATAGGTGCTTCCTTTCTGCTTCCAAACAAAATTTTTCTAATTATTCAACTCTGCTTTTTGGTCCTTCTCACACTAGATATGCTAAAAGACACTGGTAGTACCTCTGTCACAGTCCAAATGTTAGGCTGTCTTGAAATTTCCTTCCCAGATTAATTGTTCCACCAGCCTTAATCTCAGTCTGCTGCAAAGACTCAGGACATGAGCAAAATGTAGAGAGATTTTCTATCACAGCATAACCAAACAGCCAATGAAGTCCTTCTTCCCAACTGCAATCACCTGAGGCTGGCCTTCACCATCTGCCTGTCCATCCACAGTCTGGACTTCAGAGCCTTATTCAGAATCTCCCATCAACCTCAGCTACTGCATTCTAGGGCTTTTCTAGCCCTAGTCTTCAAATGTTTTCAAACTTCTCCCATGAACCAGTTCCAAAGGCTTCTAAACGATATGGTCAGGGATAGCTGCTCCCGCTCCAAACCTATTCCCGGGACACTATCTGCCTAGTCACTTTCCTCATCACCAAGCCACAACACCTGACAAATACAACTTGAATGAGAAGAAGTTTATTTTTAGAAGGTTTAGTCTATAATTATCTGGCTCCAGGAAGGATGCAGCATGCTGTAAGAACTTCTTCTGGAGGAAAGCTGTTAATATCATGGTGGCCAGGAAACGGGGCATCCATGAAGGGAGATATAATTTCTGGGTAACACCCTGTGATGATTTGTGTCTAGATGCTCCCCCAAAGCCTCATGCAGTCAAGGGGTGACTTCTAGAGTTTGTGAGTAATTCATGATCCAGTGCTGGAATCATGGTGTGAGTGCTACACCCAGCCTGGGGCAGATAGCCTGAATGCAATAGAAGGAAGGGAGAGAGGCTTGTTTCCCATTGCTCCTCCCTTTTGCTCTTTCTTTTTTACTTTTTTCTACCTCCATGAACTGTTGCCCTCTGTCATGTGCCACTCTGCCTTGGAGCCAGCTGATTATGGACTGAACCCTCCACACACTGTGAGCTAAATAAATCTTGCCTTCCTTCTATCTGGGTGTCAGATATTCTGTTCCAACAACAAGAGAAAAGTAACTGAGACACCCCCTTAGTGATCCACCTCTACCCAGGCCCTGTCTCCTATATTGTCCCTGTAATTCATCAAGCCCTTAATTCAAGCATCCCACACACTATATCCAGCCACCTCTATAAAACCCCACCTTTGATTATATGAGGCCTGGGGCCGAAGGGGATCTAGATACAAGCCATAAGAATTGGTGCGAAAATCTGAGTTTTTGGTTGTTTTTTCTTTTCTTTTCTTTCCTCATTTCAACAGTTGTAGGAGTGAGGCTCTGGATTTCCCTGTTCTAAAATTTAGACTGGAGTTCTTTGCACCAAGAGGCATGCCACAGGCAGCCTCCAGGGGGCGCCAGAAGGCTGTGGGCTCCGTGAAGCAGGGTCTGGCTTGCAGACAGCCCGTTCAGCAGTAAGGTATTGGGTTCTCTTTTTGGTCCTAAGACTTCTCATTACCACAAAGAATGCCTAGGTGGGGAATTTGAGAGAACAGACAGTGTCAGGTGACATTGGTGAGTGGTTAGCAAAATCCTAACTCGAAAGTATCTTTTAAACTTAATTTAACCCTCATGAAAAGGACCTAAAAACCTGGAAGTTCTATGATCATACTAAGGTTTAGCAGCTTTTCTTGGCAAGGCCAGAAGGAGAGGAAATGTTTTTACATTCTAGGTGTCGGGTTAGATTTTTTTTCCCATAGTATCTCATGGGTTATATACTATTTTACTTTGCTAAAATGAAGGTAAAAATAATTTATATCACATAGCTAGTAAGTATCAGAATCAGAGCTAAAGTCCAGATCCGGTGATAACCCAACTGCTCCTAGTGTTGCCTATCTGCGTTAGGACACGACTATGGTTATTTCTATCATACTTCCTTTAGCAAAAGGGTGATATTCTTTGAGATACATTCTTTGTGTTGATACCTGTGGAAGTGCCACAGAGTTTTAAGGCACTGTAAAAAGAGCTCATTTGAGAAGGAGCACTGAGTCTGCCTTGCTGTTTTTTTGAAAGTGGATGCTGTACGATTGACTCCCAAGTGCTGGAGCTTGTCTAAGTCACAGAAGTAGACTTGCGTTGCTCTGCTTATGAGCTATAGCTCCAGAAAATGCTAACCTCACAAAAAACAGGATCTGTGTTTTGCAAACTCTTTGTGCAGTGAGTTGAATATAACGAGGGACCGCAAGCCAAGAGATAATTATGCCACTGTTTATGAGTTTCTGTTCAAACATCACTTGATTTCCCTCATCCCACTTGTTGACCAAAAAAAAAAAAAAACCCATTTAAAATATATTAAAAATATAAAACCTGCCCTATAATAACAGCCAATGACATGTCATGTGACAACAGCGCTCAGGGGCACATTCTATCTAAGGATTTCACAGTGCTTTAGACACTCATTAACTCCCAACCCATCTGTTTTGCTCTATTTTATGGCAGAGAAATGGAGGCACCATGGAAATCACACAATATGTTGGTGCAGCCATTAGATTGGAAATTCTTCAAGTTCTGAACATTTAGCTGCTTCATCCTGATTTCACATGAACTCACCGGCTATGGGGGACAAGGAGTATAATGGTTAATGTTGAGAATTTATAAAGTTCTAGACTCTTCAGGACTAAATATATATAAACATGAATATATGTTCAGTTAGAGCTTTAAGAATTATAGGGGGAAAGCTACAGTCAGGTGGAAATACTTAAGGCCAAAGATATTATGTACCTTAATTTACAGTAAGTAATAAAGCTCGATTCACACCAGGAAGAGTCTACGCTCTTACCCATTGAGTGATATTAGCTCTCAACGTAGCAGAAGGTCTTTGCCTTTAAACATATTAGAATATTTTGCTGAGTTCACAGACTTATAATGTTCAAAT
>NW_004524641.1:711734-718425 GCF_000260255.1 Octodon degus | reverse complement strand
CATTGAGTGATATTAGCTCTCAACGTAGCAGAAGGTCTTTGCCTTTAAACATATTAGAATATTTTGCTGAGTTCACAGACTTATAATGTTCAAATGACGGAACTAAACAAAAAGGGTATACAGATGAATGTCCATTTTGTATCTGTGTATTCAAAATAGGATAGATATATAGTTACATTCTCTTAATGAATAGAGGGATTTGTTCTAATGGTGTTTATAAATAGGATATCATGTCCGCATCTTGTTCAGCAAATAACCACTAGGAAGAGAGTATGCAGTGTGTTAGTTATTGAAACTGTCCTACCAGTTTGGTTTGAAACTGTCTCATTGCTATTTATTTCTCAATAAAATTATGGAAAAAAATATTAGAGCGTGATGATTTCAGGGCATGTAGTCATGTTGCTCTGGCTTATCTGAAGCTCCACACCAGCTATGAATTCACTGGATACGAGGAAAAAGAAGATGCCTTGGGTGCTAGGAGGGGAAATGGGAATTTACTGGAGGGATAGGATGGATGCAAGTACTCACAGAATCAAAGGAAAGAGTAGTGGCTGGGTCTTGGGAAAGACAGAGACAAAAGCAGTCACAGGAAACGAGAGAGCAACAATTAGTGGAGAGTGTCTGCAGGCTATCACAGCCTAATGAGAGGGTGAGAATCCTGTCCATTTTCTCAGACCCCATCCTGGGAGAGTGTGGCTGCTGGGACTTGGGTCACATGCCAGCTGTCAGCGTCCAGTGGTCAGGGAGCCTGGATCCATGAGAAACCCTCACAGCACCTGATGCTAGAGGAAAGGGGGTGTGCGTGCTGGGTAGGTCATGCACGGAACAAGATAATCCTGAGAGACAACAGGCAATGTGAGGCAGATGTTTAAGATAGCAGGCTGCAGCAGGAAAGGCAGAGAAAACCAATCAAAGAGTAAACAAAGGTCAGTATCAGCAACACAATTTGGAGAGGAACGAGACTGAAATGTTTTGTTGCTTTTCCAGCGCTAAAATCCATGGTTAAAGAAATACATAAATAAAATTGCTGGGCATAGTGGCACATGCCTATAATCCCAGGACTGGGAAGACTGAAGCAGGAGAAGCATCATGAATTGGAGACTAGCCTGGGCTATGTCATGAGTTCAAGGCCAGCCTGAACTGCAAAGCCTGAAAGACCCTGTCTCAAAAAAAAACAAAACAAAAAACTCCCCCAAACCCAAAAATCTGCCAAAATAAATGCATACATACTCACATGAATCTAAATAAATAAACTTACATGATCACAATACTCAGTCCTGCTCCCTTAGGGAGCAGCTTTCCAGGGGATGAATATGCAAGCCCTGGCCTGGCCCTCCAGCCAGAAGGAGGGAGTGCGGTGGCCGAGGCTGCATGAGGCCTGGCTGGGCCCAGACAGACCCCGCTGCTGCTCTCCTCGTGTCAGGGCACATCTGGGGCTCTGACCTGGCTCTCAGGGCCCGTCTTTCCTTAGTGGTTTTGCTGTCATCGTTCTGGGTTGGTGTTGGTGGATCCCTGCTTCAGAGCACAGACTCGCATCCTCTTGCGTTCGGCCTCCCTGGACCCTCTCACCCTGCTTTGGTTTCGCCTTGTCTCTGGTAGGCTTGCTCTACTTTTTCACGGTGAGAGCCACCCTAGAACCTAAAGGGAATTAGAAATTCTAGCCACAGTGCCTAAGCTCTAAGGGAACACAGGATGCAAAGCTAAATGCCAAGTGCCTTTAAAACTTAGTTCTTATATTTTAAGCTTCCTAACTGAGACTTCACCACATAGTCACTTAAAGCTTGCTACACAAATGGCTGCATGTGTCTGTATCTTTGGCCAGTTCTCTCAGCCTCCCTCTTTGTCCCCTCATCTGTAACTTTTGATTATATTACCTGCTCCTTCAGGTGTACTGATAGTACACAGGAGAATATTTAAATTAATGTGAAGACACCTGGTAAGTGTGTATGTGTGCATGTGTGTGTGTGTGTGTGTCCATGCGTAGGTAGCAGCTGCACTTTGTAGCTGCAGCCCCAAAGCAGTGAGTTATGCTTTGATCACCAAAGCAGTAAGATCATGGTGAGTGCTGCAGAGGACATAGGAGAAGGGATTACTAGCATTGGTGGGAGGAGGAGGAGGAAGAGGAGGAGGAGGAGGAGGAGGAGGAGGTGGTGGTTATTGGGAGCTAGTTGAAATAGGCAGCTTCATAGCATGTCTTAAATGTCACTTAATTGCCCAACTCTTCACCTCTGCAGAAAAGTGACTCTGTTCCATGCATGAGTTGATATGTTGGCTGGATTCTATTTATGAGCAAAATAAACTGTGAAACTACAGGCACAGGACTGGTCCCAATGGGCCAAACAGCCACTTCCCAAGATGTCTCAGAGAGCAGCAGCTTCCAACGGCATCTCTCTCAGCACAGCTGAAGGGTACGCTCAAGTCGACTGTCCCGAGCTCAAATTCACTAACTGCATTCAATAATTAATTCCACGGAGACAGAGTAGCAGTAAAAAGGTGTAAGTGAAAGTAGAGAAAAACAAAATGAAAAATTAAAAGGAGGCGCTGACCCAGGTGGAGAGGAAATTTAAAACTACAGACAATTAGTTGCCATTTATCTTTATCGGGCAGTTAGATGTACCGAACTTTGTTTTATGCTCATTATATGTGACGTTTTATTGACTCATTGCAGCTGTCTTATGAGGCAGAAAGTACTGCACATTTGCATACTAGGAAGCCGAAGCATAGAAAGTTAACACTGCGCCATAGGTCACACTGTAAATGGGAGTCGGGCTGTGGCACGCAGCCTGCCTTTCTGGAGCCCATGCTCTTAGCCACTGAACCAGAAGAAATGAGAGAAGAGCTGTGCAGAGTTGCGGTGCTGCAACCATCTCTGTATCTTAGGAGAAGGTAAAGCAGAGAGACGCTTGTGCGTGTTCACCTGACAGCCAGGCCCACTGACCTGCGCGAGATCCCCGAAGAGCCCTAGAAGAATCTAGGTTTGTCCCCTGTCAACTCTACCCACCCCCCAACATTCTTCTCCCATGAGATGGGGACCATGGGTGCCAATGACAGTTGTGTTGCAAATCTGTTGCTTACCAGGGCCTTCATAAAGGAGGTGCTGGTACACTGGAGTAGGAGATAGTTAACTGAATAGAGAAGCAAAAGGACAACCATTGCCTGTGTCTTGAGGCAACTTTGGTCCTGAAATTCAGTAAGTCACTGTGGTCTCTGGTGAACATCTGCCTGTACAGTCACTGCTTCTTCCCTCCCAGGCCACCCGGCAGGCTCATGTTCTCCTGTGTCAGCAGCTTCGGCACCTGCTCCGTCACACTCTGGCTCTTGAGAGTAGGATTCAGGAAAGTCTGCTGTGAGAAGTGTTAGCGTCTTTTGAACATCTTGACAACCCTGACTCTCAGAGAGGTGCTAAAAATATTCGTTTCCATGAACTGAGGTATTGAAAGCCTCCCTCTCTATTCTAGAAACACATTCTTATCATAAATGAAGTAACAAATGCAAGGAGTAGTGGTTAGTAGCCCAGATGGTCCTGGGTGTTACCTCTTATGGGTCAGAGGGCGCCACTGCAGTTTTTCACTCACCTACTCTGTGCCCTGGTGCCGTCAGCTGCTTGAGTCCTCTGGCTCCCAAGACTCTGGTGGGCTCTGTACAACCATCCCACCTGTGTGGCATCTGTGTGGCACCTGCGCTGTCCCACTGCTGGTGGCTGTCCTATGAATGCCTGGGGTGGAATGGGCAAGACATCCAATTTTACTCTTTGAAATAGAATCCAGACACAAGATGCCAGAGACACAGTGTCACCTGGAGGTCAGTGTCTTACACATCTGAGACCAGCAGCCTTCTCCCTGCCTGGGCGCAGCCCTGCATCCAGGTCTCTGGCTGGAGACAGCACAGGGAGCCCTGTGCTCTTTGCAGTCAGTTTCTGAGGGTAGTTGTAGGATCAAGAGGCAGGAGGTACAGGAGTTGTGCAAGAATTGAACGCTGTGGATGCCTGTATCAGTGTTCTTGGAGTGGGCCTGCCACTTTCAGCAGGCTTTCAATGGAGTCTGAGAGCCAAGAAAATTAAGCTGCCTCTTTTTCCACACCTTTGAGCTATGAGTGCCTCAATGTCTCCTCACCTGCCTGGTGCTGCCAGCACCCATCGGGTCCACTAGTGGGGGCCAGGTGTGGGCGACAGAAGTCCATTTTCCCTCCTTACAAGTCCTTTTCTCCTCCCAAGTTCTCCAAAATATGCTCCCTCATGCCCAGGCCCAGCAAAAGACCATGAATGCAGAAATATTCCTTGCTTCCAAGTATCATTAAATGTAGAAAAGGCAAGTTTGAATATTTCATTCCCAGTCCCCCTGCATTGTTAGCAAGGCTGTATTACCATTTTAAAACAGCCTTAGGGAAAACAAATCCTTTTTCTTAGAGAGAATGACAACTTATTCCAGGGAAATAGTGGGAGTGGTAATAGAGAGTGTGGATTTAATTAATTTTACTGCCTATCCTCACATTTACTGGGGACAGGTAAAATAACAAAACAGAGGAGAGCCATTTTACCTTCATGATCCTCACAATCAGGTCAGGTGGAATTTACTAAGTTGGGGAGGGCACCGTGCAAAGCACAGCTGAGAGAAAGCTAACTCGGTTTAGGGCTGCTTGGATTTAGGAGGACATCCATCTCCGTGCAGTCCTGGGCATTGGTTTAGAGTAAGGGGATGGCCCTTGCCTGGGAGAGACTGCCCGTATCTGGGAAGGTGGGGAGAGGGCACCAGCATGAAATTTGGGGGATGTATTGCCTCTCTTGGGACCTCGTCCTGTAGAATTTGTATTGATTTATATTTTGTTTTGTCCTTTTCCTATTTTTTTGGGCCAAAGTGGTTCAGTTAATTAAATGGCCTCTTTCCCTCTTCAGATGTCTGTCCTGGAACAACCCACTTCCCTCCAAGCAGCTTTGGGGATAGCAGGAATCTGCTCCCTACTTACTTGCAGGGGCAGCAAAGCCACAGGCTTTCTTCTCCGTTTGGCTCTTGCTGTTGTGATGGTTTCCATCTGCTCCCTCGAGAAGGACGAGAAGACTGCACTGCCTTCCACACAGGCTGTGTCAGGGTTTCACACTGATTATTATGATTAGAGCCAAGCACATTTGCAATTACTCCAGACTGGTCTCCTTATCGACTGAGCTGTCGTAGGTAGGGGAGCTGTGCCGGGAAGTTGGGCTTCCCAGCAGCAGAGCCCTCCTGGCCACGCAGGGCCCACCCCCTGCTGCTGGAAATGACTTCTGGTCTCCCTAAATGCCAAATCGGCCGCGCCCCTGAGGACTCTGAATTACCCCAAATCGTCAAGTTCCAGCCAGGCCTAGCAGCTCAGCTCGGCTACCTGTGCTGGCTTCTAATGAACATGATTTTACGGAGTAGGTGAACAGATTGTGTGGAATCAACATGGAGTGAGGACACCTGCAGATCCTGGCTCCACACCCCCACCCCCAGCTGTTAGCTCTGTGGAGCTGTTTTTCCTCCTGTACTAGGGCACCATGAGTTCCCAGTCACTGGTTTCCTTAGTTAGTGTGAAGTGCCTTCCCCTGCCACCCTGGCCCACAGTGCCTGGCTTAGCTTCCAACAATCGGGGGGCGGAGCCCCTCCAGGGAACCCTTACCCTACTGTTGGTTTCTTAAGTGGTCTCGGGATTCTTGGGATTCCGAGTCTGGAGTTCAGGAAAAAATTATACACCCATTTAAGAAATTATAACACAAGGTAGCCAGAGCTGGGACAAGTGGCTGCACCTCTGACTGAGAAAACCCTTTGCCAAACATTTGCATTTGGCCAGCAGAATTCAAAAGGGAAGAGAAAGTAGAAACACTCAGGCCCTTTTTCCTCTGTCTTACTGAGTAGGATTCCAGTTCTGCTCTGTCCAGCACTAGTGAGGGTATGCGGCTGAGTGTGAGGTTCCCCTCAGCTCATGTAGAGAATCTGACCAGTGGCTGAGGCTCAGAAAGGAAATCAGCTGACACTGACACATGAGGTCGGCAAAATTCACGCTCAACACCGACAGAGATCATTGGTAGCTTGTTAGAGAGTGTCCCACCTCTGACATTTGAGCAATAGTGTCTCCAGCCTCCACTTATTATCTCTGAAGTATGCGGGGCCAGGCCCACATCATCACCATAAAGATAGGGCAAATGTGATTAATGGACCCAATACTGGCCTGTGGTTGGATAGCCTCAGTGACTTCAATTTAAGCTAGATCAGTTTCCTGTGGTGTTTTGTATCCACCATATAGAAATGTATACATTAGGTGTACATTATGTAATTAATTGGTATTTGTATGTGCTAATGTGAATAATGTTGCAGATTGGTCTGTGCCACCGTGGGAAGTTTGTACTTAGATAAATCATTGTAGAAGATTAACTTCTAGAGCTTATTCTCCCATCAGAATTTAGCAATAAATGATAGCGCTTTCCCCTCTAGCCTTCACATATGCACTGCCTGGTGACAGCTGCCACGGTCTGGAGCCCCAGGCCTGAGTGACATTAGAAGATGATTGAAGCTGGGCATTGTGGCACACGCCTGTATCCCCAGCACCTGGGAAGCTGAGGCAGGAGGATGGTTGCACAGTCAAAGCTAACCTGGGCTACTAGTGAGTTCAAGACCGATCTGAACTACATAGTGAAACTCTGTCTCAAAAAAAAAATGGGGGGGCCGGGGAGATGGCTCAG
>NW_004524641.1:701398-711598 GCF_000260255.1 Octodon degus | reverse complement strand
ATTCTGAGGAAGCTGGATTATTTTTTGTCCCAGCTCAAGAGACATGCTTTGTCCTCACAAGGTCCTGATTTTGATCTCTGGTACCAAAAAGGGTTGGAAATGGGGATTATCAGCTCCTCTGGACATCACAGCTGTGGTTCCTCTTCAGTTCTAAACAGAGATTCTCCAGGTCCTTAATGACAACTAGCCTCCTTTAAGGTCTCGTGGGAAGTCAATTTGTTTTCATAGTAACCAGGGCCTCACCATCTCAGATTCTGATTAAGTCGGGATGCAGCTCTGCCATGTTTTGAAAGTTTCACAGGGCATCCTCAGCCAGGTCGAGGGTCTCTAAATTAAATTTGTCTCTGTGTTATCAACAAACCAGAACAAATCAAGTTAAAGCAAATCAGAGCAAATATATGAAAGGAGCCTATGACCACAGCAATTGACTTCGCTTTCTTTGAGGCTCTTAATTATCTCCTCAGGTCCCAGAGAGAGTCTTATTTATTTTAGTATTCTTAGCATGGTGCCTGGCACTTTGTGGTTTATGCAATGAGTTAAGGGGGTTATGGTTTATTTTCATGCCATCATAATGATTCATAATACATTTCCAAAATGATTTCTTTGACATGCTCAACTTGCAAACTCTACAGAACCCTACAGGTAAGAAAGGCAAAAATATTGCTGTTGAGCAGCTAAAATAGACATTAAAGAAAAATGTCTAAGAATGATTGGAATACACTCTACTCCTAAGAGCATACTCCAGGCTGCTCTGGTAACTCTATTCCTACTTTATGCATAGGTCTAGCCATCTTGCTACTTCGGTTTTGGAACAGCAAGCACAATCACCAAAATGACACCCAGAATTTGCAGGCAGGTTTATTTTCGATGGGCCCTGATCTGAATCGTTCCCAAAATATCCAGCCCTGATCGCCAGTGGACTAGGGCTTATATGAGATATGCAACCAGGAAGTACAGAGGCAGACTGGCTTGCCAGTTGGGGATTGGTTTATACAAAGTACCTCTTAGTGAGCAGTTATGCGTCACAGTGACCAGCAGTATCTAAGTGACAGGAGCAACAGGAACTATCACAGGGACAACTAAGAAACTGAAGTATACTGGGGGCCAGGGGTATTTTCTGTTACAGTTTCACTATTCACAGAAATTCAGAGGATGAGGAACAACTACTCTGCAATTTGATGCTAAGAAAAATTACGTATTACAGAGAAAAGGAATGGTGGGACTTGGGGGATATTGTGGTCCGGGACTACTTAGAATGCAGGTAACTATTTCAACACACCCAGCATCTGTGATGAATGGGTGCCCATCACCCATTCATTCACGAGGCTGTGTTAGTGCAAGGTACCTCAGAGAATGCACGCAGATCACACAGGGCATCTTTCGGTGAGGATCCAGTGAGACTCTTCATTGTGCCAGGTCCCGTTGTTCCTGCTCTTGGCATGCTGCTGCTGCTGCTGCCTTATTTACAAAGTATTTTATAGATGTTCTTACTAAGGCCCTAGTTTAGGCCATTCTTGTGCTCATCGTTCTGTCGGGTCTACATAACAACCTCTGACCCCTCTTTACATTGCTATCAGAAAGATCTTCCTAAATGCAAATCTGATCGTTTACCCTAAGTCTGTGTTCCTCACAAGCCACAGGATTTGGTCCCAAGTACTGCATAAAGCTCTTCCTGTGGACCCCGCTGGCCTCCCAGCTCTCTCCAGCTCCCCATGAGCTGCTCTGGACCCCTCTGTCCACTGTACTCTCTCATACCTCATGCGACTTCTTCTCACTGGCACGCTTTTTCCTCTTACCTCTTGAGCTACCTTGTTCTTTAGGACTCTGCCCGGGCACTTACCCTACCAGTTGAAAGGTGATTGAAATAACGTGTTTATCCTCACAACCACTTCTCTCTCTCTCCTGCCCTTCCACCCCAAGCTTTCTAGGATTTTAAACAAACTAATGGTGAGAGCTGACCTTAGCCACTATCTTGCCAATTTTGAAAGAAGTGATGTCAGTGGGACTAAGTGGAATGCTCTTCGCCTCCATTTTCCCATTTTTGTAACTGCGATGCCGTGTCTTAGCCGCAGCCACTACAGGCAATTCACGGGCTCTGTGCTTCTGCAAATTGTCCCTAGGATTTGGACTTAGAATGAGAGACTGTGACCGGGTTACAGCTGAGCAGCGGAGGATGCCAGCAATGGCGTGAGGCTGTCAGAGACAAATCTGTGGAAATCTCCCCAAGCTCCAGTCTTTGTTTCTTGGAGATGTGCAATGCCTGACACCCAGTAATGAAATAGTTGAAACTACCCCGAGCATTTGTTCTAATTTTTAGAATTTGATCCCCACAATAAATTTTGTTATCTACAGAAGAAATGGTATGGTTAACATTTTATGAAAAATGATCCTGAATTTCAAATCTTCTTAAGATATCATGCCTAATAAATGTGGGCTCTGGGGACTAAAATTTATGAATTTCAATTCTTAATTTTTTCTTCTTACCACAATTGTGTGACATTTACATTTGATCTGCTAATGGTCTCAGTGATGAACTTCAATCATTAAGAAAAGATTATAGCTACTGTGTCATGTTAGGCAGACAAGACCATAGGTAATAACTTTTTAAGAAAATATTCCATCAAAAATTTACATAAAATCAAGAGAAATATTGTTCTGAGGAGACTAAGATTTTTGTATATGGAAAATAGACTTACATTAGAGACATCTAGCTTTAAAAATTAATATTATTATAGGCAAGTTTTAATGTCATAGTAGGTTTAAGAGGTCAGAAGCATGGGAAGAAAGATACCTTGAGATCTGCTTGATTATTCTCCTATCTTTTCTTTCTTTTTTAAAACATATTTAGTACAGGGTCTACAGGGTCTCACTACACAGATTGGGCTCATAGTGATCCTCCTGTGTTCAGCCTCCCAAGCGCTGGGATTACAGGTGTGCACCACCACGCCCAGTCTCATTTGCCATCTCAGCATGCCCTAGGGGCGGGACCAGCACTGCATAGAGGGATCGAACGCTGGTCCCTGTGTCTGCTTAAGCAGACACTTTCATCCACCGAGATATCTGGCCAGCCCTCCCCTATCTTTTCAAGTCTATAACAATGATAGGTGAATTAAAGAGATCTTGTTTTGAAAGCTACCCTCAGCAATCCTCCTGGGACTTTTCTAGGATTGCTACCTAAGACCTAGTCCACGTATTTCATCACTCCCAAACCCTTGTAAGGCTCAATTCAGACAGGACTCCCAGTATCCAGCCTGTGTGCCAGCAGATGCATTGCTCTTGGCTCAGTATGGATGCTCTCAGCAAACACAGGATGTCTTAAAAGAGATAAGATGGAGCATGGCTTCTTGCAATCGCCTGGACATCTAAAGACACTTAAACACTCACACTGGATGCCCCAAGGACTTTGTCCACCGAGGCATGAAACATCCAGAAAATTCTGATGTTTACTAAGATCTTCCTTCCTAATGTCCCTTTGCCTTCTTTTGAGCCCCTTTAAAAAAAAAAAATGACTTCTCTTTGCTCCCTACAGATGGCCTTTTAGCTCTCTGTTCACCTGTCTCTGGACAGAATAAATTTCACGCCATGTTGTCTTTACACAAGTTGACAGTTTTGACTGGTCTTGGCTTCATGCCGTTCCTTACAACCAGGCTTACTTTATTTCTATTTTTTAATTATAGATAATCTGGTTCCTCTGTTTATCTTAACCTGCTGCATTGTCTTCCAACTATTTTTTTTTCTTTCTTTTTTTTTTAAGGACTCTGTGGAATTTTATTTGCAAGGAAGAGAAAATAAGTCCATTGATCCTCAGGGCATTTAAAAATTCATATCTGTTACTGGAAAGTATTTAGTTCTTTGCAGAGGGAATCTCTTTGGACACTGAATCTGAAGTTGCATATAATTCTTGGAAAAGCTCACTGCCTTAATCCAGACTTCATATATAGCCCTGCCTGACTTCAGGAGTCCCTTAGCATCCTGAGGCCAAGAATGCTTTCTTTAGTTTTACACTGAGAGGCATCTGCTAAATTGTAGCTTTCTGGGGCCAATCATGCCTTTTTGAATAATGATCTATATCAGGAAGGACCCAGGCAATGGCCTTTTATTACCTTCTCGGTGATTTTTCTGTATACGGAGCTTGGAGAATCTGTGGCCTGGGCTCTATTTTCTGCTTACCAAAGAGAAGACTCAGCCAGTCCAAGGTTTTGGTCTGTAGACAAAGCAAACTACTAGTATATTCATAAGGCTCTGGTTTCAGACTCAAATCAGTGGTTATTTGGACCCTTGCTTGGCTTTTGCTTTGAAACTCATTTCAGTGTTTAACTGCCCTGGATGTTGATGTGGAGTAACATCAGCCATGTTTGAATTGTACATATGAAGTCAAGCTAGTCTCTTGTCCTAACAAAAGCATGCAATTGGCTACCATGGTCTTTAATGACACTGCAGCAGGGCAGCCTCTTATATCTGGAGCCTCGAGGAGGAGACTATTGATTTCTGTCTTGGAAAGCTAGACATTAGGATGGAAAGTGTTTTTCACTAGGCAGCTTTTCAACTTATCACACAAGCTTTGATTTTAATGTTTAGTCCCATACACGCCATGTGTTTGGTGGAAAGAGAAATGATTATTGGCACTGGAATGGTGAATTCTTGGAAGGAGGACATCAACCTGGGATTCTGCATCCTGAACAGGAAAGAGAGCTCTTATTTGGTGTCATCATTTTACCATTTCAACGTTCTGGACTCTGTCAGTTTCTTTATGAGGAAATCTTATGAGCTGTTTGTGCTCATATAGCCTGTGGGGCTTTGTTTTGTTTTCTTCTCACATCAGACAAACATGATTAAGATGGTGATCATTGAGTAAAGGGGACAAGGAAGGCTGCCTTTTCTTTTATCAAAGATGTAGTTCATAGTAACCATGGGTTTCCAAACAATGGTGCAAGACAAATGTATTTTGATCTAACAACAATGTTGATACTGGAAATTACTAGAAACTTATAATGTCAGTAAAATTAGAAAAATTAGACAGTTTCTCAGTGACTTAGAAAACACTGAGTCATGCAAATCTATGCATTGGCTGTGCAGTTCCAGAGAAATGATATTTAGTTCTAAAGGACATGGCCTTGATTAGGCAACAGAATGACCCTTAAGATGGGTAAGGGTGGAAAGAACACATGGGAGTGGTACTGAAAGATGTAGACCTAGGGCCCTTTATGTCATTTAAGAAAATTACTTTTTCCTTTTCAAAATAACCTCATTATAGTTTCTCAGCATATCAGCAAAATAGTTTTTCTCAAGGCAGAAAAAAAACAAACCATGCTAAAACTCTTTCCTTGCTTTCAATTTTTATAATTAAAAGTTTTTATTTGATGTTTATTACGTATTTCCTTCCTAATTATGATTTCCTGAAGTTCTTTGAAGTTAGCTGCTGTTACATTGTGATCATCTCTCTGGTTTGTAACAGGATAAGTGATTAGATTTATTGGATTCTGTAACAGTAGCAAGTTTATTGGAAGAAATTCAGAAATTGGAGGTAGTGATGCATACCTGTAATCCCAGCACTCTGGAGGCTGAGGCAGGAGGAGTGATGTAGCTGGGCCATGTAAGTGAGTTCAAGAACAGCCTAAACTGGGCTGACCAGAGAGCTCAGCAGATTAAAGCACCTGCTTAGGCAGACACAGGCACTAGGGTTCGATCCCAGCCTGCTGTGCTGGCCCCATTCCCGGGGTCTGCTGAGACGGAGATTGAGACTGGGTGTGGTGGCATGCACCTGTAATCCCAGCACTTGGGAGGTTGAAGACAGGAGAATCACTACAAGCCCTGTGTAGTGAGACCCTGTACTAAATACATAAAAAACCCCACAAAAGAACAGCTTAAACTGCATAGTGAGACAGTCTCAAAAAAAAAATCACAAAAAAATGAAAAAGAAAAATTCAGACTATGCCAAAAAGTGTAAATAAAATGTAAAGCCTTAAGAAAGTTTGCAACTCAAGTGTAAGTTCTTCCATAAGTCTGCGTAACCACTATTATCAGACATCTCTCCATACATGCATGCATATATAGGTAAGCAGGAATGTAGTGCTAAAGTTTAACACAAAGGAGGTAAGACTCAGCATGTGGTGTGTCCTTTCACTCCCCATACATGGAGACAACTCAGGGACAGCTGTCCATGTCAGTACTCAGGGAACCATGTCATTAATTTTAAGGTTCATGCTGTTTGCTATTGAGAATCGTTCCTGTGATTTATTTACTCATCCCCCATGGATGAATATAACACACAATTGTGCTATTATAAAACATGCTTACCCATAAATCACCTTTTCACATTTGCGTCATGTATGTAGCATCTTAGAATACAGCCCTGAACATGCAATGCCTGGGGGAAAGATTGTGAATCATTGGTGAGGTACACACGTGGCTGGCCGTTCTCTTGCTACAAACCTGTGTGCATGTGTCCACTTTCCTGCCCTCACTGACTGAATGTTTCTCAAATGTGTACAACTTTTACTATGCTAGGTCAAAAATATTGATTTTATCCAAATAACAAAAACATTCATTTTATTCATGTAAATTCACTGAAGACAAATTTCATACCTAGTAGAATTTTGCATACATGTATTTACCTTGTGGCCCACTTTCTCCCTTCTTAAAATTTTTCTTTTCTTTCTTTTTTTGTTTTGAGTTTTGTTTTTGTTTTTGTTTTTTTTTCCTGGAACTGGGGATTGAACTCAGGCCCTTGCGCAAGCACCTTATTCTACTGAGCCATCTCCCCGGTCTGTTTTGAGTTTTGGAGACAGGGTCTTGCTATGTAGTGCAGACTGTCCTTGAATTTACTATGTAGTCCAGTCTGGCCTTGAGCTTGTGGTGATCCTCCTGCCTCAGCCTCCCAAGTGCTGGGATTATTGGTGAGCACTACTGTGTCCTAGCTATCACCCACATTTTTTTTTGTTTGGTTGTTTCTCTTTATTAAATGTGTTCCCCCACCTCATTTTTATATATTTCCTGAATAATAATATATATTTTTATGTTATGTGAATTATATAATTTTCTAGTCTTATTTTTTACAAGATCAAAAAATTTAATAACACAAACCATCCTCCACACCCTGCCCCATACTGGGTTCAAGTACTGTGTCATCCAACTACCTTCCTAGCCTGTTTTATTTCATTTTGAGATAAGGTCTTCCTAAGTTGTCCTGCTGGACCTCAAACTTGCAACCTCAGATGATTTTTATTTACAATGGTAAAACATTTTGGATTTATTACAAGTGGACGTGTTGTTTTACTTGCATGGAATATAAGATAATTCAAAACTACTTATACTATATTCCATTTTATCTTAGTAGTACCTGTATTTGAATTAGACCATTGAGGAAAGGAGCATGAAATCACAGTTAGTGAATTTTCTATCCCCTATTACAGGGGTGCTGTCCTATGTCTTGGTCACCACTAAAGACAAGATCGACCAATTATTGATGATATTTTCTCATTTATTCCAAGAATTTATACAATATTCTCTAATTCCCCAAAATACTTTTCTGTTTAATTCTGTTTGCTTATAAGAAAAATTCTTTCAGTTGGATATCACTGTATTTGTTTTATACAGACTTTAAGAAAATGACATAAAATCTTTTTTTCTGATATAAAATCATGGATCTAGAAATGTGTATAGGGCATGATCAGGATTTGAATTCAAGACTTTTGAGGACAATGTATGTATTCTCCTCACTTCATTTTGCTTTTTCCCTGTAATAAACATGAAAAGCAGGTGTTTAATAGCAAGCTTGTCCTGTCCCCTGTACATAAGTGACTTCCTAAACTGCAGAAAGTGACACAAAATAATTCCATTACACCTACATGAGAAATTCTGTCTGACAGCCAGAAGTTTAATGCATTTTGAACACTTAGCTAACAGTAGAAGAATACGTAATATCATCAGTCTGGCTTTGGAAATTTTAGCCACATAAATGAGGGCAATTCCCTCTCCACAGCAGCTGAGAGCCTACACTGTCCCTGGTGCCATCCCCGGTGGAGTTCATTGCGTGGAGGAAGCTGGCAGAAGTGAACGTCCCCTGTGGACTCTGCTCTTGCACCATGCAGCTTCTCCTTCAGCCAAAGTACTGGAAATGGTGTTTTCCTAAAGAGTGCACTTCACCTTCAATATGCAGGGCCGTCATTTTAACGAAACAAGGATTGGCTGGAAGGAGTGCTATGAAGGTCAGAATCCACAGAGGTGGAATGAAAGCCCTTGGCCAGTCAGCGGATGACTGTGCTTACTAAGGTTGCAAGTCTTAACACCAACTTCAGTCTTACCTGTCTCAGAGCTGCTGGCCTTGTCTCCTCTGCCGTGACCCCTCAGACAGTGGGTGTCCATTTCCCAGGTATCCCCTACTCCACCTCTTCACTGAGTCTCCTGTTGGTGTTTTTGTGAGCCCTTGCACCTGAAGCTGTCAGCTCTTTGGCTTTTGTATGTGCCAAGCCCCCTACCCCAAGAGCTTGGCACATCCTTGGTGAACTCCCTCAAAGCATTAACTACAGGGAAGTTTTCTTCAAAGCACTTGCTGAGAGAAAAGTTCTACATGACCATATCTCTGGAAAGTAAGAATTCCCTTAGACTAGAGAAAAGTCCAAGGTAGTGTTTTGGTACATAATACAACTGAAAATTTTGTTTTTACCTTCTAAGTAATTTCATTTTGATAAACATCTGTGGAACTTTAAATGAAGGCATCTGTAGCTATATTTTCTCCTGTCTGATCTTAGTCATTGCCAAAATATCACTGACTTCATTGCAACTTCTTCTACCTGTGAGTGTATTTCACAATGTGCCTTTAAAAAAATATCTCTTGGGTATTTACTTTTTAATACCCAAGAGATAGCTTCTTTCCTGAAGCATCGTGGTACCTGAGATGAAGAGGAATCCTCCTGAGAAAAGAGTTGCCTGATGAGAAATAAAAACAGAAGGCATCCTCCTAGCCTTGAAAGTCCACATAAACAACAAACAACCTTTTGGTATCAGTGTGGTCAAAACTCTGCACATTCATTGATGTGATATACTTAGAACTGAATTCAATCTCATGCTAAAATTATTAAGATAAATATTATGCTACACAATTATTAGTGTTTTATTTGAAATTAAAATTTAACTGACTAGTTTATATTGTATCTGGCAACCTTACCTGAGACTAGCTTTCAGATTCTACCAATGCCGTAGCTGGACTATGTCAGAGGAAGCAGCATGATTTTAAGCCCACATTCATTAAGTGGAATACGGTAGCACTCTTCTCCATTGTAAGTGGAATACTGTAGCAGAGTCCTCCATTGCAAAAGGCATGGGGAGGGGTAATGGTTCAAATATGCATGCTGGTCCCTCCCTTCAGTTTGACACCTTGGAATCAGGGTGGATGATAAGCTTTATCGGTTAATGGTGCATAAGTCATTGTTTGTAGCTCCTCATAGCTACAAAATGCAGGAATGCTTTCTAATTAATTGCTATCTTTTTATATTTCCTCTCTGAGGTGATTTAAAAAATCTTAATTCTATAAATCAAATCAGTAAATTTCTAAGTTTATCAAATATTGACATTAATTTAAAAACAAAAACATTTGAAGACTGTAGTAAGCTTCAGAAAGACATAGGACAAGGTAAAATAAATCAGATATAATTGCTATTGAAGTTCCTAAAAATCAAAGACTCTCTGATGCGTTAAACTAACACATCTATTCTACAAATCAAGTCTCAAGGTCCAACGCTACAGTAAGTTTTACTGATACTGCTTACAGTTTAAACACATCTGATTTAAAACAAACCAAATTCCGAATATGAAACTGGAATCCTCTTAGAGTAAAAATAACCTCTTAGAACCCTAACATATGAAATTTAACAGTTTTCAAACATTTGGAGAAGCTCACTGATGGAAGAGGTCCAATACCGTGCATCACAGATCGCTCTATAGTCCAGTACGGCCTTGAACTCACAGAGATCCTCCTGTCTCAGCCTCCCGAGTGCTAGAATTACAAGCATGCACCATCATGCCCAGCTCAATTTTCAGTTTTAAAAACAGACAGTGTTTGTGTGTAGGGTGGGGAGAAAGGGCCTCTGTAAGCTTGGTTACCACTCCCCACAAAATTGTACAACAATGTAGTGTAAAGCACAGCATGTTCTTTGCTCTTCTGCACATTTTGAAGTGAAGTCTAGTGGTCTTCCCTTAAAT
>NW_004524641.1:652166-700788 GCF_000260255.1 Octodon degus | reverse complement strand
GAGAAGGTAGAAAGGGGAAGAGTGTAATTAAATCCTGTCATCAGAGGTCATAAATGTCATGGGTATCAATAAAAGAGGACCTAGGGATCTGGAGGCTCTCCAATGAGTTTTTAAAAAAATAAATAATAAAATAACAAAAAGCCAGAGTCACAATTTTTAATAGGCTGCTTTTATGATTTTGGGCAAACTCTCCGCTTCGTTTGATGCAACTTCTCAGAGATTCATAAAGAAAGCAGCAGTGAAGTTTCACCTCATGCAAATGCCTCAAATGGTAATGAATAAACACGACCAATAAATATGTAGCCAATACGATCTAAAACTGCTAAATTTTTTTTTGTTTGTTTGTTTTATATTTTAGGACAGGGTCTACAGGGTCTAGAGGGTCTCACTGTGTAGATCGGACTTGTAGTAATCCTCATGTTTACAGCCTCCCAAGTGCTGGGATTACAGGCGTGCACCACCACACCCAGTCTCAATCACTGTCTCAGCACATCCCAGGGATGGGGTGGGGGCAGCCCAGCAGGCCTGGGGATGGAACTCCCCACCCCAGTACCTGCCTAAGCAGGCGCTTTAATCCGCTGAGCTATTTGGCTGGCCCTAAAACTGCTAGATGTGTAAGAAGCAATCTTTGTACATATGAACAATCTTTCATGAGGTGATTTCACATTGGAGGAGTCTTGGGAGAAAATACCACTGAAAACATAAACCGAGTTTTATTTTTTGCACTTTTTATTGAAAAGATACATTTAAAAAAATACACAGACATTTTACCATTTACAGATTGCAGATATAGATACTCTAAGAGAGATCACTCCACTCTGTGTTGTACGATGCTGCTTGCCCCTGACACCACAAGCATTCCAGTCTTGATGACATCAGCTTAGAAAGGGGGGCAGGGGAGCTTGACCTGCAACAGGGTCCGTGAACAGAAAGACAAATTGTTCAATTATAAACTTTATATCTTCTGTACATTATTGCATTAGGGAGCCACAACATTATGTAGCATCATTACAAATGAAAACAGGTTAAAAATGGAGATAATTATGTAGAAATATACGGATTCATTGTCTTCTCGCGGAATGCACAGGGGTGCAAAAATGTGCAGCTGAAGAAGCTCTTTCTCAGTTTGTATACATTTGCTTAGCAACTCAAACTGGTGAGGAGGCTACAAAATAAGTTAAACAAAAATGGCGAAAAGGTAATTATAGCTATGTTATATGGCTTTCTATTTTGTTTAAATATCTCCAAATAAAATGTGAAATAAAGAAATACATTATCTTTTGTTCTCTTAAAGAGAAAATTCAAAGCTACTTTGCTTCGTAACATTTACACAGCAACTAAAAATGTTGAGTTCAGACAAGAGATACGATCTAGTACTACACAGGATACAACAGTACTTGGGTCTAGAACAGTACACAATCCCTGTCAACAATAGTACACCAGAAAGAAAGCATCATGATTCATTGTAAGATGGTTTCCACAAGTAAGCACTTGCGTTCTATGTCGTTGCACGCTAGAATATGCCCAGTTGGATTCCAGAGTTATTTACAGACATCTGAGGAAGATCCTAGTTTTCAAGTCTGTCAGGACAGTATTCCATATTCTCTAAGCCAGATCACACCCATGGGAAAATATAGATTGATTTTCTTTTCTTTTTCTTTTTTCTAATACATTTTCAAGAAGCCAGATAGCTCAGATACACCAATTGCATGAGATCGGGGAGAGAGGACTGAGGGGAGAAAGCCTACGCTGCCCACGTCCCTAAGTCACAGGGGCAATCCATTAAAGCGCTCTTGAATCTAGCGATTTTTTTTCCTTTGGAGCTGGACTTTGGTGGGTTGAGAAGGCAGGCTGCACTAGGTGGGTGGATGGGGTAGGTACGGCAACACAAAGTGCTCAAATTGCTGATATCCGTTTGGCTTTTCTTCTCAGCTTCTGCACTGGCCTGGATTGCGGTGGGGCTTGCGCTTGTTAGTAGGGGGCGAAGAGGATGGAGGCTGGGGTGGCACGGATGGGCCCATGGCCTGGCCTCAGCAGAGCTGGAGGGATAGCTGGTGCTTGGAAAAGCGACGCGGATGGCCGGGGCGGGAGTGACAGCGCAGAGGACACAGCCGCCGCTGCTGCCAGGGGAGAGGACAGGAAGGCGGGGGCCAGGGGCTTCATCATATCTTTCTGGAATGCAAGTTTTGCCTAAGGAAAGAAGAAACGCCAGCAGTGCGTTGAGACCATTGTTTTTTTAATAACAGTACTACGGCTATATTTTCATAAGTGAAACATCAATATGAACAAGTCATAAAGTTAAAAATTTTTTGCTTTCAGAAGTAGAGAAATGATTATATTCATAGATCTGGCTTCAGAGGACCTTAGCATAGCTTCACTTTGATTTCGTTCCCTTTCAGCTCTTTTCTGATCTTTGAGCCTGGGTCCTGGGGCCTAGCAACGCTCCCTAAGTAGACACTCACCTACTCAGCAGGAATAAGACATCTCTGGAGGTTCCTGCCTAGGCAGTGGGGCTCAATTCAAAATTGAAACTTATCTTAAACTGGCACATGGCCTAAAAAGCGGTTTTGTTTTTTTGTAAAGCACAATCCTTCCTTTCACTTCTTTTAGATAAAGTGCACTGGGGTTAGGTAGCTGGGGTTTAGGGCATTAGGGACCGCAGAGAGGCAAGAAAACAAAGGCAATTTCTATTTCTCCTACAGCATTCCCTGAGAGATTGCAGCTAAATCAAGTTTCTGTTGCTTAGAATGGTTATAATGGTTAGTAGGCTAGAAAGTTTCTCTATGTAGAGGAATCCCTGGGTAGAATCTTCCTGTGAAGTAAGAAATCAATCTTTTAATTTCTCTCTTTGCAATAAGGAGGAGCTGTATGAGCTGGATTTGCTTGCTGCAGGTACTACCTGCCTTTCAAAGGTAACCTCAGTACTTTGAGAGGCTGGGGCACAAGGATCTTAAGTTCAAATCCAGCCTAGGCAACAAAGCAACTTAGCGAGACCCTGTCTCAAAATTAAAATAATAATAATAATAATAATAATAATAATAATAAAAGGGGCTCCTTGTGAAGGTCTTGGGTTCCATCCCATATACAACACTTAATCAATCAAATGCACAACTTTTCATGACCATTACTCTCCAAGCCCACCTCGAAGCCCACATCCAACACAGCGAGCATGTCCTATAGAGCAGGTGAGCCGATGGGGTGAACTTACTGCTAGAACGCTGGGGCTCCGCTGGAGTTTGTTGTATGGGCTGTATTTTGGCTTCAGTGGTTTCCCTGCAACCCGGTCTTTATGCCTTCGGCTGGAAATGTGCTGGAAAAAGTTGGATGAGTTAGCAGGATCAGCATGCATTTCCCACTCCCGCTCCTCTGCTCTCAGCTCCTCTGTCCACACACGGCCTGCGGAACAGCTTTAGGACTTCTCGGCGAAGACTTGCTAGACGATCCACATGATTGTAACACTTCCATACTTCCACTCTCCGAAGCCCTTCCCAGATTCTGCTTGGTGTCACCCCTGTCACTGCCAAGTCTGTTTCCCTAAGCTGACTTGGGTCCTTAGGGACAGACAGGCTTCTGCTGGATGCAGGTGACTGTTGTGGCCACTCTGCTCTCTCTAACATCCAGCCCAGAACTCAAGGTCTCCGTAGTAGCTGCTGGGATACTGGCGACCGACCTGTCCCCCCCATGAAGCACTTGTATGGTATGAATGCTATAAAGGTTAGAAAACTAAATGGGGAGGACAGTGGAAAACATTCCACAGGTGAGGAGATACAGACAGGATGGCCCTGAACAACACTGCACGCTAACCCAGGACACATTACCTGTTTGAGCTGAATTTCAGAGTTAACGTGAACATCACAGATTTCACAATGAAATGTCTTGTTCTGTAGTCCTGATCCCTTACTGCCATTCTGCATCTTTAATCTTGATCCTGGTCTAGGATAGGACTTAATTGGCCCAGCTCCATTGCGAGCCTCAACCATGGTCTTGTGTTTAGATCCTAAGACAGGAAGGGGCATACGTTACGTGGCTGGTTAGAGCTATAGGAAGGTCTTTGTTATCTTATCTTCGAGAGGTGTGTCTTCAGGCTGAGTTCCCAATGCTTTTTTATGAGTACTTTAGTGCTGATTATGAATTTAATACACTTTCATTGCAAAAAATGAAAAACCATAAGAGTACATATTGTAAAATATAGAAAAATATAAAGAAGCATAAGCAAATAAGGGTTTCCAAAAGCAACCACTGTTAACCATTGTGCAGCCATTTCTTTTTTGCATACTGAAAATACTTCAAAATTGGGGATATGCTGAATAGAGATCTGAAATCTTCAGGTATCAAATCATGTTCATGTTTTCTTATCATTATATTTTATTTTTTAGATTTGTTTATTTTTTAAATGTATTTAGTACAGGGTCTACAGGGTCTTACTACAAAGATGGGACTTGTAGTGATCCTTCCTGTTTTTCAGCCTCCCAAGAGCTGGGATTACATGCACATACCACCATGCCCAGTCTCATTTGCTATCTCAATGCGTCCCAGGGGACAGGACCAGCACAGAAGGCCTGGGGATTGAAAAACCCCTGGCTCCTTTGTCTGCCTAAGCAGTCACTTTAATCCACTGAGCTATCTGGCCAGACCCCTTATCACTGTATTTTAAAGGCTGAGTAACATATTCTATCATATTGGGTCACCATAATTTATTCAATATTTTTCATCTGATGAATTTTTTTTTTTTTTTCATTCATGTATTTGGTGCAGGGTCTCACTATGCAGCTCAGACTCGTAGTGATCCTTCTGTTTTCAGCCTCCCCAGCTCTGGGATTACAGGCATGTGCCACCACACCCAGATGGGGTCACTGGCTCAGCATGCCCTGGGGGCGGGGCTGGTGCAGCATGTGGGAGCTGGGATTGAACTCTGGTCTCTGTGATTGTGAAAGGAGGTGCTTCGTCTACTGAGCCAACTCGCCAGCTCTTGATGGATTTTTAAGTTGTTTTCATTTTTTACCTTTATAAGTATCTGACAATATTGTGCAGAAAGTTTTGTATTCTTCTCTTACCCTTCATCAAAATGAGTTTTGGAAGATATCAGAAACCTTCGAGGAAATAAGCAGAATAAATTTTATGTCCATCCTGCTTTTACTTTGTTGTTCCCAAACTAACTGAGACCATATTTTTCTAAAACACTCTTTTGAAGTGGAAGCATAGAGAAGACATTAAGCAAACAATTTCTGTACAATAGATGTGATATTCTGATGAGAAAAGTTGGGTTTTGTTGTGAAAGTCCCTTAGATTCCAAAGATAGCGGCTAACCTGTATTGTGGGCCTCCAGCTGTGACAGGGAATTCACAGCCACTTTACATAGTGAACAGTAAAGTAATTTTTTGGCTTTTTCTTCTTCTGATTCAACAACAGTGCCGGGAGCTCCATTTGTACTCTTGGAGGGTGAGGTGGCAGCGCCAGGTGGCAGAGCTGTCGTGCTAGACTTGAGGAACAGTGAGCCACCTTCAGAGCCCAATGGCTGACTGGCACAGTTGGCTTTTAGTTTCCCTTTATCTTCTAGGAAAACAAGGAGATATTATTAATGCCTTATATTTTGTAGAAACACAGATAAACTACCACAAAGGAATTAAAATTGAAATTCAGTTTTTATCTCAAATAGAAAGATTGACTTACGTAGCTTTTACCCTAGCACAGATTTTACTTCATGAAAGTTTCAGTCAAACAGCAATAAGTTTCCATATTAGATCACCCCCCAGATGATGACTTGTGAAGAAACAACTTTGTTCTCTTCCTGAAAGCAGGAGGTTTTCTGTCTGTTATGCCTCAGTTACAAGAAATGCTTCAGAGAAGTCTTTAATATATAACCCAGTCAGCTACCTTCATCATGATTCCATCATATGCTGGTAGCATGAAAGAAGTCTCAGCCAACATTAGTTCCATTTGGCTACTCGTGTTTTAATTATGACATGGACAGAAAGTTACATTTTAATTTTTTACACCAACTTTAAAATTTTAGCTTTAGGTTTAGGGGTGGAGGAGAGGGAACAAAGACAGTTCGTTTTTGCTGTGATTAGTCCAGTTTTCACTGCTTTTTGAATGGCAATGCAATATGCCACAAAATGAAAGGGACAAGGGTTATATTCATCATACCTGTTAATTACTGCTAGTGTAAATAAAATGTTTTAAACAATGACATCCACCATGAGCACGACGTGAAGATTAGCCAGATCACCTAAAGGCACCTTGGCATTTTGATCATGTAGATGCTGAGCGTTTATAATCCTCAAGGCCCTTGTGCAGGCTATGAGGGGTCAGAGAGACTTTAGTAGCATCTTGTGCTCACTAGGTATGCAAGGCAGGCTTACTTAGTGACCCTTTTGGGAAAGAAACTGGAGCTTTGTAGGCAACAGCAAAATCCACCCCACGTTTCATTCTAATAGTCTGGTAGAGCCAGTACTCTCAGAGAATATACATAGACATGCTGATCAACTCTTATTAAGAGAAAAGGGAATTAAAACAGAAAATATATTTGTTAGTTGCCTGAGCTAATGCAGAACTACCTGCCATTGGCTTAGATGACCAAGAGGGAAAGAGTGGCCAGAGAATAGCAATGTTGTTTTTCTGTGTTTGTATAACAAGATTCTACATATGAACAACCATGGCTTTCAGCATTCAGAAATGGTGGGACAGGGCTGGCCAGATAGCTCAGCAGATTAAAGCACCTGCTTAGACAGATGCAGGGACCAGGGTTTGATCCCCAGGGTGCGGTGCCAGCCCAGCCCCTGGGGCATGCTGAGATGGTGACTGAGAGTGGGTGTGGTGGCTCAAGCCTGTAATCCTTGTGCTTGGGAGGCTGAAAACAGGAGGATCACTATGAGTCCAATCTGTGTAGTGAGACCCTGTAGACCCTGTACTACATACATAAGCGCACACACACACACATATACACACACACACACACACACACACACACAAAGAAATGGTGGAAGATCATATTTTCAATCATATATTTTTAAAGCCTCACTAATTTGGAGATCAACAATTTCCATAATTTCTTCCTGAGTTCAAGCCAGCCAGACATGTTAAGATTAAATACAATAAAAGTACTACAGAGGGATTCCAGATCTGGGTGTTATTTAGACTAAATGAATGCTGAGATCCTTACTTAGAAGTTCTCCACTCTGTTTCTTTTCAGCAAGTATATTAAAACTGCAGGATGACATGAAGTCTGATGGAAAGGGTCTAGACTTTTATTAAGCTGACCTCAGTAGTATGAGAGACGAAAACAGAACCGTTCTTTCCAATTGGTAATAGTCAGTAAATTAGATTGCAGATTAATTTAGGTTTGGAACTTTTCCATCTGTAAGGATCTCTTGGCTTGAATTTGCTCATACACAATTCATAAAGCAGCAAAATAATTCAGTAATCTTCACATTTGCCCTTTAGGATTATTCCATTTCTTGTGATGGAAATGTAAGTTAGTGCACACAAAAATCTTTCTTCGCTTCCAGCATTTCATTTAATATTTCATATAAATTTAACTGGAAAAATCTGACCTATGTCAGTTATTTACTTACTCATCCTCTCTCATATTACTGCTTTAGTGTTCCTACTATTAATGCTCCTCATATAGCTTCTATTTATAAAGAATTTTACAGTTTACAAAGTGCTTTTCTTGTATTATGATCTCTTAGAGTAAACGTATGGAATAGGTCAGGCTGAAAGTGGTGGTTCTTCTCTTTAAGAGGAGGAAACTGAAGTTCATCAGAATTGAGTAATGTCCTCCGGCTTGGGAGGTGGCAAGTGAACATGATGCTTTCTCTCAGTGACCCCCGTGCACTGCACGAAGCTTCCAGCACAAAGAGGGAGCTTAAGGTGTCATTCCTATTACAAAAGCACACAACGCTCAGCCTAGTCGTGAGACAGCAACTGCTTTGTTTTACCATGCAGTTTAGTTTTTAAGTATATTTGCCTGAAAGGAAAATATTTATCTTGTTCAAAGCCCACTTGATTCAGGTTATATTGAAAAGATGTAGAAATTACCTATTTTCCTCTATAGCTTTAAGAAAAATGAAACAGATCTCCTTTTTATAGCTCCAAATTTATTCACTACGAATGCATATTAACATTATGTTAATGCCAGCAAAGTGCTAGACACTGAAAAGGATGACAGGAAAAGCAGGTACAGACTTTTAAGAAGTTGCAGGTTAGTAGGGGAAATGGGAGTCAGTCCGAGCCGCTCTAAAATGTGCGAAACTAGCGTGAGGATATGCAACAGAACGTGATTACTTGGACTTGGGAAGAAAGGGCCGTTTTTCATTAAGGAAGTGGCATTTTGGAGGTTTTAAAGGTCAGATTTAGATAAGCGCAGAACAGGGGTGGCAAGGAGGGGGAGGTAAATGGTTTCAAGCAGAAAAAGGACACGCTCGAGGCTTAGGAATCTCCAGGCTTTCTCAGGGTACAAGTAGCAGTTGAGCAAAGAACGGGCAACATGGGTAGTGGGAAGTATTACTATAAAAGTCAACTGTGCCACAAGCAGAGAATATCACAGGTCTATTAAAAAAAGCATAGGTATTTCAGTATTTTTTTTTTTTTTAGGTATTTCAGTTTTTAAAACATTGAGAGGTTTAGTATGTTTCATATGATCTCAAATTCAGATAAATTGTCTAATTATCTTCCACCAAATAAATCTGTCTGTCCGTCTGCCTGTCTGTCTATCTATCTATCTCTTTTGTTTTAAAACAGCATAAGAAATGATACAAAATTTCATTAGACAAAGTAATAGAAACTCAACAATGGTTGCTGTATTGTATGATGTTATCTCCAAATTAGTTTAGGTCAGCAAATATAAACCTGCAAAATTGGTTTTAAAAAACAACAGAACAAAACAACACCAAAAAGAAAGTTACCTTGTGATACTGGACATTGAACCCAGGACCTCTTTTTTTTTTTTTTTTATTTTAGGGAAGGGTCTACAGGGTGTTCAGGGTCTCACTACTAGATCCAACTCATAGTGATCCACCTGTTTACAGCCTCCCAAGAGCTGGGATTACAGGGGCGTGTCACCATGCCCAGTCTCAATTGCTATCTCAGCATTCCCCAGGGGTGGGGTCCACATGGCAGGCCTGGGGATTGAACTCCGGCCCCTGCAACTGCTTGCAGGTGTTTTAATCTGCTGAGCTATTTGGCAGGCCCCAAGACTTCTTTACTGAGCTACATCTCCAAAACATTTTATGTTTTTTAAGACAGGGTCTCCCCAGCTCACTAAATTTCCCAGCATGGGCTTGAACTCTTTGACTCTCCTATCTCAGCCTCCCAGTGTTGAGATTACAGGCATGTGCCAAGCATACCCAGAGAGATAGGTTAGAATTCTAATCTTTAACAATATTACAGAAAACTTTTAACTTCAAAAATGCATAAATGAAGTTAACATATTTTAGGGAATCCTATTATTGCATTGATATTAGTTAATCAAAAAAGGAGATTCTAAAGTCAGGCAAGTCATTAACACATTTACATATTAAATCGTGGCATTCTTTCTGGATGTGTAATCTTATAAACTTTAAAGCCTAATTGTGTTATTTCTCCTGTTCATGGTGTGATATTTTGATAAAAATCCACTATATTATTTCTCTTCCCTTATTGGCATTTTTAAAACCTCTTTATTTTGTGTATTTGGAAATTTAATTAACATACTGTTTACTTCTGTTTCTTTTAATAAAGATGCATGTCATCTGGAACTTCTAGTTAATATGAATTCCATTTACAAGTATTCCCTCAACTAATGTTAATTAGCAGGTCTTCTGACTGTCTTAATTATTTCCTGATTATGCAAACACCTTGTTTAAGGTTTTACCCTACAGGACGTTGAAGCAAAATTTGCTTAGCTACATCAAAATTTCCCTTTGTAACAAAAATCCATAATTTATGCAGTCAAGTGAGTATTTTTCTTCAAAGTAGCCTCCATGAGAGGCCCCACATTTTTTCACACATATGAAAACTCTTCTTCTCCAGGCTGTTTTCATATTCAGTTGATACTTCATGTAAATCAGTATTCGCCATTTGTCATCCTTATTCTTACTTCAAAAACTGACCTCAAATTAATCCACCTTCTTTCACAGAGAGCACATTGGCCAAGCAATGGCCATGACTCATCCACATGGCTGACACTGACAAAGGTTCTACAATCTGAGGTACAGGATCTCAGATAAATCCTGAGGGGATTTCACTGACCTTATCAGATCCAAATGCTACAACTCTCTTCGCAAAGGTCCTGCTTTACCTTGGTCTTAATCATCCAGCAGAAAAGTATAAAAACGAAATATAGGAAGTAAAGCCATGGTGTTATGTTGAGCTGTAGGGGACTCAAGTCAACAATTTCTGACATTGCCAGTCAAGCAGAAGACCCAATGCTATTATGGGCTACTGGACTCTCTTAGAATATTTTGCTGAGTTAACACACCTATAATATTCAAATAATGGAACTAAACAATAAAAGGGTATACAGATGAGTGTCCATTTTGTATCTGTGTATTCAAAATGGTTAGGACAGATATATAGTTACATTCTCTTAATGAATAGAGGGATTTGTTCTAATAGTGTTTGTAAATAGGATATCATGTCTGCATCTTGTACAGCAATTAACCACTAGGAAGAATGTATGCAATGTGTTAATTACTGAAACTGTCCTACTAATTTGGTTTGAAACTGTCTCATTGCTATTTGTATCTCAATAAAATTATGGGGAAAAAAGGAAAATAGATGAAGTTAAAAAAATTAATCCACCTTATTCATCACACTTCATGCTGTATTGCTTAAATAGTACCTCAAAGGGCTAATATACTAGCACAGAAGATAAAAAGAAGCCACAAATTCCAGGAGCAGTTTTAAGAAACTGATCTTCTTGGTAGATGCAAGGCATGTCCAGGGTTAGTTCTTGATTTTTAAAACAATCAAAATAATATTCTGTCTACAATGTAGGTCTAACCTTCTGAAATAGAACTCTGAAAGCTAGATGACATTTTTATTATTCTACTTCAATACTTATCCTTGAGTTTAATTTTATTATTACAATAAGCCTTTTGGTAACTAGGCTTCAGTGGTTCAGTAACAGATACATATGACTGTATCATAAATTCATGCTTGTTGCAAGAAATTCTTTAAAACCTCAGACAAATTTCTAAAAAATTAAAATTGCCTGAGTGAAACATAACTTATCTCACTTATTTTTCACACACTTTAATAAAATAGAAGTTATTATTGCATATACCTTTTTATTGTTTTCAATTAAGGTATAACCTATACACTGTGAACTATATAAATTTATGAACTTTTACATATCAATAACTTTGTATAAACACAATTCATATCAAAATTAGGAATATTTCCACCATACCAAAAGGCTCATTTGGACCCTTCTTTGATAAGAATTATATAATGAAAGGTAAACAGCTTTCTTACCTCTATCAACTGAGATCATTTTAGCTATTTTTAAACCTCAAATAGAGGAAACTACACACTGTTATTCTGAGTTTGGCTTCTTTTGTGCAATATTATGACAATGAGATCCTTCCCTGCTATTACATGCAGAAGGTTTTTTTTTTTTTTCCCACAGCTGAATATTTCCAATGGATTTCCATACCATAAATTCTTTTTTTATGCCTGATGGAAATTTGAAATATTTCCAGTTTTTGCCTACGTTGGATAATTGTTACCATGAACATTCCTTTATATGTTCTTTGGTAGACAAACTACTCATGTGTGTTAAGGCATACATGCATAGTACAGTCACTGGGCCACAAGATAATCAAGCATCTACTTTCTGTAGATGCCCAAAAGTTTTCCATAATGCTCGGACCAATTTATATTCCTATCAGCAGAGTGAGAATGGCACTCATTCCGCATCTGCCCTAGTAGATGGCATTGAGATTGGGCAGAAAAAGAATAAAGATAGGTAGAAAGGAGACTGTGAAAATTCTAATTTCAAAATGATACTTTTAAGAAAGACTACAGCTTTTGGACATGAAAGTTGCCCAGGATCTTTTTCCTTCCAGGAAACTCATTCTAGAAGACAATTCCTACGGGTGTTAAGGGGATAAACCCAGGCCTGTGCTTTTTGACTATAAATAGCACCTCCTCCTGCTGATCTCTGTCCGCAAGAAAATGTTCCTGTAAGCAGGCAGCAAATCTCAACCTTAAACATCTGTAGACTTTGAAGTCTGACATAGCCTGCCGTATGGGCCATGCGACAGACAGCAGAATGCACATCCTAGATCCCCATCTGCGGACGCCTCTGAGGGCACATAGATACAGCCAGGTCATGATGTGTCTCTGGTGAAAGCCCATACTCCATTCTCACTGAGCGTGTACTTTTGAAAGTTTATCTGATAAATCTCTTTATGCTGCTCATCACAACATGCCATTTTCATGATGAAAGTGAGTGAGCCTACAGCCGTGGGTGGGGTGGATTAAGGTCTCCCATCTCTGCTCTGGGAGATCTCCTTAGACCTGGGAGGTGACAGTGTTGGTGTCATCAGCCCTGTTGATTTCAGCCACTTGGAAGAGGTGTGGGAATGTTTTATTGTGTTTTTTAAATTCATATTTTTCTAATGATTAATGATATTGGTTATCACTACATATTTTCTTAACCAATTATTTATGTGTATACTAATTTGGTACCAGGGACCAAACTCAGGACCTTGCTCTTCCCAGGCAGCTGCTTATGCTGCTGAGCTATCTTTCCACCTATATTTTTTATTTGTCTGTTTTTTGTTTTTGTTCTTGTTTTGACATTTAGTACAAGGTCTATAGAGTCTCACTACATAGATGGGACTTGTAGTGATTCTCCTGTTTTCAGCCTCCCAAGCTCTGTGATTACAGCCCTGTGCCACCATGCCCAGTCTCAACCACCATCTCAGCTCATCCCGGGGGTGGGGCTGCCAAGGCATGCCAGGGATTGAACCCTAGTCTCTACTCTCTGCCTAAGAAGGCACTTTAGTCTGCTGAGCTATCTGGCCGGCCCTTGTCTGTTGTTTTGGGGCACAGTTTCACTATGTAGTTCAGGTTGGCCTTGAACTCATTACATACCTCAGTCTGGTCTCAAACTCATGGTGATTCTCCTGCCTTGCCTCCCAAGCGCTGAGATCACAGGCCTTTGCTGCCATATCCAGCTATGTTTTGTTTTTTTTGAAGCCTGTCCAAATATTTTGCCTATTTTTTAAAAACTGGGTTATTAACTTTTAAAATTATTAGTTTATAGGAATTATTTGTATGTATATTTGAACAGGCATCCTTTATCAGATATTCTTATCAGAAATCATCTCTTTACCAGAATATATGTGTTCCTCTCTAAATGCTGTCTTATGAGAACCTGAGTGTGAGTGTGTGTGTGTGTGTGTGTGTGTGTGTGTGTGTGTGTTACTATGGATTGAGCCCAGGGCCTCACACATTTGAGCCAAACACAACATCACTGAGCTACCTCCCCAGCCCATAAGTGTCAATCATTTAAAAAGGACAAAACTATGAAGGATTAAATAGGTTACATCACATCTCTTTCGATTAATAAGTGGCACAGCATAGATTCAAATACAGGGTTCCCGTGGCCTGAGTAGGTGCCTTATTACTCATCTATTTGGGGGCATGTTATATTGAGAGTGCTCAGTTTCAGGAATCACTTCTTGAATGTCCGACATACACAATTTGAAGAAAGGTGAGTGGAAGGCAACATCTTTGTATAATTAAGCTCTACAATGCCCACTGAGAGTACAGCACATATGAGCAAATTTGCTGAGATCCAGGTAAAGAAACCTGCTTTAATATGGTTTCATCAAAAGTTGTGTAGGAAACTGGAATATTCCACTTCTAAATATGTCTCTTTGGCATATGGTTTATTTTGAGAAAGAGCAGCTACAAAAGATGCTCTAAAACAGTAGAAATTACCTGTTTATAAAGGAAGTTTGCAACTATAAAGGTAATCTCCAGTTGGAAAGTTGTCCCTTCCCTGCATGGAAAACAGAAGGAGGATTCAAATTCTCTAGAAACTTTTACCAGTGGAGGAGACACAGTTAAGGTTGTGTAACAAAATGCACTTATTTGTTGTTGTTTTCCTGGATTGCTTGCTCGTAAAGAGACTCCCCAGTACTTGTCTTCATTTGTGTTGAAGATGGAAATTTCAAAACCACCTCTTGGAGGTTTATTCATTTTTCTGGGTATTGCCCCCAAATACATAAATTGTATATGTTCATAATCTTGACAGAGATCAGCTCCAAACAAGAACTAAGAAGGAGATAAAAACCTTTTCTCTCTTTCCTTTATAGATGTAACATGTAGTCTAGAAAAGCAAATGCCAAAGTCTTTAAAAAATACATTTCAAGCAGTTTTCACTCTTGACTATTTCCCAAGATTAGAAGACATCCCTAAAGAAGGTCTCAGGTTTCTTATATGAAGAGAAAATTTCCTTCCACTATTGTTTTTGATAACATATGTCTTAATATATCAAGCTGTATAAATTAAAACCAGTAGAAATTTTCTGCCTTTGAAAAATGGCAAAGATACAAAATTAAATTTGGAGAGAGGATGAGATATCAATGCTAAGAGAAGGCGTTGGTGAGGGGTTGAAGAGATGTAACTCTAAGAAAATAACCATCCACCCTTCTGAGACAGAGACCACCAAAGGGACAGAGGACAAACAGCCTCCTAGATCCTTAACCTGTTACTCATGACAAGCATTAATCTAGTACTCATTGGTGCTTCCTTCTGAGGTGGCTAGGGTCTTCTTAACACTCACTTTGGCTTAAAAAAAAAGACCCTTCTTTTGGACATACAGATGCCCAAAGCTTGACCTTCATTTTTTACCTATCTCAGTTATAGTTGTCTTACAACTTCAGGTCAAATTCTTGCTCTGCTCTCTAGAATTTATAAAGAACTAAAAGACATTAGGGCCCCTAAATTTAAAGACCCAATCCAGAAATAGGCATACGAGATGAACACACACTTCTCAGAGGATGAAATTAAAGAAGCGAATAAGTGTATGAAAAATGCTCCACATCACTAGCCATCCGTGAAGTGCAAATTAAAACACATTGAGATACCATCTCACCCCACAAAGAATGGCTATCATGAAGAAATCAACCAACAACAAATGTTGGAGAGGCTGTGGGGAAAAGGGAACCCTTTTCCACTGCTTGTGGGAATGTAGACTGGTACAACCATTATGGAAATCAGTGTGGAGACTCCTTAAAAAACTAGGCCTGGAAATCCCGTTCAAGCCAGCTATCCCCTTACTGGGAATTTTCCCAGAGGAACTGAAAACATCATATCATAGTGATATATGTGTACCTATGTTTATAACAGCATAATTTGTGATAGCCAAATCTTGGAAACAACCAAGATGCCTGTCACATGAAGAAGGGTTGAAAAAGATGTGGCATTTTTATACAATGGAGTATTACTCAGTTATAAAGAATGATAAAGTTGAAGCATTTATATTTAAGTGGATGCCACTTGAAGATATAGTCATAAGTGAAATAAACCAGACCTACATGTGTAAATGTCGTATAGTCTCCCTAGTATAAGAACTCAAAAGAAGAAATACAGATAGAAAGGTATAACACAATTAAAAGGAAAGCGAGAACTTGAGGATTGGACAATGAGGAAAGGGCAAGGAGAAAAGTTGGGAAACAGTACAGAGACAAAGCCATACATTTATATGCCCAAGATGGGCAAGGCAATGATCCTGAGAAACAGCAAGTTTTTGAGACTAGCAGTTAATTGGTAGGATTCTCACCCTGACTAACTATACATGCTGATAACTGTGAACCAAGCAACTGCATTGAAGATAGCAATGTGTAATAGAAGGGTCGTGCTTGGAATGTCTGTCATTCTGGTCTTCTAAATATGTACTTCTTGTCATGACATACCAATTATTACTATACTGTCTCACAAGTAAAAGTTTTTTTAAAAATGGGTAATAAATTTTAAAAAAGACACAAGAAAAAGAAAAAAAATGTCACAAGACTGTCCTGCTACAATGCTGTATATGGTTAGATTTTTTAATTTCTATGTAAAAATATGTAATTGTTTATTCACATTCTTTAAATATTTTTCATTTTTTAAATTTTTATCTCTATATTCTGTAGGGGCTTAATGTTTAACATATCAATACTTGATGGAAAATACCTGTTCCATGTTATGTCTAAGATGTTTGATATTCAGACAGATAGTGAAGTTAAACTCAACTGCATAAGATGTAGGATAATAATAAGCTTCTCTTCGGGAGGGTTAACAACCCACATTTGTAGACCAAAATCAGAGAAATGGAAGGGCTGCAAGGACAGCCAACATTTTGACCACAGCCTTTCAAAGTCAGTGAAGGCTCAGGACATAGGAGAACCTGTACTGTAACATCATGTAACTCAGTTGTGTCCCAAATTTTCTGATCAAGGAGATTATGGGGCCACAGAGAAACATGAATGATGATGTAGAGTGCGCCTAAGGAGAGTCACATGGAGAGAAAACATTCTCTCAGGCTTTCACAGAGAGCAAATTGGTCAAGCAATGGCCATGACTCATCCACATGGGTGACACAAAGGATCTGCAAATTGCTGTACAGGGCTACAGGATAAGTCCTGAGGGGATTTGACTGACCTTATCAGATACAAAAGTTACATTTCTTGTTATACAGGTCATGCTTTATCTTGGTCTTAACCATCCAGCATAAAAGTATAAAAGTGAGGTATATAAAGTAAAGCCATATTAATATGCTGAGCTGTGAAAGGCTCAAGTCAACAACTTCTGTGTATAACCCACTACTATTGTGGACTGCTGGACTGTGTTGGATTGTTTTGCTGAATTCACACACCTATAGTATTTAGATGCCAGTGCAATACCCATTTCTGACAGGACTAAACAAAAAAAGGCGATACAAAGGAAGGACCATTTTTTATCTGTATGTGCAGAATAGTTAGGATAGATATACAGCTACTTTCGCTTAATTCAGTGAGAAGAAAGATTTGTACTAATAGTATTTAGACAGGATATTCTGTCTGCATCTTGTACTATGGTTAACGACTAAAAAGATAACAACGTACAGTGTATTAATTATTGAGACTGTCCTATTAATCAGTTTTGAAACTGTCTTATTGATATTTGTTTCTCAATAAAATAAAAAAAAAATCTTGCTCTGCCTATAGGCATCTTAATCATGTAGGGAGAATTTGTCTACAAACTTACAATACAAGGTTGATTAGCCTACCTTTAAATAACCTGTCTCATCTACTTCAAGACTGGGAACATCAAGATAAGGGACTCTCAGGAACAATGGACTATCAGTGACTGTCTATAAGTCTCCAGGGATTGCTCTAGCCCTGTGATCACCTTGGATTCCAGAAGAACCTCCAAAACAGAAACTGCCACAACCTGTATTGTGTAAAGACAGCATTGCCCCCTTAAAGTGCATGAACTTCTCCAGAATTACCTTTTTTTCCTTCAAGACAGGGTCCTGGCTTGCCTGGCTCAGGCTGACCTGGAACTCATGCTTCTCCTGCCACCCTCCTGCTGGGATGACAGGCATGCACTAGCACTCCCAGCTCCAGACCTATCTGAAACCAAAACTAGAAAATGATCAAGCAAACTCTAGGCCATCTCATCTACTTTATAAAATGTGGTCTCCTTTCCTTGATAATGGGCCAGCCTCACCTGCCTTCATCTGCCCAAGCTGAAGCCCTTTGGCAAGCTCTCTTGCTTTCTTAGTTTGTCTAATCAATTGGCTTATGCCACGGACACATTCCAGAATGGTTTTCCATGGAGAAACTCAAGAAACTACCTGGCTGAATTGATGTTTCTATCTCCTCTTTAGGGGGATATCCTTGGACTCCATGAGACGATATGCCAAACAAATATTTAATGACCACCTATTGTTTGCAAATTTGTATTTGCTACATTATACTAGAAGTAAACAGATCAAGTCTTTGTCTTAGTGGAACTAATCATATAACCAACAGAGACAGAAAAAAAGTGTGTGTGTATGTGTGTGTGTGTGTGTGTGTGTGTGTGTGTGTGTGTGCTCATGTACACATAAGTATGCATGTGCACTGTCGAGGCTTAGAACACGGCACTCTGAGGAAGTCTAGTAATTTGACATGCTACATTTAGTAATTTGAATGATAAGAAATTGGAAGGCTCTAGGAACTACCTCAAAAACCTAGGGCTTTCTGACTTCTTGTAATCCCTCCCTTACCCCAAACCCAAGGAAATGCTCTTTCTCAAGTTCCCTGATTGGACTGACAAAACTTCTTCCAAAGATGTGCAATTATATTCAACTTTATCCTGAGGGAGTTCATCGAATCATAAAATGCTTAATCACTAGAAAAGAGACTAAAAGTTGATATCACACCAAGACAGATTTTTCATCTACTATTTGAGGGCAGCTCCAGTTGATTACTGCAGAGATTATCTACAAAAGAGAACTTCTGTTGGGAGTGAAGCTCTGCACCTTCTAGGGACCTGTGGCTACCCATCCTCTATAGCTGAGAGGAATGTTGCAGGCCACTGTCTGTAGTTCAGGATAATCCAGTTCTAAAAATCATTTACTCCTCTAAAATTGCATATGGCCCCTCCTTTTCTACTCCATGTCCCTCTTTCCTATGGGGTAGATATTTAAGCTTCAACCATCTGTCTCTTTCTTTGGGTTTTGTATTTTCTATGGCTCCTGTGCTCATGTGCATATTAATAAATTTGTAGATCATTTTGTAACAGGGGCTCCTATAAAATTGAAAGATTTAAAGAAACACCCAGATATTGTCATTCTAACCTTTTATTTTATATTCCTTCAGCAGCTATATCTTTTGCTAAGAAAATTTCCCCAACCTAGCATAAACGAACCCACAAAGTGGATCTATAACCACATTTACCCATGTTTATCTACTACATGTAGCAGCTAAGCTTGACTGAGTGAATTTCATGGGCTGAGGAGCCAATAAGGGATCAGTAAAGCAGACTTCTGAGTGAGTCCAGGAGGGTCACAGAGGCACGGCCTTTTCTGAGACACTTGGTCCTCACCTCTTCCTTTCTGGCATTGTGACCTTACTCTGATTTTCGGCCTCCATGAACAAAGCAGCTCTACTCGACCACACCCTTCTGCCATGAGCTTTCTGTTCTAGAGACTGCCAACCATGTACTGAACCTCCTGAAACCATGAACTATACTAAACTTCTTTTTTTAATTGTGTGTACTGGGCACTATGTTCCAGAAGCAGGAGCTCTGAATAATATATACTGCAAATACTGGTTGGTTCTTTGCTTTTCTTCCTGTATACTAACTGGTCCTATATACTCCTAAAACTGTGGTTAGTAAAGGGAGGGCAGATTTCTAGATTGGCTGTCTCTCTGGATTTAGTCAAAAAGTGAATTAATTCATTTCATGCTTCACTGTTTTTTATCTTTTTAATTAGACACTCAATGCAGTGAGTGACTCACTCTTATCTATTGGGATTCCCAGAGGTGAGCCTTTGGCCATTAATTCAGGGATTCCTTTCTACACTCAAGTGTGGTAAATTTCTAAATCTCTGCTGCTTGTCATTGAGGACAGAAAATAAAGTGGGCCAGTTTTTACAAGAAAATCACCGAAATTAGACTATGCCAGCTCAACACCTTAGAGTGATTTTAATTGGTAATTTTGGGGAATAGTATTACCTGTTCATGTACAGATAATTTTTGCCATTATGATTTTAAGAGACTGAAATAGTTTGTTTGTCATGAAAATGTAATAGGTTCTGTGACAGTGAATGTTGTTTGTCAGTTTGACCAGATTGAGATGCCTGGATTTCTTTTTTTTTTCTGTGGCTGGTTCAGCCCACCCTGGGGGCAAGGCTGGCATGGCATGTGGTACTGGGGATTGAACCTCAGTCCCTGCATGCTTGCCTAACCAGGTGCTTTAGGCCACTGAGCTATCTTGCCAGGCTTGGGGTGCCTGGATTAGTAAAGCACACGTGTGGTGTGTGTAGGTAGATTGTGAGGGTTATGATTTTGGGGACAATGTTGGTCCCCTGTCCCTCCCAGTCGGGCTCTTTTTTGCTGTCTCTGTTTGCCGTCTGCTGTGCTAGCAGCAGCTTTGATCCACCACATCTTTCAGCTGATATTATGCCTTATCTTGAGCCTGCAGCAGCGCAACCAGCTGACTACGGACCGAAACTGCTGCATTTGTAAAGTGATAGAAATCTTTTATCCATTTAAATTGTTATTCTCTGGCATTTTGTCATAGTTTCAGAAAGCTAACTAGCATGGATTCTCTGATTACTGTGTCATCATTTATCATTTTTCAAAAAGTTTTTGAGAAACCATTAAGCCTTATTCATTTAAGCCTTATATAGATCTACTAGTCTTTCCAAGACAAACCTTTCAGAATAGGAAAGGAGCCCCAAAACTTGAGAAAAGGGTTCAAGACATGAAGACCACAATTTTAATAGAATTATGCTTTGTGCTTTCCAAGGTCACTGAAGGATACTGCTTATCAATTTAGACAATTAATTTTCTTTTTTAATACTTATCATTTCACTGAAAAGAATTAGACAACAGAGCACGCAAGGGAAGGACATCTGGCCATATTCTTTCCTGTGTGGAAAGAATGTGCCTGGAACAACACTCCTTATTTTTCCAAAAAACAAAGCAATGCCCATATTATTATTTACTGCTCATAACGCTAAGTTGGCTCCCTTTGATCAGGAACTCTGAAATGATTCTCTTCTGCCTTATCACCTCACTTTCTGAATAATAGGGAATTAATTGGTGTCAGTCAGAGCACCTACTTCCTTGTGCAGTCTTGTGAGAAATGAAGTTAAAAGTCCGTGGAGCTTCACACCGACTGAAAAAACAAAAACACAAACAAAACCCCTCTACAAACCTGTATGCCTGTACAACAGAAGACTTCGTAAGCCTTTCCCTTACTTGTCTCCTCCTTATCTACATATTTGACACAGTGCAAGTGATAGAAACCACTAACTGAAGACAGAGATTTTAAAGTCTAAAGTAAAATTCCATTGAGATAACTAATGGATGTGCAAAAGGAAAAGAAGAAGCATGCAAGCTAAGAGATGAACAGGCCAATTTGGTACCTTGGATAAAGTTCTTTGTCAAACAAAATGTAATTAGCGATGTAGAGATGCTGGAATCATCACTATATTGTTGGGTGCACAAGGAAAGGGATATTTACTGGCCAAACAACAGGCCTTCACCTTGCTCCCGTTGACAGGTCTTCACCTGTCAACGGGAGCAAGTAGCAAAGGCCAGCACTGCAGATAATGGTTGATATAACAGTCAGTTTGCTTTGTTTTATTTATGAGATGTTTTCCTGAAAGGTTATGTGTAGAAAGATCTCAAAACACTTAGTGATAATCCAAATTCACCATTTGAAAGATTTTTTTAAAGAATAGCTTTCTTGGCAATGAGATAAGATTATAATTTTAACACAATTATGTTAAAATTCTACCATCTTATAGATTAATTTAAATCAGGAACATAGTTAAAACACAGTGAAAAATGCTACCTCTGGAAAAGAGGTTAATAAGTCAAACAAATGGAGAAAAGCCATTACATGTAGAAAATGTACACATTACTTAGCTTTCTCCCGGAAGCTTTCTCCTTCTTCAATTTACTGCCTCTACTCCAACTGTTCATCAGCGAATGTTTAGTCTCCTATATCTTCAAGAAGTGGAATAAATTTGTCTCTCATGCCATACTTCCTTTCATCTCTGAGGAAAAGGTCTATGTTTTCATTTGGAATCTTTTAAATCACTTCTCCCCTTCCTTTAGCTTTAACTACTTTATTTTGTACTGTGTTTTTTCTCTGTGTAGAAAATTGAGAGGCAGCCATGTTTTTTTTCACTTGGTTCTCTCCTGGAGCTCTTTCCCATCTGCCCTCTCTCCAGTGCTGAGCCTGAGGTGGTCCTGTGAAGTAGCTCTTTCTGCCTCCTCTCTGCCATCCTTACCCTCCTACCATCCCACCAGTGCTGTCTCTGTAGTCTTCTTTTGCAATGGGCACACATTTATTTTCCTGAAACTTTGCCCACTGATGTCCACAACACTTCCTTTGCCCAGCTTTTCTGTGGCCTTTATAGTAGCTCATTCTAGACCTTTCACTAGTTCCTGTTCTTCGCCTGCTTGAGAGTTGGCAACTTGGGCTACATGATCTAATTCACTTTGTTGACTCTCTCCACCATATTAACCTAGATCCCTAGATTCACAGATTAAACTCTCCACCATCTTTATGGCTTAAGACCCTTTTATCTCCACAGTCTCTATTTCAGGCCTGGTGAACCTATGGTATATGAGTCATGGCAGGCTGTTTATTATCGCCCGAGAGCTCTAAAAGGTTTGCCATCACTTCTCTAGGTGAGCTATTTCCAGATACTTTATGGGTTTTCAAATTCTACATGCCTGACACTAACCAGAGTGAGCTGCTCCACACAGGAGTCTCCATATAACTAATATAGTAGAGCCATCAGCAATGACTCTTGACTTTTCTCTCTGATCCAAGACATTTAACAACCAAAGCTTATTGATACTATTTTCTAAATATCTTTTCTAGCATCCTTTCATCTAGAAGACATTTAGTCAACATCAACTATATGCTATTGTCTTGTTTCAGACCCTCACCTAGTCTCTCTGAACTACCATAAAGTTCTCTATTGATCTTGGTACATCTAATCTTTAAGCTCATGTCCTCTTTCCTTTTTTAATTCTATGTTCTGTAATCCTCTTCATATAATAATTTTATGATCATACTTTATCTATAATCATTAATTTGCACTTAAAAATTATTCCAAGAACAGAGAAATTGGGATTCTGTCTAAATTCATCTTTTATAGATGACCAGAGATGGACAGTGAGTCCGTGGAACCAGGGAATGTCTACTTCAAGCCAGTACACTATGGTACAAGTAAAAAATAAAAATATTTATTGGTACTATCTGGATCATAACTATGAAAACAAATGTATATTTGGACAGAAAAGTTTATTCACTTATGTACACTGATCTCCTGATTATATAACATATTTGTGTCAGTATTACCAAGTTATGCATTTCTTTTTTTCTTTTCTTTTTTTTGGAGGAACCAGGAATTGAACTCAGGCCCTTGCACTTGCCAGGCCAGTGCTTATTCTATTGAACCATCTCCCCAGCCCCTAGGTTATGCATTTGTAATAAATATTTAATGTCAGCTGAAGTTGAAAAAGCTGTCTCCAGAATGGATCTTCCTAAGAGCCAAGGGATGTGATGCAGTGGTAGCAGGCTTGCCTCACATGTGTGAGGCCCTGGGTTTGATCTCTAGCACTGGAAAAAAAGAAGTCTCTTTGAGATGTTCTAGAATTCTAGGACAGAGCCAAAACAGCTATTCCATCCCTTTGTGCTAGGCCAGTAGTTTGAACAAATCTGTGGGTTCATCTCCTTCTTCATAACTTGTAAACAGACTTACAGGTAAACAATGCAGCTGACAGTTATGGCTAAACCACATACTCTGCCTGCAATTCTAGAGTACATGTAAAAAGACATTAACACAGCATAGCCAGTCCTCTTTGCCACTGAACTAGCACCCTGTTTTCTAGCAAGTTTTCCCATAAAACTATAGCTGTTCTGTTTGGAGATTCATTTTAGATTTCTAATCCAAAACCCATCTCTGCAATATTTTGTGTAGTCCTATTAAGTCATCTCATACTGTATTCATCTGAATTTTCAATAGTTGCATGGTTGATATATTTATGCCATAATGTACTTGAAGAAATTGTGAGTTCTATATGGTACTGTGGAGGACCACCTGAGCAGCTCTCATTCAAATAAGAGCGATTGTCTCCACTTTGGCTGAGCCTGACCCTATTTCCTTGTTTTGATATGTGCAGAGCTGGCTAGGACTTCTTTTTATCCTTTCAATTAGCCTTAAGCAATGTATATTGGTCTAGCCGAGGTGCTGGTGGTAATTTTTGAAGGCGGCATGCGTGTTTCCCTGATAACCCAAACCTGTTGCTGTCCAGTATGAGCCGGGTTGAGACAGGATGAAGAGCCAGTGCTTCATGCTGTCGGTTGGGATTGAGCCTCGAGCTAGAGGCTATGGCTTCTGAAGGCTTGAAAGATTACACATCAGAGCGGAAGCACCAGACCTCTGAAACACTAGACACTATCTCAATAGCATAATGTAAATTATTCTTTCTGCATATGACAGAAGTAAATGGAGACCACCCACCTAGCCCAGTTCACAGTAATCACCTACTTCCCACAATTCTCTTCCTCAAGCCATGCCTCCTTCTCAGCTGAATAAAACCTCAGGTGAGGCCCTGGGTCGCTCTCTTTGCTCCGGAAAGCCATCTTCATGGCTGGACTTAGGGCCCAATGGCTCCCCAATAATTATAAATATGTTTTAGTGTCTTACTTTCGCCGTGGGTTGCACTGGGAGTGGTAGGTTGGAATTAAGTTGGTGGGATTCCAATAACATATCTTTGGAATTACAAATATTGACTTCTTGGACCGAGACAAGAACGTAGAGGGGATTCCTACACGGTAGGCCATTATTTAATTTTCACATCCTTTTATGTACTACATGTCCACTGTTAAAGGTGTCATTATGATGGCTTTGTGTCTTAGTCAGGGTGCTACCTAAAAACTGACTCAAATTCTTCAGGCATATAATTTGACACTAGTAAGCCAAATCTGACCTTGTACACTGCAAGTCCTTTAGTCCCTTATTTAGCTATTCAGCAACTAGGTGCTGTACTTTAATTGGATCTAATTTCATGTGCCCAGTGATTACACAGCAGAGTGCAGTTGGTCTCACAACCCCTATTCCTTAGCTTACTCGCTTTGTTACAGGACTTCTTGCCAGGAAGCATCTGATTTTATCCCCCACTCAAAGGTGAACTGCTGGACCACCTCTGAGTGTAAGGAGTTTTCCATACATTTGTACTTCTCTGCAGATTGGAAAAAGAAGCAGGATACCTAAACATAATCCCCCAACTAGATAGCCAAGGACAAATAGGGAAATTAAAGCCAGTTTTAAAAATTCTCAGAGCACTAAGATATCGCACTGACCTGATATATCAAGCCCCTCCCATCCAAGGCCACATTACCATGCCTCCAGTTGCCTTCCACGCGCCCTATCTCTTCAAATGTCATTGATCACAGTGAAGCTTACTAATTCCTAATTAAGTATGTTTATATCTGATTTTCATATCTTAGCCTTAAGACTAATTCTGAAAGTTGGGAAAATAATCCATAAATTAAAGTGGGTCTTTACTGAATCCAAATCCATATGTCCTTCCAGAAAGAAACAAAAGCAGAAACAAGAGTCCACTTATGTAAAATAATTTAGTACTCATGAAAGCGAGGTGAGTGCTCTTGTCAGTTGTACCCCAACCCCACACTGGACTCCCTCCTTCCAATTATTTTCTTCCAGGACACCACCCTGACTTAGGAGGCTGCTACCATTCCTGGTTGAAAGCCTGTGTCAGTCAGGGCCTGAGCATCAGCCTTCATCTGCAGCAGGTCTGTGGTTCAGTGACGTGCCAGTCATTGCCCTCCTCGTCCGAGCACTGCGTGCCAACAACTTCTACTGTGCACTAACAGCTCCTACTGTGCGTAAGTACCACTCTGTTCAGCAGCAGAAGATAGCAGGCTCACACTCAGATACAACAGCGGCATTGCCAGCTATCTCCTGTTGAAAGCTAGCAGCCCACGCTGTCTGTAGCAGTGAACTGGCACTCCTATTAGTGAGCTTGTCAGCTTTTCTGAGTGAACACAAACGAGGGCTTGTTTGCTAGAGTTTGAATCTAATGAATAGCTTTCTCCTATTTTGTGTACTTTTCCAGCCATTTGACTTATACAATAGAGAAATCATATTTCAACTTCTTTAGGTTGAAAAAGTGCCCCTTTCTGATTTTTCACCAAGAGATGTGAAATAGTTATTTCTGAGGCAGCTTTATTATTGAAAATAGAATAAGTAACTCATATCACTCCAATCAAGTCACTCAGGGAGTAGGTCCAGTAGAGAGTCAAAAGCCAGGAAGAAGATTAAAAACTAATTTTCTAGGTGGAATGAGGACCAGAGTCTTTTTCTTCCAAGTGAATGGCCCTGTTTCAGAGGACACATAGATTCAAAAGGTTCAAGCAGAACCCCTGGATTCAGCTCCCCCTGGCCTCCTTCCTCTAAGATACAGAGATCAGTGAAGGGCTTAGTTCTGATGGCCCAGGAGGGTGAGGTGCACATGGACAATGGGAAGGTCAGCCTGAGAACGACAGAGGAAACTGAGTCTGCCTTTCTGTTGCCAGGGCAGCAAAAATTACTGCTGGGAAACAAGCTCGCTGCCTGAGTCTGCTCCAGGCAGACAAGGACCAGGCTTTCAGTCTTCTTTCTGGACCTAACTAGGCCTTGTCTGCTCTCAGGAGATTAGGCAGGCATTCTGGGGCTGGATTGTCATGGCATAGGAAAGTTAGCAGTGCTTTGAAAATATGCCGTTAAAAGCCTATAATACTTTCACATTTCTAAGCTAGCTTTTGTCCCTAAATTCAATCTTCTGCATTATGAAGTTCTCAAGGCCAGTTTTATATTTAAGACCTATAGGTTGCAGAAGCAAGTTTTCTGATCATAGAAAGTCACTTTTAATTTAAAAGGCCTGGGCCTCCAAAGTGGGTCTACCTAGAGTCTCTTAACATGTTCTGTCTCTGAAATTATACAGATGTCTATATCTATATCTATATCTGTAGTATAAGTTAGGTTTGGAATGCTCCCTACAGGCCTATGTGCCCAAGTCGTGGTCTCCAGCTTGGTGCAGTTGGGAGTGGTAGAGCCTTTAAGAGATGAAGTGGGAAGTCTTCAGGTCACTGATGGTCCAGTAGATCCTTGAGGAGGATAATAGGATCTTATACCCTTTTTCTTCTCCCCTTCTGCTCCTCAGACAGGAAGGGAACAGTTTTCTCCTGCCATCTATTCCTGGCATGATGTTGCCTTGCCCCAGGCCCCAAATAAACAGGGACACTGGGCCATGCATCAAAACCCCAAAATGGTGGGCCAAAAGTAACTTTTCTCTTTATAAGTTGACCTTCTCAGGAATTTGTTATAGGAATGGAGAACTACATGACACAGCAATATCACTATATGAAGACTGAGGACTATGAAGGTGTGACTATTCCATAATTCAGCACAAAAGAGATGTGACATCAAATTGTTTTGCGAGTGTCACACTATAATCACAATATATGACTAAGAGTTTCTTTCCCATCATTCCTGTACTTGTGATAGGTAAGCCACACCGAGACATCAGAAGTTATCATTACATAGTAAGAGCACAACAGAAATAGAGAAAAAAAATGTTCTTTCCCATTTTATAGAGTTACTTAAGCTAGCATCTGTGATTTCCAAGGAACAGAAATTTAAGTTATCCATGACCTTGGATAGCAAAAATGTACCTATATTTTTATGTACTTCTAAGTGAAATATTGCATTTTCTTGAATCATAATTGTTGCATTCAACAAACTACAACAGACTTAACAGTAGCTGTAACTTTATCCTCACCACAAATAGTGTTGTTAAACATTCAGAGTTGTTATCAAATGCTTGAATACTGGTAAGCTCATCACTACTTGAAAATCATAGGAGATGTCAAATCACTGCTAGATCTGCTCTAGTGCGTTATTACGAGATTATATTATAACAAAAATTGACAGCTATATTTCAATGGATTTGATTTTCTTTATAAAATATACTTTCCACTTTTAGAATTTAAGAACATCATTCTACAAATAGGTTTTACTAGACAGTCACAAGAACCTGTGGCACCAAAAGAGGTTAATAATTCCTGTGTCATGTTCATTAGTTCATCCTGCCTTACCTATCATTTCAATCATTCATTGTCCTCAGTGTCCTGTCATTGCTTTGTTCAAGTGGGGAAGGTCTTAGTTATTTTCTTATTGCTGGGACAAGCCACACAATACCCACAAGGTAAAAGAGAAAAGGCTTATTTTAGCTCACAGTCCAGAGTTAGCTAGCTCTAAGCGAGGGCAGCATGGCAAAGGGCCATGCCAGAAAGAAATAGTCTATAGCAGAGCAGGCAGGAAGCCTTCCTTTCCCTTTATATTCCATCCAAGATACCAGCCTATTGGTTGGTGCCATCTACCCACACCCAAAGTAGGGCCTCCAATTACCCATGCCTAGAACCATGCTAAATCAATCCATGGCCCATAATCCATATGGACATACCATAGATCCAGTCACCTCTAAAATGTAGCAGCTCATAATCCAGGGAGACATCTAAACACAACCCATAAGAGGAGGTGTTCACTTCTGTGTCCTATGAAGTACTGATTCCTTTGGTGATAATATTCCTCTTCTTCACCCCCCAAACCAACACTCCTGTTTCCCTGGCTAAATTTTTCTCACTCACTAGGCAGAGACATTAAGTACCCTGTGCAGCCTTCCTTAGCCCAGATTAGATTTCTTTCTTTTCTTTCATCAAGCTTGTCATCTCCTGTTCAATACCTATTCATTAGGAGAATATACTTGTGTGATTTTTAAGTCTGTCTAATTCATTGTCATATACACAATGTCTAGCATGATGTTGAGAATTCAGTGGGGTTTCAAAAATATGTAGAGACATTCTTTTGGGCCAGAAAGTAGCTTAGTGTGTAGAGCACTTGCCTCCCACATGCAAGAGCCTTGGTTCAATCCTCAGTAAAAACGAACAAAAACAAAGCACATGTTGTCTAGAGACAAATAATGAATATCCTACACAAACCACCCCTCTAATCATACACTAAGAAAAGTGTTTATACAAATCTGGGAATGAAATATATGGGCTGAAAAGTTTCTCCTCTGTTACTGACATAAATGCCAGCAGGGATTTCTCAGGTAGGGGCACATTTCTTGTTGAGAACATCCTCTTTCCCTTTATGCTTCAGTCTGAGTAGCCAAGCTCAAATTTTTTTCTGACTAGGTGGAGATGAGCTGAATTTCTTCCATGTCCAGTACTATAGCTACATAGAGCAGCCTTTCAACCTGTAAGCTAGGCATTTATTGTGTGCAATAAAGGGGGAAAAAAAGCTAACCAGGGTCTCTTTGTGCCATCCACATTCCATGGAAAGTTCCAGGGTTTCTCGCATCACATTTCACTTAATGACCCTCATATAACATGTGCTAACTACCTGACTACTGTGTACAGAATAGAGTACCTGGAGTCACAGAGGACATAACAGATGAGATACAAACCAGTGGGAGGATAAGTGGAAAGTCATTGCCTGCATTACCTAAAATTGCAAGGAAGACCAAAAGGGTTCTTCCACAATTTTAAATGTCTCAAGTTCCCTAAGTCAAGCTCATCAAGTCTTAATGTGGTGGAAGGAAAACACAAGTGCACATAATTACTATGGGGTAATAAAACAAGATTATAAGGAGGGATGTAACTGTAGGTCACTGTTGTGCATACCAGTGTAGCATGAAATGATGGTGGAGTCAAAGTAAGGACAAGGCCTGGAAATTTTGTTGAATAAATGGATGCTTTTAATGGCTGCCATTTATAGAATGTCTGCTCCACGATAAGCATGGAGCCAAACGCCTTACATTTATTAGCTCATCAGTCCTGAAACAATGCCAGGAGGGAGGTGTTAACACTCTCATCATGTGGATGAGGAAACAGAGCTTCGTAAGGTTGGTCAAGGTTATTTGAGGTCAGTGAGGTGGTGCTATCCTAGGAATAGGCCTATACTCTTCACTGTGTGTGCCACGGATGCAGATTAGGTGAATGGCTCTTGGATCATATTTTGCTTAATCCATTTGTATGCAAGTACATTCATAATCTGTTTTATTTTTAAAAACAAAACCAGTGGTAAAAAGAGCGGAAAAATATACTTTTTTGGCATTCAATCTTCTGGAAAAGTCACTCAGCAAAAAAGAAAAAAATCTCAGTCTTCATAAAGCACAAAAATGAAGTCCACTCACCAACCAAAGACAGCACACATGATAGTGGAATTGATGGAGACTCTGGATGACATTGGATTGAAAACTGTTTATCTGAATCAGCCTGGACCAATATTTCCCTTCCTTAGGTCTCACTTTCCAGTAGTCCTCAGACTGTGGTAACCATTAAGTAAGGTAGTGGACATTACACATTAAGCATAGTATCAAGCATAGAATGATCACTCATTCATATGGTAACCAGTATCAGTATTGCTGTGTTTGAGCTTGTTCTTTGTTGCTATGAGAGAATAGCAGAGGCCCTGTCATTTACTAAACAACAAAGTTTAGTTGTTGTGTTTTAGGAGTTTTGGAAGTCCAATAGTAGGGTTCTGCATGTGGTGAGGGCTTTTGTGCTGCATCATTACATCGTTGAAGGGCAAGCAAGCATATTCTCATATGGAGAATGTACAATGGGCTGAACTCATCTCTTTTTAAAAAAAAATCAGGAACTCACTTTTGTGATTGCTAACCCATTTTTTGTGATTAACAACATACATCCATTCACAAAAGCTGAGCCCTTATGACTTAATTAACTCTTAAGTTAATTTCTCTCCCACTATTACTATTAAATTTCAATTTGAGTTTTAGAAGAGATATTCAAGCCATGGTATTTTAATTATGGTCCCCCATAATCCATGCCCTTTTCACATACAAAATACATCATTCTCTTCCAGTTGCCTCAAAAGTCTTAACTTATTCCAGCATTAACTCACAAGTCTAAAGTCCAAACTTGTCATAGAAATCATATATGAATGAGATGCAAGGCATGATTTTATCTGAGGGCAAATTCCCTTATAGGGAATTCTCTTACAGGTGTAGACCTATGGGCTTATGAAATAAAAATAAATTTTCTATCTCTAAAATGCAAGATAGACATTTCCCTCCCAAAAGGAAGAAAAAGGCAAAAAGAAAGTTGTAATAGGCCCCAAGGAAGTCCAAGACTCAACAGGCCAGATAGCACTAACTTCTTAAGCTCCAGAGCAATCCTTTTCCAAGAACCCAACTCCTATGTACACCAGGGGTGTGGCTTGGGCCAGCTATCACAGCTCAGCTTATAGGAAGCAGTTCTCACAGGCTAGAGTCTCCTGCCTGAGGCTCTCCCAACCTGGGATTGTATGCTGTTAGCTCTGTAGCTCAGGGTCTTGAGAGTGGTGCTACTCCCATTGCTCCGCTAGAAATCTGCTGTGTGGCTCTTCTGAAAGAAGGTTATTTCTGAGTTCTTAGGCAGTCCTCAGCATCCTTTTCAGCCTGGGTAGCGGTGCTATTTTCACACAGCTGTTGCAATTTGCTTGTCTTTCAACTTAGCACTGTGTGGCTGCCACCAGGCCCACCCTGAGTGCCCTCCAGGGTGGTCATCAAGCCGACTGGAGCCTTGGCTGGGAGGCAAAGAAAACTGTGCTGAAATGCAGACACTGACACCTGAGGTGGCTCTGGGGAGCAAGCCCATGCAGGGTCCTTTGCTGTTTCCTGAATCCATCCTGCCCTCCTATGGCTCTGGCCATGCCTGGAAGGTCATCACTGAAAAGCTCTAAGGTGTCTCTTGGATCTTTTTCCCATTGGCTTGATGAAAACGCCTGACTCCCTTCACCCAGATGAGTCTCTTTTAGCAAATAGCCTCTGGGCCTAACCTTCAGTTATCTCTTCTAAATACACATTTTCGGTTTACATGGCAAAGTTGCAAATTTTCCAAATCTGCTCTACTTTCCTTTGAAATTCAAATTCTATGTTTGCATCCACACAGCACTGTGTGGGGTTAAGGGTGTCCACACAGTGGTTGGAAGGCCCTGCTGCTTAGCTTCTTCTGCCAGCCAACTCAGTTCATTGCTTTTAAGTTCCACATTCCAGAAGGTCCTAGAACTTGGTACAAGTCCACAACTGTATCACAACATGGTATTTACCCTCATTTCTAATACCTCATTCCCCATTTCTCTCTGAGATTTTATCTGAATGCACATCACTCATGAAAATATAGGCTTTTAGGCTGCATCTCTAAATTGTTCTAGCCTTTACACGTTATCCAGTTCCAAAACTGCTTCCACACTTGGAGCTATTTTTTTTTATGACAACACCCCTACTTCTCAGCATCAAAAACTGTATTTGTCAGTGTTCTTCAGAGAGGCAGAACCAATAGGAGGTAGATAGATAAACAGATAGGTAGATAGAGATTTATTAGGGAATTAACCCATGTGATTAGGGAGGCTGATAAGTTCCATGATAGGCCACCAGCAATCTGATTCAGAGTCACCAGTAACATGATTCAGCCGAAGTCTAAGATTTCAGAACCAGAGAACTCATTATAATTCTCAGAGTAAGGCCAAATGCCCAAGAAACAAGAAGGGCTTCTGGTGTAAGTCCTACAGTCCCAAGACTAGAAAACCTAGAGCTCTGATACCCCAGGGCAGCAGGTGGTGAGTGCTCCAGCTCCAGAAAAGAGAGTGAGGAAATCCTTTTCTCACCCTTATTTTTGTTCAGTTTGGGCCCCTTGTCTTTTGGAAAGCGTCTGCTTATGCTGAGGATAGGTCTTCCTCAATAGCCTCCCATGACAATCTCCTCTGGAAACATCTCTGAAGACTACTCAGCAGTAACACGTCATCAGTTCTCTAGGGATTCCTTAAATCTAGTCAGGTTTACAGTTGAAATGAATCATCTGATGCTGTTAAAATGATTTTTTTGCATGTAAATCTATAGGTATAGACCTATTTTTCTAGAAATGGTATGGTATATTAGGTTCAGCGTGATAGAAAACAATGATGGCTGACCATTACAAGGGGCAGCTGCTATCTCTCACTGACAGCAGCAAGGAGGGACAGGTCAACTAAGACACTGCAGGAAGACATCATGATGATGATGATGATGATGATTTGTATGGATAGGCGTGGTGATCCAGGCTTGTAATCACAGCTCCATGGGAGACTGAGGCAGGAGGATTCCAAGTGGGAGTTGAGTCTGGGAAACTTACTGAGATCCTGTCTCAGAATAATAAAAAAAGGGGCTGGGGATATAGCTCAGTATGAATGAAGGTCCTGGGCTCAATTCCCAGGACCACACACAAAAAATATGTAAGAACATCAGTAACAGGTGTGTTCCTAGTCTAATTTACATTTTGCAAATCTCCTTTACATTCATTTTATTTGATTCATATCACTTGGTTGCGATGTAAGGAGGGTATTATTTCTGCTTTGGAGACCAAGATAAAGAAAGGCTCAGAAAACTTATTACCTTCTCTGAAGGCATAGCTAGTCAGAAGAACAAAAAAGACTAGAGGTGTGCTGTACAACATGGTAGCCACTTCTTTTACACTCTACTGGTCTATAAAATAAGAATCCCAATCTATTCCTGCACAGTATTATGCCCAGTGCTCATAAAAATAAACGTGGGTTTCAGAGAAAGGAATATAGAAAAATATACTTTAGAAGTTTTTCCAGAAAAGAAAGTTCAGTGTCAATACTGTCCGTTTAACACCATGTAGCACCAGACTGTAAGCATCATCAGAATTGGGAAGGATTTTTTGTTGTTGTTGCTATTTCAGGCTGCCATTAGGGCAGGTCTGATACAGCTTCTGGAGCTGGGAATCAAACTGTGGAAGAGGCTCCAGATTTTTTTGTTTTGACCCTCCAATCTATCTTTTTTTTTTTTCCGGTACTGGGGATTGAACCCAGGACCCCACACTTGCCAGGTAAGTGCTTATTCTACTGAGCTATCTCCCCAGCCCTGCATCATTGGAATAGTCTCAGAATCCCTGCACCACACATTCTTAGCCTCTGTGCTCTGCACAGAGCATTGTACGTATTTACTGTACAACTCTGCTCCATCATCCAACCTTATCAGAAAAATATGTCACTGTGGACCTAACCTTTCTGAAGCAAATAAGTGGAATGCTACTAAAATATAAGTTATAACCTTTGTGGAAATCCCAAGGGCATTTATAGTTCTATATTTATAAAATTATTCAATGTACATACAGAGTTCTTTTACAGTCCAATATTCTTTCAGGGCAGAAAGATTATAAATGGACATCATCAAATAAGAGGAATACCAGTTAAAAGTAGATAGTTTTGTCTGAAGAGAAAAAGGTTTTAATAGTGATAGATTTAGCAAAGAGATAGCCAAGTTTTGCTTTTTAGAGTGCTTTATAACATATACCCAGTAAACAGGAAGATAACACATCCTTAGTAAATCATAAGTCAGCTTCAACTTTTTGATCACTTTGCTTAGAAGAACACTATAAACAGCTTTTAAAAGTAGAGAAACAAACAGTAAATGCTCACTATTCCCAGCACTAGAAGCTTCAGAAGTTAGTTTCTAGGCAATGAAAAGCACTTAACAAAGAATCTTCAGCCTCCCCCGACAGGATGCTGTTGTCAAATACAAGGTGCATGGGCAAAGATGGAGGCAAATATTTTATCTTTGAAACTGACTTTGAAAGTCTGTATGATGTATGCGTATCTCATGAAAATGTGTGCTTTTGTATAATGGTCTGTTCTTTTTAGACAGATGGGGCTTATTTATGTGCTACATGATTGTACCTTAGAACTTCAGACTTAAGATGTTTGCCATAAATATAGTTAATCTATTATTTTATGAGGGATGCTAAATCTTGGCCTTCTTGTTTGGATAGATGTATGCCAAATTTATGATGGTGCTTGTTATAAATGACAGTTGCTGTGAAAGCAAAAAACTATCATTTTCTTCTTCTCAACAGCACAAGGTCCTGATGGTAGGCAGAGGATACAGAGGAGCGGGTAGTTTCAGAGATCTTGCTGGCTAATTGATGAAGTCCTGTGACAGTCCATGGAAAAGAGACATTGTCATTTGGGAAACATTGCACCATTGGTAAGACTACATAAAAACCATGAGCACAGACAAGGGAACCTATAAAGATGATGAGACAAAGGCTTCTGTTTTTATCTTTAGAAGAAAAATTATTTGACACAATTGAAAATACACTTTCATAAGGCAATATGGTGACCACAAAAAGCCGAACTAGAGCCTTTCTAGGGAAACGACCCTGATCTACCAGTTGATAACAGTTTGAGGTTCACACTTGAGCAACAGCCATCATGCAGAAGCACAACAGGCTGAAAACTAAAATGAGTTGCTCGAGGCAGTCTGTCCCCTTTCCCCCCTTGTCTGCTCTTTTCTAACACTGAGATCTTAGGCTCTGCAGTTGGTCACAGGAGTGGGGTAAACAAAACGATCTTCCTGCTCTTGGTGGGAATCTTTTAGATGAAATGGTTCAAAAATGCTACTTGAAGTGTGGGCAGTGCCCAAGCCAACCGAATTGTACCCTGTCGGAGGCAGGGCAAGGCTTGTATCACATTGGCCATGTCCTTTCTCGATGCTAACCTCTATTCCTGTGAACATATTTGTCTATAGATGTGTAAATCTACAGTTGGAGGCTGGAGCTTTGAAAATGCTTTTCATTTTTCTATTTATCCAAAATGAGTGCTTTTATTCAAATTTACCCTTGAAAAACTTTGTAACTTCCAGACACATCTTTGTTCTATTAAAGTTAAATATCACAGATTATATACTGCCCAGGAGCTTAAACTTTATCAGTAAAACAAAGCCTCATTGGTCCTTAACTGCTACAGAACCCATCAAAAACAGCAACAGTCTGCAAGTTAGCAAGCTATTTGAAAGTACTACATGGTCCTACTCAATAACTGCAAAACAAAGTCATGTAGTGGGCCCAAGTTGTCCTGCTGGAGTACTCGCATTTATTCCTCTAAAGTCAGAGAACTTTAGAAGTATCAGGAATAATGGAGTAGGCAGGGAACAGGATCCCTGAATTTCTGTCCATTTCTGATGGAATCCTGATCTGAGTTGTACAGTCTTTCACAAGCTGTTTAATTTTTCTAAGACCCAGGATTTTCACCCCTGTTCCTGGGAGCAGCTTAAATGTGGTGACTATATAGCAATCTTTTTACCCCAAATATCCAACATGGTAAGAAAAAAAATAAAGAAACTCCCATTAGCTTGGAAAGCCCTTTGGGGACATGAAAATATCTTTCTGCTCATTGCTGTACTCCAGGACCTGGCAAAATATACAGACATTCTGTGCCATGGGACAGAACAGTGGTAGCAAGCCTATGGCATGCATGTTGTTGTGTTTTTCTCTTAAGACAAAAGATGTAACATAGAGTTGTTTCTAAACTACAACCTCAATATTGAGGTTTAATTGCAATGGAGCACTTTTGATATATAAGTGGGTTTTAGATTACAGCTCGGGCACTCATGTCTAAAAAGTTTGCCATCCCTGGTATAGATAATAACTGCATGCACAGGGAATAAGCGGAGATCATTTTTTGCATGAATAAAAGATGGATACTAATTTCAGCCCTGCCCATCACAATGTTGTAGAAAGGATCAAATGAAAACATACATGTATGCACAGCTTGTAAAGTGAACACGCTCAAGATGCTCCTACGGTGACATTTCAAGTACAACATGTTCATCCCATTGTATTTGCTCTTAATTGCCTTTACAAATATATCGGTGGTATTGTAAAACATTTCCTATGCTTTCATATGCTTAGAAAGCAATTGACTAAAAGCTGTTCAGCTCCAATAGCTTTATGTACTTTAAGCTAGAAAGGTATTTTTTTCCATCATGCTTCCTAGTTCATATTTTAAAAATGCAGTAACAGGGCAAGACACATGGAATGTTAGCTTGCCTGGCCCAGTAGTTTGCTATCAGGTTGACTATCACAATAGTTTGTTATAGGGCTGGTGAGATGGCTCAGTGGTCTAAAGCACCTACTTAGAACAAGCCAAGCTAAGCAAAGCACAGGGACCGCGGTTCGATCCCCCAGCACCACATGCCAGCCAGCCCCGCCCCCTGGTGGGCTGAGCTGGCCACACATGAGCACGTGCGTGCACACACACACACACACACACAAATAAATAAATAAATAAATAAATAAAAAAAATTAAAAAAAATAGTTTGTTATATGGGAGAAATAGAGTTTTTCAAAGGCTCTGTGTTTTTTGAACCTGTTGTGAGTTGTTAAATGCTGTCACAAAAGAGTCTTCAATTTGATGTATGGTGCATATTATCCCAGGGATGTATACTGTTGTATGGAATTATGACACTTGGACTCCTGGGAGGAATTTGGGGACAGCGTCTGGCCACTATGTTCTAGTCTCTTCCTGCAGCTGCCTAATGCTTGCTGTGTTTTGGCCCCAATTCTCCCAAAGCACATTTCTTCCCTGCTTCAAGTTCCTCCTGATGCATCATTAAAAGTCGGGGCAGATCCCAGGAGGTTGTAAAGCTATTACTTTGTGACCCCAACTTCTAAAAAGTGAATAGGACAGCTATTTTTATTAGTCTATCCTTAATAAAAGTATTTAAAATATCACATGGCTGCAATTCCTTACACTAAAAGATATTTCTGTTATCGGAGTTTAAACCCATTTTGCTTACTGACCTGAGAGAGCACAAACAAACAAGCCCGAAAGCTGGCCACGACAGCCCGGAAGCCTCAGATAGGTTCGTTGCATTATGACAAGTCTCTCTGTATTGCAGAGATCCAGACGTATCATGAGCCAAATTATGTCTCCAAATGTGACATAAAAGAGAGAAATGGTTGTCTCAAGTGTCAAAATAGTAGGGAAGAAGGCTTCCCTGGCTCTTGGACGACCGCTAGATTGCATCTTGGAATAAGTAATGTGAGCTCTCAAGCAGCTCTGAGAGGTCACCTCGGGGCCGCGGGCTCCTTGCCAGACACTCTGAAATCAGACCTCACCTTGAGTGGTGCTCAGTGAACCCCCGGATGGGCTCTCCCAGAATACTCTTCTCAAAGCCTGCTGTCATTCAACAAGACTCCCGTGCTAAGCTTTGAGGCTATGATATGAGACTGGAAATTGAATTAGTGAATCCTATGGATGTGGTGCATCCTTGGATATTTGAAATCTGGTATCTTCGACACAGAGCAATGTTTCACTTTCATTCAAAATCCTAGGAATCATAGACTCTATCGAAGCTCACCTTTAGGAGCTCTCTATTCAAAAGAAAAAGTCAGATGCTAGGGCATTTCAGTGCCATGAGATTCGCTAGGTATCCGTGCATTTTCACGGTGACTGCTAGCTAATTGCTGGCTGACTCCTTGGAGGCGACACCATCTGCACTGAAGCACCTCACTCATTCGATGGCAGGGCAGTCATGCCTCTTCACACCACTTCATTGCCACATTTCACACAGGCTCTTCACAGAGGACTGGTGTTGTGCCCTCTGTTTTTCTAGAATTGTCTTTTTTCTTTTTTTCTTCTGATGTACATTTATTTTTATTTTTTTCCATAATTTTATTGAGAGACAAATAGCAATGAGAAAGTTTCAAATCAAATTGGTAGGACAGTTTCAATAATTAACACATTGCATAATGTCTTTCTAGTGGTTATTTGTTGTACAAGACGCAGACATGATATCCTATATTAGAACAAATCCCTCTATTCATTAAGAGAATGTAACTATATATCTATCCTAACCACTTTGAATACACAGATACAAAATGGACATTCATTTACATATCCCCTTTTTTGTTTAGTTCTGTCACTTGAATATTACAGGCGTGTTAACTCAGCAAAATATTCTAAAAGAGTTAGGTAATGCATAATAGTATTGGGTCTTCTGCTTGACTAGCATTGTCAGAAATTATTGACCTGAGTCCCCTACAGCTCAACATATAACAACATGGCTTTACTTCTTATACTTCCTAAAATTGGTTTTGTTTAAAGCCAATTCCAACAAAAGTCTGTAACATTGACAGAGTGGTAGGAGCTTTTCTTGGATTTAGAAATAGGTAGTTACACACTGCATTGTTTAGGCCTAGATTCCCATCTGAGCAAGGCTTCTACCTATTCAACTTGAATATCCCATAAACAACTTTAATGTTCCTTTTGTGGATATAATAGAATATATCAAAAATTTTTTTACCATTAATACTTACATAAAACATAGGGAAACATATAAAACTTGTATAACATTGCGATGAAATGAATTATACAGATTTTGAGGTAATATGGAAGATGATGTACCTCCAAAAATAGAAATGATTTCCAGTGTATCTAGTCCAAATAGGGTCCATCTCATAGTGAGTGAGGGCAACAGTGTTGGACCACAGGTCCTGTGGGAGATGGGTAGGGAGTGGCAGAGATGGCAAGACTCCAGATCGCACACAGTGCTGAAGAGATGCTGGAGTTCTCGCTGCTCTCATCCTCAGAGTTCTAGGTTTTACTTCTCTATGCTTGTTTAAATCTCTGTTGCCACTGACCCTGGTAGGCACCAGTGGGTTGCTCTCTAGGCAAACATAACTGATGAAATCCCTTTGCTTCACACCTATTAGCATTTGAACGTTAGGAGAAAAGCTTCATTTCATCAAATTTGACTTTAGTGTATAATCACTGGGTACCTTGTTGGTCTAAAGGATGCTGAAAACCTGTAATATTTGCTGTAAAAAAAAAAAAAAAAAAAAAGGATGCTGCAAAGTTAGCCCAGGCTCCTTTATTTGGAGTTTTCATTTCCATGCTGCTCTTCCTTTGATTCAATGCCTTAAACTTTGATCCTTTTCATAGTTCTTTATCTGCCCATTACTTTTACTACTATCCCTCGAGCAAACCCAGTGCACAAATAGTAAAATAACTTAAGTGAGACATGGCACACATTCGGGAATGTCTTTAGTATCTTCCAACTGTTCAGTTAAGGTCAAGCCACAAAGTAAGCCAAAAGAATGGCGCGGCACCATTCTCAATTATTTTATACTTTTATTTTTAAGTTCTGTTGGAGGTAAATAATACAATTCAGGTCATCAAATATGGTGCTCTGGATCCATCTCAGCAGTACACCACCTGTGGTGCCTGGCAAGCATGAGGTCCTGAATTCGATTCCTAGTACAAAAAAATCCTTTAGGTGGAGCATTATTTCATAGAAGCACCAATATTCTGTAGAAAATGAAGCCAGCCAGCCAGGCAGGCAGGTAGGCAGGCAAGTGATTAGGAATCCTGCTCTTCCAAACAGTACATAACATTTAGCAAACAACTGCTTCAATGTTTACCTTACCATGATTCGCAATTTCGTTCAAATGAAGACAATCTATGACACTAATATCCGTCTGTGGGTTAAAGATTTGTAGGAATATATGTGCATGTATATGTGAAGGGCTAATGTAATAATCTATTATTTACTATCTGTTCATCAGCTAACATGATTTAGTGATTCTATCACATAGAGACTAAAAAAAAACAATCCTTGCTACAAAATTTGCCCACTCATTCCTTCCAGGCTGCAGTACTTCTGAAATCAGTACCTGCAGGACCCTCTCAATAGTAGCCCTTTCCCCTCATGCCTCTGCACAGATTTCTGAACATTCCTTCTACAGTAATGGTTATGTCTTCTCCCAGGTTCTGCAAAGCTATGTGGAAGTGCCTGCAAGCATCCTCTTCAAATGCTACATGGATTGGGAGGAGCAGAAGATAATCAGAAGCGTGGGAGTGCTTCCTACAACAGGGAGGTCCCCAGAAAGCATCGCAAGAAAAGCAGACATGTGCCCTTGTCCTCGACTAGACAGTGCCTCTGAATTAGGCACTGAAAGAAGCGTGGGCCATGGTGAGCAGAGGTGAGCCAACCAAACAGCCAAGAGGCTTATTCTTTTTTCTGTTTCATTGAATGAACCTACTCAGAAATATTAGAGAGTCTACATCCAAAGAAATGGAGATGCTTTCTGAAGAGTCCCTTCCAGGCGGGGCGTGGTGGCACAAGACTGTAATCCCAACACTCTCATTATAACCTGAGCAGCTCAGTGAGAGCACGTCTCACAATAAAAAGTGAAGAGTGACCGATAACATAGGTTAGTGTGAATGCCCACTACCTCAAAAAAGAAAAAAAAAAAAAAACAAACCAGAAGGTCACTCTGTTAGTAGCTCATTTCTGTTTACATATAAAGCTCTGTTAATCAATTCATAATTCTATATAATAAGTGCCTACTTTATAAATAGTTCCCTTAAAATCTTTGAGTTCATTTGTAACTTTGAGAGAAGCCCTATAAAGATTTTTTTAAAAAATCAAATCTTTTAATTATTTTATACATTTATTAATATTACTTGCACAGAAAACTTCGTTCTTTTGCCCCTCAACCTTCCTTTGCTAGGGAAAGAGCATATAAGAACATCTATTATGAACAACTTTAAGAATTCCTTCAACGAAGAAGTCTGCAGTACACACTAAACAGAGAAAGTGCAGGAAAGAATAGTAACTTAGCATTTCAGGTCTTTTTCCCAATTTTTGTTTAAACACATTGTGACCAAATAGCCACCATTTATTTTCATGCATATATACTTATATATACATATTTATACACATATCGACTTTAATGTGTATATTTCACAACATGGAATGGCAACATATCAAATGCTTAGATTCTGTGCAAACGTAGAACCCTTCTCATGCAGGAAACGTATTAATATTACAAAAACAAACCATGGAGGGTAACATGCAGGGATTGAGGTCAGGAGAACAGGGCTTGGGAGGGGAACAGGGAGGAAACAAAGAACGTAAAGAACAAAAAGTGTCATTGACCTGATTTGTCAGAGCTGTTGCCTGTGATTGGAGTGGTGGAGCAGCTGGGGTTAGCCTTTGCGCTGTCCTTGGAGGGAACCATTTTGGGTTTACTTTTCGTTGCCTCTAGTGCTTTGACCTTCTTGGCATGTTTACTTCCTTTGTAGTGGGCCTCGGCCTGGCTCTACAAAGGAGAACAAATCAGGCTCATTTTTTGGCTACATAAAAAAACATCACAATGGATGATCATGCAGGAAGAAATACATTCAGTCATAGGCACCACAGACGTTTACAACTCAGCACTTGACTAGGTCGTTTGGCATCCACTGCAGTGTAGAGCAGCATCTGAGCAGTTTTAGCATACTGGACCCTTCCGTACAACACCAGACGTTACATGATTGGACAACAGAATTACGGCAAGATGGTGGTAAAGGTGCACTTTGTCATCAGTGCCTGCCCTCCCCTGCCTATTAAGGGTAGTTTCCAGACATTTGTCCGGCAGCAGCTGCCTTGAGTGACCTGCCCAAGCATGCAGGCCATGGAGAGATGACCTTCTGGAAATGTTTTCTTTTGGCGAAAACCCTTTCTGCCTTGCATCTCATTTTCTCTGAGGTCTGCTCTGAGACCAACTGGTATGACAAGAGAACATGCTAAGTAGAAATGACGCTGCATTTTAGAGATATCTACATGTATTTCATGCATCATTTTGAAGATTCCAGTTCCAAGAATTACTTAACATGTGCCCAAAGGAAGTAGGGGTCCTATGTCAGACATGATACTGGAGTCAAAGCAGTTAGCAGTAAACTTATTTAACATACGTAGAGCTGTGATATCAACACTAGACCAAAAGGAGAAAAAGAACAAGACAAAAGACAAAAGAAATTATAGCAAACTTAGAAAATGTCAATTTCCCCACACTTGGAAAATCCCCCCTCTGCCTAACCAAGGTTTTAATTTTTAGGTGCCTGGTATTAATGTATATAATAGCAACAAGAATCTAAGCAAGTGCACTTGAATTTCACCTTGAATAGACAGAAAAAATAAAACTTATAAGCATGTACTGGATTAACAACAAAACAAGATAAAACATATGTGGTATTTGCCTAAGTTATGTAAGTGAAATTATCATTACTTTCTAAAGTAATGATAATTTTTATCTTCATTTTATATCAGTGCTTTTTTTTTTGGCCAATGAAGCTGATAGGCTGCTGTGGAGCAAGATACATTGAAATGAAATCCTCAAGCGCCTGTGTGCCGATGTAAATTTCAAATTGGGAAGATTTCTACAATGGATACTTATAATGTATGCTTTGGTTGAATACGGGAGAAAAAAGTAAGGCAACAGGGAGAATATGTGATTCTTTCAGTAAAAGCATGAGTAGAGAGTATAAATATAATGAGAATTCCTAAGTATGATACTATTATTGACTTCTTGGTTATTATTAATCCTGGTGCCCATTGCTTAAATGGAGCCGTTATTCTACCAAGAGGCTACAAAACCCAATTAGCCATAGAATGAATATTAGTGAGCACTGTTTGGGCATTCATTTAATTGCAATAATATCCTATGAAATGGCTATTGTTATTAGCCTAATGAGAAATTGGGCCTCAAAAGTTATACACAAAAGTCACACAATCCCAGCACACTGCCGACTGAGGCCAGAGAAACACTGTGAGTTCAAGGCCAGCCTGGGCTACAGAGTGAGTTAAAGGCTGGACAGAACAATGTAGTGAGAACTTGTCACAACAAAACAACACAAAACCAAAACCCCCAAACAATAACAACAATAAAAATCACACAGGTAGACAGAGAAGCATTTAATAGATATGAAATGCTCACATGCATATCCTTGTTTAATTTTATGTGCACACATTATATATACAAATATCCATAGTAAATGAACCTTGTAATTTTATTAGAGGGGATATCTTGTAACTTAAAACTATAGAAATCTCTACAAGTATAAAATATCTACTTGAGTTTTGAAAATTATATTAGCATAATACATTCTGTCTGAGCTGGTGAGTAGCTAAGAAAGTGCCACTTTTTAGATACATAACAATTTTTATAGGATACCAGGACATCTCTCAAAGCCTCATCTCTTCCAGTACATTCAACGGTGCAGTGTTACTTTAGTGTTCTTTTGGCTAACGCAGTGTAGTTCTCTAGTACAAGAGAGAGTGTGATTTCCTCTTACTATTTCCTGGCATCCCTGCCGAAAGTTAACAGCATCAGTTAGCGCTTGAGATAAAGTTCCAACTGAGTGAACACTTCACCGGATGCCAAGACGGCGGAAAGAACTCTCAGTGGCTGTGATCGGTTTTCTCTTTGAGTTCTGCTGGTAGAGAGAAGGGCACAGGGTGCTTAGCTTCCACTGACTGTCACTGGGGGAAAGAAGAGTGGAAGACAGTGGAACAGAGATAGAGCGACAGGTCCCACTCACTCGCATTTGAGATCTTTCTAGTTTCCTGTGATATTCCCAGAGATGGCTCTCTGCTATCCTCCGTACTATATCTGAGGCAGTGTCAACAGCTTCTCCCTCCTGGGCAAGTGACACTGAGACACTGATAAATAGCTATGAGGTCAACCTGACTTCATTATCTGGAAATCTTAATTGAGGAGTGAAAGAAGCATGGAGAAGAGCCAGAAAACCCACGAACAGAGTTAGGCTTAATCAACAATCATTCTTGTATCGCTTTGGTTGGCCATGCCCACCAGCTTTATCCCCCACTGACTAACCAGACACATGGTTGTCTAGCAGCAGCCAGCTGCCTTCTGCATCTCCCTTAAAGCACTACCATGTTCTGAAAGTGACTGAAGACACATCTGGGAAGAACTGTGAGGGTTAGGGTTAGGGATGTAGCTCAGTGTGAAAACGTGTGCTTTGCACATGGGAGGCCCCACCAGCACCTCCAAAAAGAGAAGAAAAAATATTCCTATAGAGAATTGCCAGAACCACTGGCCTGAATGCTGCAGAAGAATGCATGGGCTAGGGAGGATGGCGCATGCCTATAATCCCGAGCTACTAGAGAGGCCGAGGCAGGAGGATTGAGAGTTAGTAAGCCCCCTGGATAACTTAGTGAGGCAGTATCTCCAAATTAAAAAAAAGAAAAAATTAAAAGGCTGGGATGCATCGCAGTGGTATGCTGCTTGCCTAGCTTACATGAAGCATCCCAGAATTTTCTTTTCTATTAATTACCTTTGTTGCTAAAATCCTTTCTCTTCCCACATCTTCTATATTTCTGTTGCCTGCTGGTTCAAATACAAAGATAAAGAATGAGGTAAGGTATTACTTGAAAAATAAAAATGTAAGTTCTAAGACTCACTGGACTCTGCTTTCCAGTGCTTACTTAATTTCTAATTTTTACTCCAAAGAGATCACCAGCATCTTCAATCAGGACTTTCAAATGTGTTCATTTTGTATGGAAAGATGATTCTGAACCCAAATTCATAAAGTGATTGGACAAAGGCAATCACCCTGGAGAAGGTACCTGACTCTGGACCAACAAAACCAATTATTTTACATTTTAAGAAATAATTAAAACTATTCCCTCAATTAAAGAAGGTATATCATGAAAGCTCCTGAGATGCCTGTGTGATAAGTACTATTAGTTCAAAATCTTATACACTAAAATGTTATATAAAACATATGTCAACATAGGCTGACCTAACAAAGATAAACCTGATTATTTACTGTACAAATAATTATTTGGCACCGGCCAGGTGTTAGATATCAAGAATAATTAAAGAGAAAGACCTTCTACTCACAAGAATGGTCCTGGCAAGAGAAGAAAGGTATGCACATAACAGTAATCCAAAGTAGAAGGTGGAGAGTGCTAAGCAGAGAACACCAAGGAATGAAGGGAATTCTATGACAGGAAAATCTCTTCAGATCGGAAGAGATCATGGGAGGTTCAGGAAAAAGGGGCCTCAGAGCTTCACCTGGTTACTGGGGTGAGAGTCCGCAATGGCTGTGTAGAGGGGGAGTATTTCAAGCTCAGGAAATAGCATGCATGTGGGTATCGTATCCTGTGAACTATATAGTGTCCCCTGGGCATAGCTCCCTAACAGCTTTCTAGAACACAAAGACTTAAGGAAAACAGGAGGAAAAGCTGCTATATCGTGATACCTTGAAATGATGCTCCCCTAGAAAGAAAACAGTATTTTTCTGTTGAGAATCAAATGTTCTATTAGGAGGCATTTTGAATAGATGATTATGCCGTAAGATGCCGCATTCACATTACAGATTTTATTTTGTGCTGCAACCATGATTCTGTATTCGAAAAACTATCTACTTTGAAGGCTTAATCATTGTTTGAGGTAAATGTATGACATTTCAAATACTACAGTAAAAACATGAAGATACAAAATATCACTGGGTAATAGCTAAACAATTACTTGAATCTTTGATCTACATCTTTACTATTACAGTTCTTTTTTTTTTTTTTTCTGTAAACTTGCTGCATTGATGAGATTAGACAGTCCCAGAGACAAAGCTACAACACAGGAAACAGAAGATACACCCAAGAGAAAGGCTTACTTAATCCAAAGATTGCTAGTAAGTCTTTCTGCTGATATTGGCAACTGTAAGTCCTGCAATATCAGTAATGACATACTCCTGGCTTTGATATTCACTTCATTCAATCCTCATCTACTGGAACCTGTTGAAAACAAAGTCCAGATAGAGTTATGACCATTACGAGTTTTACAGTTTAAGACAAAGTCTTTGCTAATTTCTAGCTCACATCCAGTGAAACATTACAGATTGCAGCGGCATAGCCAGGCTCGCCAGAATGCATAATTCCAGGGTGTGCCACACACCTGTAGTTCAACCCGAATACTATCTTCTGGGTTGTGAGCAATAAGAATTCTGCATATGGCTCTCTGCATTTATGGTTTTAGATCACGCCTATAAAGTAACTCATAGATTCCAAATATTTCTGTATTACCAAAGAGAAAAGTAGTGACTCTCTGAGAAGAAAACAAAGTGTACTCTAAACCATTAATTCTCTTTGGGCCCAATTTGGATCTTATCAAATAGTACAAGACAGGAATAGAGCTCTGGGGTCACAGCTGCTTTGAGATGCAACTATTTGAATCAATGAATACTACAGATACATTCATTCACTTTGTCAGAAGAATTCAGTGTGGGCAAAATATTTCATTTATGTAATTGCTGAGATCATTAGTGAGCACCAAGTTAATATTTAAGTGCAGCCTATTAGTTAATTGAAACTCTTACTACTCACATTTCTGGTGCATGATTCTTTGGTGGAATTATGTTACAGAAGGTAGAAGTGGACCAACTATGACAGGATGGGTGTGATTGCTTTGAAAGATGTGGCTGCTGTAGTTAATAATCACTTGGGAAATAGTGAAAGAGATTTTTTAAAAAGTTCTTTTTAAAATAAATAAAATAGCTCTGATGGAGCTTCCAGTGCATAAGACATTGTCTCATTGTCCCTTGTCGGTTTCAGATTGCATTTTAATCATTGAGAGTGGGTATTAATTTTAGATGATTCCCAGCAATCTAAGCTCTGCCCCTAGATATCCAATTATACCCTAAGTTACCAGTTTCGGGGTGAGGAGGTCAGAGCAGAAGAGAGACAATTATTTGAGGGTGGCTGTGTCAACTGTGATCTGAGTCTAAATCCCTTTATTTGTTCAATTCTGCTTTGTTCTAGTTTTCTACTTTATTTCATATTAGGCCATAATTGAAAATTATTTCCTTTAAAAGCCAAGTTGAGCATATTGTTATGGTTTGTTTCTGGATGTCCCCTCCCCCAAAGCCTCATGCAGTCGTGGGGCAGGCTTCTAGAATTTTTGATTGATTTGTGGTCCAATCCTGGGATTACGGGTATGAGTCCTACACCGCCCCGGGGTTGGTCACCTACATACAACATAAGGGAGGGAAAGAGGCTTGCTTGTTGCTTCTCCCTCTTTGCTCCTGCTGCTTTGGCTGTCTTCCACCACTGTGAATGGCTTCCCTCTGCTATGTGCTGCTCTCCCCTGGAACCAGTCGAGTATGGACTGAAACCTCCACAAACTGTGAGCTACGTAAAACTTTTCTTCCTTAATTCTGGACAATGGGTATGTTGTCCCAGCAATGAGAGAAAAGTAACCAAGATGCATATAAATGTGTTGCAATAAAGTTAAATCCAGAAGATTACTCTTTTAGTTCTATCCAGAAATACTACAAGCCCAGCATGTGAGTGAGAAATACTATAAATTATAGAGATTGTGTCCTGAAAAGGATTTCCTCCAACAGCCTGATGGGAGGATGCTTATGTAACTTTTTCCAACATCGTGAAAGCACAATAAAATGATTTTTATTTAATGTCATAATTTCTGTGACATTATTGCAATTTACTTAGGAATTTAGTTACAGAAGGTAGAAGTGGACCAACTATGACAGGATGGGTGTGTCTTTGATGTTTCCCCTAAGAAAATAACACCAATTTTATTTTACAGTATTTATTTTGTCTGATGGACTGGAAGTCAAGCCTGAGTCAGTTTAATGATAAGTGTGTGTATGTGTGTAAACCCACTATGTGTGTTAGGTTTTCAACTTAGACAAGATAAAGGAAATGAACCCTGGCAAAGCAGGCCCACAACCTGTCTTCCAGATCCTAGGAAGGAACCGGTCATGAACCTCACAGATAATGCAATTCATAAACTATGGTCTCGACATTATTACCTCTAGGGGAAGACAAGGAATGCTCTATATTCTGATAGAATTTTGAATATTAAATAATAAGAAGATGAAAATTTAGGAAAATAGGTAATTTTTTTTAAAAAATATGCACATAGAAGTCTAACCTTTTAGAATTTGTAAAGCTTAGAAATTTTTAGTTTAAAAACACTCTGAAGGGCGGGGATAGCTCTGTGGCATAAGCACCTGCCTGGCGAGTGGAAGGTCCCGAGTTCAATCTCTGGTACCAAAAGAAAACAACAACAACAAAAAAGCACTCTGAAACTCCAAGTGTGAGGAGGATCACAAGTTGTACCTAGCTGGGCAGCACAGTGACTTAGTGAGATCCTGTCTTTAAAACAAATAAACAAAAACAAAACAGATTGGGGATGAAGCTCA
>NW_004524641.1:651112-652066 GCF_000260255.1 Octodon degus | reverse complement strand
TTGACAGAATTTTGTAACACAAAATGGTAAGGATTTGTCAACAACTATTTGATACTCTTGAGCCATTTACTTTATGACTTCCCCAAAGGTATTTGAACATGGAAGTTATTTACCTTCCTTAAATTTATTTCATGTTTTAAACTGGGAAATTTTAAAGAACTGTTCATCTCCATCTCCTTGAGTTGTAGAGAGGATAACTCAGATGTTGTGGTTTCACAGCCACAGCCCAAGTTGCTAGCATGCTCCCCCTCTCTAGGTGGGGAGGGAAGTGGACGGCCGCTAAGTGCTAGAGGTCTCTGTTACTCAGTAAGAAGTAATGCAATGTAATTCAAGCTTTGCATTTCAGCTGTGACTCTATATCTAACTCAAGCCTTCAGTGGTCTTTTTAAAATTGTATTTGGTTGTCACAGGGTCTCACTATGCAGGTCGGACTCATAGTGATCCTCCTGTTTTCAGCCTCTCCAGTGCTGGGATTACAGGTGTGCGCCACTATGTGCAGACTCTGTGGCCAGTTTAGCCTGCCCTGGGGGTGTGGCTGGCACAGCATGTGGCATCGGGGTTGGAATCGTGGTCCCTGAGCTTGCCTAAGCTTGTGTACGCAGGCACTTCAGTCCACTGAGCTATCTAGCTGGCCCCCTTCAATGGTCTTTTAAATTAGGCTTCGAGGCTTCCACATATTAATTTTTAGTAAGTTCAGAAGTTATTATACTTATTTTCATTTCCATGTTAAGGAAATTTACATAAATGATACAAAAATAAATCTAAAACTAGAACCCACATTGTGTCTCCTTATATGTGATGAATAATATACTTAATGTAAGACAACAGGACAAAATGACTTTGCAAGTGCAATTTTTTGAAAATATGTTGAAGAATAGCTTTAGCAATATTTTACATACGTTTAGTGTTGTATTATTACTCATTTGAAAACCTGCTTTACAAAATCATTTTTTT
>NW_004524641.1:643811-648557 GCF_000260255.1 Octodon degus | reverse complement strand
CTTGCGCTTGCTAGGGAAGTGCTTATCCCACTGAGCCATCTCCCCGGCCCCTGGACATATATTTTATAATTAAACATTAAGTGAAGTACATAAATGTGAAGGATTAATGTACTTTGAAAATATACAACTGTAACTAAGAGAAAATAATGAAACTACATCTTGAACAGTCACTGAGCTGAGTCATGCTAATGCTGTCCACAATAAAGTTCCAGATTAAACTAGGCTAGACATTTGCCTTCCAAACTACTCTCACCCATCTTCTCACATAGAAGAGATGGGTCTACTAGAAATAAAATAAAAATAAACAAAAGGGCCTGTAACTTTGATTCACCTGGGAAATCTAAAATATTTGAATACAACCAGCAAATGCTAGTGAACTTGACTCTGTATGATATGATTTAAAAGTTCTACTAATAAATCACATCATGAAGGGTGCTCCTACAATATATGATATGACCAACGTGCATTATTTTTATTCAACTCCATTCAACAACTTTTTATTGAGTGGATCTCATGTACAAGTACTTTAGCAAACTTAAAGATAAGACATATTTTTAGGACTTTAGGGAGCTTTTAATCTCTATGACAAAAGTGAATGAAAACTGAAATATATATTATATATGTAATATTTTAGTACACACATGTGTAGAATGGAGTAAGGAATTGTTTTATAATCAGAAATTTAACACTGAATGTCCATTCTTTCACAGGACAAATATTTAGTGAATATCTATTCTTCTCCAGGAGTCTAAGTGTTGTGGAATATGAGGTCTAGTGAAACCTTCATTGTAATAAGGTGCTGTGTATAGTTATGGATTTTTTTTAAAAAAATGAATCCTTATCTTTATTCCTTATGTATAGGGGTTTTATTTTTTCTCTCTGTTTTTTTTTTTTTTTTTTTTTTTTTTGGTGGAACCAGGGATTGAACTCAGGCCTTTGCGCTTAGCCAGGGAAGCGCTTATTCCACTGAGCCATCTCCCCAGCCCCCTAGTTATGGATATATTAAGTGGTGCTATAAAACTAAGGGATAGAGAGTAGAAGACAGTGGTGTGACGCGGAATTTCAGGAAACCCCTGCTGTCAGGGGAGGCTGGCACAGAGACCTGAAGGAAATGAAGGGATTGAGCGGATGGACACTTGGGAGAAGCATTTCTAGTCCAAGATGAACAAACAACCACTGTAAGGATGTTCAGGTTTTGAAGTGAGTAGAGAGGGAATGTCAGCAGTGTTTGCAGCAGAGAAACAAGCTCGTTGGACTTCAGTTAACTGAATGATCATCTAGGTGCTGTGTGGACAGCAGGAGCTGTATGTCCGGTGGGGATGCTGGGGTGAGGCAAAGCTGCGAGGAGCTGCTGCAGACACCCCCGCTGCCCCCACCTTCTGTTACACCGTCCTCGGAGGTCGTGCTCCAAGCCTCCTGCTCTCGTATGCTGCCTGCTCCCCGGAGTGTGTACAAAAGACAAATCTGTTCTTGCCATTCCTTGGCGTAAAACTCAAATACTCTGAATTATTCTTGATTCACAATGTAAAATCATTAGATTCAAGTCCCACATGGCCTCTTCCTTCCCTATCTCTGGCTGAGCTCAGTCCCTCCACTGTGGTTCTCCGAGGACGTACGGAGGCTGGGTAGGAGTCTAGTGCTGTCCCTTCACGCGGGCCTACACTCTTCATTGTGCCTTCTCTCTTCCCTGCCTGGATTCCCACTCACCACTCAGAACCCGGCTCAGCCACTCCCTCCTCAGGAAACCCCTGTGAGTGCCTACACCAGCTCACATGCCGGCTCTCGGGATTCTTCCCTTTACAATACTTCTCACCACTTAAAATGTATTAATTTATATAGCAATGTGATTAATATCTATCTTCTCCCTCTAGACAGTAAGCTACACCTGTAAGATTTTTGCTCTTTGCTGAATCTCTTGCGCTTCACACACTGCCTGACAATGAGGCATTGTAGGCCTTCGATCAATACTTATTACATGGATGGATGAATGAATGGAGAGGCTTTATTACTTGGCAATATAATGAAAGATTCCTTAAAAACTAGGATTAGAGGTCCAGTTTAACCCAGCTATTCTCCTTCTGAGTATCTTCTCAGAAGAATCCAAAACCTCATACCACAGTCTAATTTGTCATAGCTAACTTCTGATAACAACCCAAACACCCATTAACTGCAGAATGGATTAAAAAATGGTATTTTTATACAATAGAGTCCTACTCAGCTATAAAGAATGATAAACTCAAGGTTTTTATGGGTCAGTGCATGGAATTAGATACCATACTCATAAGTGAAATAAATCAGACGCATACGCAAACATCGCATTGGCTTACTAGTATGAGAAACTGAATGAGTAAATAACATTCAAACTGTAAAATAGATATTGCGAATTGGGAAGAAACTGTTTAAAAGAAAAAAAAAAACTGTGATGGGAAATGGAAAAGAAGAAAAGGAAAAGAAAACGTATTTATACATGAGATAGCTAAGATAGTTATACAGCTGTTTCTCAGAGTTCAGCAAAAAGAAAAGCTTGTGCTAATATTGTTTAGACAAGATACAGTGCCTCTACCTAGCAGTCTGAATATCTACTATGAAGACAACCATAATGTGTTGTTTTTTGTAACTCTCCTACAAACCTGGTTTTGAAACTTTTATAGTTTTTTTTTCTCCTTAAAATAAAAAAAGGAGAAAGAAAATAATAAGAGTTAATTTTAATAATATCTTATCCAAAATAGGAAACCTAGCAAAATAAAACAGAAAAGTAGTGGGTGAGGAGATTGTGCAGAGCATTCAGTCTGGGAATCTTCTATCCCCGCAGTGCGAGGCTCAAGGGACACACAGTGAGAAGGCCCGACAGACGATTAGGCACACAGCTGGTGGTGAAGGAAGGTGGTCGTGGTGGAGACAACCACTTGGAAGCCATATAACAAGACTGAGCAAATGTTAGAGATAGATGAGGCACCTCAGGAATTAAGTACAGGAAGGAGAAATCGTATCTGAGGAAACAATCTTAAGAGCTGCACTTCCCAGGTAGGATGAGGATAAAAAGGGAACACAGAATACAGAAAAGGGGCTACCAGAAAGGTGTGATGAACAAGAGAACAGAAAGGCGCAGGAGCTAAGGGAAGTCAAAATTTCAAGGGCCTGAGTTCAATCCCGGATCCACCAAAAAAAAAAAAAAAAAAAATTCAAAGAAAACAAATCATTAAAGTTTTTCACACACAACTATCTAGGAGTCATTAGGGCTTTAAGGGAGTAAAATATCATTTTGTGTAAAATTTTTTCATGTAATTTCAAAGCAACTTCAGCAAATAACAATAATATATTAAATCCTCATATCCTGGAAGCATATTTGATAATGTTGCAAATAAAGAGTCCTGGTACCCATGACTGTATAAAATAAAGATCCTATTTTCTTATTTAGCAATGCCTGGCACTGAACCTAGGGCCTCGTGCACACTGGGCAAGTGCTCTAAAACCAAGCTGCATCCCCAGCTGTAGAGGTCTTATTTATAGCTACTACTCCAAGGAAAATTATGGCACCTTGTCTATCACTACAAAAAGCCAAACAATACATAGCCATAAAGAGAATGCAGCAGCCAGAAAGGCAGCAAAGACTATGTCAAATTACAAAAAAATTATGTTGATTTCAATAATAAAAATAGTGACAAATAGTTGCCATTTATTGTTTGTTATGTACCAAGTGAAGTGCTAAGTACTTAATACTCAGTATCTATTTCACCCTCAAAGAGTGAAGAATCATGATGGCGCAATCACAGGCCAGAAATGGAGGAATCTGGATTCAGTCCAAGGATCTAGAGACTGGGCTGTTAGCCTCTACAGCATAGGTCCCAGAAAAAATCTCCAAGGCCAGGTCATGACAGGCCTCACAGCAAAGCATCCAAAGCAAAGCAGACTTGTAAAATGTGATCTTTCTTTCCTTAGAGAGGAAGATCTGCAGGGAAACTATTAAACAGTTTGTTTATTCATTTATTTATTTATTTGGCAGAACCGGGGATTGAACTCAGGCCCTTGTGCTTGCTAGGGAAGCACTTATTCCACTGAGCCACCTCCCCTGCCCTTATATAATTTAAATTTAGAAAAATCCCATTAATATCCCCAAACTGAAGAGTTTGGGAATGTGACCCTAAAGTGTACAAGGTACGGATATGGATGCAGAGATACTAAACTCATCCTTCAGTTGTGAGAAGTTAAACAACCCTTTAAGATCATTCCTTTATTCAAGGAATGTTTATGCACTGTGGGAGGCACCAGAGAGACAGGGAGGCACCTAGCCTTGGTCCTTCTGTCCTCATGGAACCAACAGTTTCTTACAGGCTAACCAAGCAATGTTAGACTGGCGAGGGTACTTACTGGTATGATTTTGGTGGTGCTGGTGGAGCCTGAGGGCACTTAGTGTGGACTGATCAGATATTCACAGCAACCGACTTCTTAATTATTGCAAAAACAATTCCCCATCATTCAATCATTTGTCTGTCAAGTAGCCTTAGGTCAGAACATATATTCAGTCATTTATTGATAACCCACCTAATCTGAATGATCATTTTGCATGAGTGATACATACTTCTGACTCATAAACACCAAATAGTCTTTCTTGTCCTTGAATGTTCTCTGAAAAGTGGCTAATGATCTGAATGATCTAATCTTAATTGGATCATTCAGATCACAAAACAATGTTTGTTTAGCCTGAAATACGAACCTAAATATTTTCTGGCTCAAATACTTGGTGTG
>NW_004524641.1:629494-642006 GCF_000260255.1 Octodon degus | reverse complement strand
ACAAAATGGTTCTTTATTTATATCCCCCTTTTTTGTTTTATTTTGTCAGAGATGGGTGTTCCATTGCTGTCAGAGAAGCTGTATTAGGAGAAATCTTTAAAGGACCTTTTCATACTTGATTTGCCATTTCAAATATTGTAGGTACTGGAGTTCAGCAAAATAACCCAATATAGTCCAATAGTCTGTAACAGTAGTGGGTTATCAGCAGACCTGGCAATTGTCAGAAGTTGTTGACTTGAGGCTTTTACAGCTAGCTCAGCATATTAATATGGCATTACTTTTTATACCTCATGGTTATACTTTTCTGCTGGATGGTTAAGTTGACTTTTAAATGAGCACATTAAAATGAGCACATTTTCATTAGTCATGTTTGAATTAACTGTCAAAGTAAAATAGAGAATTTGGACTTCTATAATTGAGCCCCTTATTCCCAGTGACTAAACTATAGTGGTCATTTTCAGAGTAAATTCCTGGGAGGGGATATAGCTATGTGGCATAAGCACCTACTTGGCAAACACAAGGTCCTGAGTTTGCTTTCTGGTATCAATCAATCAATCAATCAATCAATCAATTCCTTATTGCTAGGAATTGCACATGGTCATCTGCAAACTTTTATCACTCCTATTCTGGCATTAGAGGGGTTCATCTGAAAGAAAAACATGGTGCACAGTCATTTTAAAGTTTAATAAATAAATCTTGAAAGCCAGGCATAATGGTGCATGCCTGTAATCCCAGTACTCAGAAGGCTGAGGCAGGAGGATCACTGTGAGTTTGAGGCCAGCCTGGACTACAAAGTGAGTTAAAAGCCAGCCTGAACTACACACTACATAATAAGATCCTGTCTGAAAAAGACTAAGAAAAAAAAGAAATCGTGAAATACTTCAATTTTTTTGTTCTACATATCCACTTGGAAAATTTATGTTTTAAACCTAAGAATGAAACAGTGCTAGCTTTAATGTATATTGTTTTGTATTTTATTTTTATTGAAATATCAATTTTAGGACACAGAAGAAATATTTTACTGATTTTGTCTAATACTGAAATAACACTACTTTCTTTTAAAGGTGTGTTTTGCTTTAAAAGCAAGGAACAAATAAGAAGTACATTAGTGGTACAATTTAATGAGTAGCTAAATTGTGTGTCTATGTAACTTTGATTTCATTGAAATTCACTCATTTGATTGTGATGTTATTACTCATTACTAATACGTAGGATTTTTTTCTCATTTAAAGATGTTAATGTAAATCAAACATTAATCATGCATTCCTTTCTTTTCACTATAATATTAACTGGTAGTACTATACTGAAACCTTAATGAAGGTTTCTTTTCTGGTTTTTATTATTTTTTATGTAATTTCACAATTATTCTTGAAAAGGCTATAGTGGTGGATACTTTGTGTCAACTTCAGAAGTTAAAAGCTTAACTAAATCGACTCAGCAAAGCCACACCCAGGGCATACATGGAGGGCCCACCCTAGAGTGACAACACAAGCAGGATCTAAAAAGGGAACTGAGGAAGGATGGATTGTTCCGCTTCTTTGGAGGTGCTCTGGTCTTCACAGTCAGCCTGGACATCGTCTCCTGCCTTCTAGTGCAGCCTCTTCAGCCTGTCTTGGATCCTCATCAGCCTTGCATGACAGACCCATCAACCTCCTGATACTGACTTGCATGGAACACTGCAGTGAGCTCCAGACCTTGGACTGACTCCTTTGGTCTGGTGTGCATATGCCTTCCGCATGCTTCCTCGTCTGTCTGGCTGATCATCATAAGCCAATCTTGTAATTTCCTATATGTTTTACATCTTGTGTTCTATCTATTCTTTGTGTTATATCTGTCTGTTCCTCTAGAAAAACTCTGGCTGATAGCCTTTGTTCTTGTTGAGGAGAAATGTTAGAAATGACGTACAGTGGGTGTCAGATATGTCAGATATACCTCTGATAAGGAAAGAAAGCCATTATTTATCAGAACCAAAACATTTTTCAATCTGAAGGAAATACAAACAAGGGCACTTAATCGTATTTTCAGCCCCAGAAAGTTAGAACCTGGTAAATGTGCTGGATTTTCTGAGTCCTTGAGTATAGGACTTGTTTTCTTTTTCTTTTCTTTTTTTATTTTCCCATAATTTTTATTGAGAAACAAATAGCAATGAGACAGTTTCAAACCAAATTGGTAGGACAGTTTCAATAATTAACACATTGCATACATTTTTCCTAGTGGTTAATTGCTGTACAAGATGCAGACATCATATCCTATTTACAAACACTATGAGAACAAATCCCTCTATTCATTAAAATAATGTAACTATATATCTATCCTAACCATTTTGAATACACAGATACAAAATGGGCATTCATCTGCATCCCTTTTTTTGTTTAGTTAAGTTATTTGAATATTACAGGTGTGTTAACTCAGCAAAATATTCTAGAAGAGTCCAGTAAGGACTTGTTTTCTAACTTCTGAAAATAATATCTACTAGAACACACAGCTAAAGTGAAAAAAAGACTAAAGTTTAAAATTTGATTTTTTGAATATGAAGGCTTTGAGCTTGTCTTTCTTTATAGCTGAGTAATATTCCTTTATAAAAATATCACATCTCTTTCATCCATTCCTAGGGTGATGAGCGTTTTGGTTGTTTCCAAGATTTGGCTATGAGAAATTGTGTTGCTATAAACATGGGTGCACATATATCACTACGATATGGTGTTTTCAGTTCTTCTGGGAAAAGTCCCAGAAGGGAATAGCTGAATTGAATAGGATTTCCAGTCCTAATTATAACATTGAGGACAGCAATGTGTAATACAAAAACCATGCTTTAAATACTTGTCATCTTGATCTTCTAAATATGTACTGTTTCTAATGCCATATCAATTATCACTATACTCTCTTTAAAATAATTTTCTTAGAAAAAAGTAATTAAAAAAGACAAGAACAAAAATTTAAGATTTCTCAAAAGCATATGGTAATATTCAATCATATGTCCAATCTTGCATAACTATATCTGTTAATCTGAGCAACAGATTGGATGATAAAAAGATAATATATCAATCATTATTAATCAGCTATTTTTGTTTTGAAAATCCATAGAATATTTATTGTTGTATGCTACCCTGTTCCTGTGTTTGCTTTTGTTTTTCTTGCTTTTGTTTTTACTCTTCAAAATAAAATAATAAAAAATAAATAAACAAAAGAAAAATTGATCTCTTTTTTAAAGGCTTCGGTAAGATGAAATTGTACTGATTAAATTTAGGAGCATGCTGATGAAGGAAGCCATAGAACAATCAGCTGAAGAGAAGGGAAAATCCAACCCACCTATCCTAAGCAATCATGGCTTTGGGTATGTGGGCATAGTTTGGGAGTTCATGGATCCCCTGAGACCCCATCCTTAATAATGCTGTTTGCTTAAGCTCTAGAATTTTATAACTTTTAATTCTCTTTCCTTCAAATCCTGATGGTCTCTCTAATCTGTCATGGCTTTGCCTGCTCCAGCAACCTTTGTGCAATCACAGAGATGATCTATGTGAGGGGTTCACCATAAGTCCCAGCAGAAGAGGCAGCCAGTGAAGCTCAATTGGTTTCCTGGTCATCCCAGCCCACGTGCTCTCTCCTCTCCTTGATTTATATTACTCTATGGTTTACATCATATAGTTCAGCCATTTCTACATGCATTAGCTTTGTTTTCCCCAGCTAGATAACCCTGTTATGGAGGTGTTTCTATTCTGATCTTATTTCCTGTCTGTGGCCAAAGTCCTGCTTCTTTCCTTTCCTTGAAAATCTCTTACTAACTAGTTGCACTACTTGAAATTTTAGAAGCTGGCTAAAACACTCTCCCATCCTGTCCCGCCTACTCACACCCCAACAATGAATCACAGAGCTCTTTCCTGAAGAATTGCTCTTCATACTCACATACCATATTTCAATTTCTCTGACCTTCCGGGCAAAATGTTGTCACATGATTTCAACAATGAGAGTTGAAAGTAGCTAAAAGGTGCTTTTTTTGTATGATGTTCTTTACTGCATTAAATTGGCCATGTAAGACAGAGGTAGACGAGTGTAGTATTTGTTCCCTGTGCCCTCTTTCTTGTTTTTTGTCTTACATAAATACTACTTTCTATTGTTGTAAAGGTTGTGAGAACTTCAGTCAATTCTCTGCTGAAGTTTACAGGAACTAAGCGTGTACTAAGTAAAGCATGAATATAAATCAGCCACAAAGTTTTAGAAGCCTACAGATGTTTAGCCTCAAAATTCTACCTGTTCTTCATTTTATGTTGAATACACTTGTAGTTGAAAATTCCAAGCCACAAAAATCAAATGAGACAATGTTTTCCTGTTAAGGCTTCTGCAACAAATGTGAACTCAAGAAATTCATAGCAAATGAAGCAGAGAGACACACAGCCCTCCAGACGTGCCCCAGCTCCCATGAAAGGCAGGAAAACTTTCAGATGAAAAATGTCAACTACTCAGTGACAGGAAGATCCCTTCAAATAGTTTTAAGTGTTTCACTCCGAGGACTACAAGAATTTTACACAGGAAAAGAAGAACATTCATAATATTTTTAAAAGGTATTATTAATGTTTATTAGCAAACTGATTTCTTAATAGAAATGCACTAAAGCTTGTGGTATGAAAGATAAACTGTCAGTGCTCGACGGTTTCTAGTTGTGAATGTATTCTGGAAATTGCGATGGGTGTTGACGCTTTCATTATGACATCCATATTTGCATCCTTAGTAGCACCACCTTAGGCAGATCATCCAATTTTGAATATTACTGAACACCTATGAAGAGCTGAAGTGACATGTCATGTGAGGCATGTGTTTATAAAAAGAAAGTTGGAAAACTAATACATTGTATGTGTCGCTGATTTTCCAATTAGTTACAACAGTGTTTGACAAGTGTTCATGGCATAACCTTCACTTTTCAAAAGCTTCACTTTTAACCTAGTCTTCTCTTTTTTCCATGGTGAATTTAAGATCCGCAGGTAATGCAATATATTTTGCAATACAACAGCACCACTGAGGAGGCAAGTTTTCAAAAACCTTTAATAAGTAACTATTATATGCTGCCAAAACTTTAAGAGTTCTGTTAAAGAGCGGCTCCTGAACAAAGCTCTCGGCACGGTGTGTCCCTGCTCCTTGTATTCGCACCATATTTCTGTCATATTGAAGCAAAAAATGTTCATCATTTTGTCAGCTCTGTCTGAAAAACAGAGAATTACCTTCCGAAGCACTGGAGATTTACGCTTTTAATTATCTCCTATCTGCTTCACTACACTCCAAACCTAAGAATCAATATAAATAGTCTTATTTATGGGAAAAATGTAAAATGCTTGACAAAGCTGGCTATCATTTTCTAGATTTCCATTTGATGCTATTGATTTCTATTTTCAGTACTGTACTGTTTTTCAGTTGGTTTTGCAAACTTATAATATTATTAATTTATCTGGTAACTCATACTGTTTAAAAGCAGATAAAAACTTTATAAACAGCTTCTTAGTTCCCAGCCCGACAATGTGATTATCACTGTGCTATTACTTTATTTAATCATCTGCTGCAGAGGCCAATTTACGTGTGAGCTTTTCCACATCCCTGATTCCAAACTTAATTTTCAGTGAAGAACATCATCTGTAGCTCATTTTATATTTGAGTATCTGGCCATACTAACACAGGTGAAACTTATCAGGCACAGACTAGTACCCTTGAGAACACACACACACACACACACACACACACACACACACACACACACACGGCCAGCCAGATAGCTCCGCAGATTAAATCACCTGCTTAGGCAGATGCAGGGAAGGACCAAGGTTTGACTCCCGGTGTGTTGTGCTGGCCCCACCCCCGGCGGCACTCAGAGATGACCATTGAGGTGGAGCATGGTGGCACACACCTGTAATCCCAGAATTCGGGATGTTGAAAACAGAAGGATCAGTATGAGTTTGATCTGTGTAGTGAGACCCTATAGGCCCTATAGAAAATACATGAAACACATATACACAACTTATACATAATGTATATACAGTCATCTCTTGGTATCCATTAGGGATAGGTTCCAGGACCCCCACTTCTTGGATACCAAATCCATGGATGCCCTAATATTTGTATGTAAACTATATGTATCTTCCCATTCTTGAAAATATCTCAAGAGTATTTATAATGCCAAAAACAATGTAAATATGTGTTACTATGTACTGTATTGGTGAGGGGACAATGATGATGGAAGAAAAGGGATGTCTATATTCAGGACAGACACAATGGTTTTCCCAAATGTTTTCAGTCCATGGTGGATGAATGCATGGATGTGGAACCAGACGCAGAAGGACAATTATATATATTTTATATGCAAGTACATAAATATAACCACAAAAGAGTTGCTATACTGAAGGCTTTCAGGAGAAAAAGGGGGTGGATGACTAGCAGTGATTTTCTGCAAATATGTGTGGAAGGGAACAATTAATTTGCAGCTTTAACAGGCATAGGTGTTTGCTGGATAGATGGGAGTCTTCTCTGTGCAGATGGTAAAATATGAGAAGATGAATAGTGTTTTTCCTGATGTATCAGTTAAAGGTAAACTATCATCCAGTGTGCCTAAAAATTCAGGGAGTTAAAGATAAACATTAAAAAATCCTATATGGGCTAGAATTGCAAATAACATGCTTGGTAGTATTTTAACTTTCTAGGTGTCTTTTCAGGTGAAGTACTTGCAAATAATAAAGCAATAGATCTCGTTATTAAGGTATAGAAAATAAAATTCAACGAAGATGTTATAAACTCTCAAAGATCAAGAAATGAGGTATTTGTTATACTTCTGTGCTACAGAATGAGGAAGAAGGAGGGAAAAGGAATAGAGGAGAGGGAAAAAGAAGATTAAATAGAATACAAGAGAAAGGAAGCATGCAACAGTTTAGAAGAGAACACAGGATGAGAAATGCTGATAACAGAATTTTGAGAGTTAAAAGCAAGTGGAGCAAGTCAACAGCAAATGGTAGCATCCCAACCAGGAGCACGTGACACAATGACAAAAGCTTGATCCTTAGGAAAACCCCAGCAGGTGCCTCTGCTGCCGAGTGCCTCTTCTGCTCTTGCCACAAAGAACACCTTCAAAGGCAGCATCTAACAGGGTTCTGGCTTCCTGGCCATGTTTGCGTTTCAGAGAACCACAGCTGCTGTGGGACCTGCTGCCTCGTGGCAGCTGGTAGAGAGGTGGAGCTGGGCCTGGTGGCCAAAGGAGACTGAGCATCAGCCAACAGCAGGGAAAGAGCCTGCGTGAGGGATGTGAAGTTGTAGCTTTTCCCTTAATCTCATGACTGCTCTCTTGGATAAAGAATGCCAGAGCCTCTAGCAGGGAGAGCACAGTGGCCTCTTAGAGGACAGATGGTGGGTGGGTGTAGTTTGTTTATGAAGACTGAGGAGAGTTTGCCTTGTATTATATTAACTACAGAAGAAATGAGGAAGTGGAAATAAGATAAGCAAAACAAAAGCCAAAGCTAGAGCGATGCACAGAAAACCCAGGAAAGCGTAACATAAGTGACCTTATCCAAAGGAAAGCCCGTAGGGTGGCAAAGATGAAAATGCGGAGGGAGGTGGACTGCAGAAGTACAGTTGCAGGTGAGCTCCAACTGCTGCGGCAGCTGCGGTGATGGGGCAGTGCGGGTGGTCACTGAAAGACTGCACGTGCTGTACTTTCAAAGAGACAGATGGTGAAGAATAGAGAGAAAGGTCGCCTACAGAAGTGCTCACACAAAGGGTTGGTGACCACACCTTTTTAACCTTTACGCAAACCCTTAGTGTCCTGTTCATGGGTTCTTACTCACACTGACGTACGTCAGTGAATTGGCATGAGGTCATTTCTTGTCTTCAGACACGAGAAAATAAGAAGCCTCAAATGGGTAACCAAATCCCAAAGCCCCAAGGAAAGATGACAGTATCAACAAAAATCACAAATCCTGAAGTACTACAAGGACAAGTAGAGGAAACAGGAGGTACAATGTGATTTAAAGATTACTGGTGGTCTTCAAACAGCAGCACTGTAAATTTCAAAAATCAGATGGGGTGGTTCCAAGGGAGAATCTGATGGCATGAGCACACAGGGATGCTGTGTCGTGCTTCACCAAATCCCACAGTTTCAGGGGCAATTCTTGAATTAGAATATATCAAAATTGATTTAAAAGGCTAATTAGGTTCTTGTTTCAATTTTCCTACAAAATAAAAAAGACCCAGTCATAGATTTGGGATATTTATAATAAACTGTGTTCTCAGATGATGGTGATGATGGTGATGGTGGTGATGATGGTGATGGTGGTGATGATAATATCATTATCACTTTTAAACATTTGAGAAAATCAAGTTGCCCCGTTCTTATGTACAAATTTGATTAAATTTCTTTCCTCTTCCTGCTACTCTTCTCCAGGGAATTGAAATTAATATGTAAATGAGAAATTATGTGTTATCTGCCAACTTTCAACCTAGCCCAAAAGAAAAATGTCAGCCTCCCCCAAATTTTTGTGGAGTGTGTGTTCGCTCATTTTCCTGGCAAGGCTTAACGCTGGAAATCACATTTCCCAGCTAAAAGGTGAAGATTCAGATTTAGGCTTATCAGTTTATGACCATACCACCATCGCAGAGCACGGATTCATTGGAGAATACAGGGATATTCAAACTGAGGATAACTTCATTCCATTTACACCATGTTAGGCCAAAAAAGAAGGCAGTCAAGAAAAAAGTAACACTGGCCATGGGGGTTCACGCACCTGCAATCCCAGCACTCAGGAGGCTGAAGCAGGGGGTGAGGCCAACTTGGCTAATTAGTGAGTTGAAAGCCAGCCTAAAATACACAGTGAGACCCTGTCTCAAAACACCGGAGGAAAAAGAAGAAACCAGGGATTGGACTATGCACACAATTGTGCAAATGCCTGGGACCTAGTTGGAAAGTTTATTCTTCCTGGACTGCCATGCCTGGCCTCTGGCAAAGTTAATGGAGTTAATTTGTAAAGGTACATTGGGGAAATGTTTGTGATTAACACTTGCTCATTTACATAACACTGTATTGTGTAAATAAAGCTGTAGCCTTCTGCTTTCCAACAGTGGAGTTCTACTGCAACGTTAAAAGTTGGACAAAGGGGGCTAGGAGCACTTAAACTAGGTCACACTGAATTTTAATGAGTGAGGCCTACCCTGATATATTTTATATGGCAATGGAGAGTGGCAGAATGCAGTCTATTTACTGTGCAAATTTGCCTTCCAGATTTTTCAATAAACATATTTTCTACACTGAAGAGGGAAGCCAATTCAGTCTCAGGCTGATTTAGAAACATTATTAAAGAAAATAAGGATGAACATCTTCTTAATTCTTACATTAAAATGTAAATAGGGTAATTATAAAATAATAAACTTTTCCCCAAATAAAAATTGCTCAGTTTCCGAGCTCAGTTATGCAGATTATGGCACCATTACTAACCACCAAGAACATGTCTAGGACACAGTTGTGAATCTGCCATCACTTTGTGGCTTTACTGCTTGGAATCCAGGCATGACTCAGAAATTTAATTCCTTTATTATCGGTGGAGCTTTTGAGTGGTGGTATGGAGGCTGGTGGTCCTAGCTGGCATGGGAGCTGTGTACCCACATGCCTATCAGCACGCAGAGGGGATGGCTCACACTGAATGCCGCTCACATTGAAAGCAAACCTACTCCCAAATCCCGAGGCATAGAATAAAAATTCTCATAGTCTCTCTTACTCAATCCATAACACAAATTAAAATAGAATTCACAGCCGTTGTTTCTTGGTTTATCTATAAGATATAAGAGTGTATGCCCTGTCCTGCTAATAGTGGAAATTATCCCTTGGTGGGTCTTAGGGGAAATATTTGTAATTATTGAGCTAATGGCCCTCCAAGAAGAGGAAATAGGCCAACAGTGGTGAAATGATTCACCAAGCTTAGAGTTAGGATTTAAACAGGTGTGGTGATGCACACCTATAATCTCAGTGCTGGAGAGGCTGAAAACATGAGGGTTGTTATGAGTGAGCTGTGTAGTGAGACTGTACCAAATGAGAGAGAGAGAGAGAGAGAGAGAGAGAGAGAGAGAGAGAGAGAGAGAGAGAGAATAGTAGAAGACTTGTGGATTTAGAGACAAGAAACCAAGATTTATGTCCTAAATGTCATTTATTGATTGCAAAAATCTATGAAGTACCAGAAGATGGAGAAGAACTTAAACGATGTGGGTCTCGCTGAGCTAAAATCAAGGTGCTGGCAGGACTGACTTAGCTTCTGAACACTCTAGGGAAAAAAAATCAGCATCCTTGCTCTTCTAGATTTTAGACACTGCCCTCATGCTTTGGCTCATAGCCCCTTCTTTTACCTTCAAAGCCAACAAAAGCCAGCTGAGTCCTTCTCATGTTGCATAGCTCTGGGTGCCTCTTCTCCCCTCTCCTACTTTGATAGCCTTGTGATTATACTGGCCCCCAGATAACTCAGGACAATCTTTTCACTTTAGAGTCAGCTAGTTAGCATTCTTCATTCCATCTGTTACCTTCAATCTCCTTTGCTGTATGAGGTAACATACAGACAGGTTCGAGTTTAGGATATGGATATCATTATTTATCATATTTAGAGCAAAAGAAAGAAATAGAAAAAGAAAGAAGAAAGAAAGAAAGCTAAGGAAAGAGAAAGAGAGAAAGAAAAAAGAAGGAAGGAAGGAAGGAAGGAAAGAGAAAGAAAGAAAGAAAGAAAGAAAGAAAGAAAGAAAGAAAGAAAGAAAAGCAAGAAAAATAGAAATGAAGGAAGGAAGGCAGTCTAGCAAACAAAAAGTAAGAGAGCTCTCGGTCTTCTGATGGGATAAATTCTTGAATATATATTGTTAAGTGAGAATGCAAGATAAAGAAAATGGCTACATTATATGCAGAAAAGGGAGGAAAATACATTCACATTTACTTATGTTTGCAAGAGCCCTGGGAAGACAGGTAAAAAATAAGAAAGTGGTTACAAATGTAGAATGACAAAGAAGGTAGGAAAACAAGAAAAGGGATGGAGTCAGATTTTTTTCAAAGCATCTTTTAAATTTACTGAGATGTTTGAACCATGAAAATAGGTTTTTTTAAAAAAATAAATTTAGAGAAATAAAAGTTGCTCCAAGACTTCTATCAATGAGTCATATTCAAAACTGAACAGGCAAGTCCTGTTTTGCAAGTGGCTTTATATCAAATAGTGTTCTAACTTTACAGCCATGGACTTCATGAAAATGTTCAGCTTTTGCGAGATTTTTGAGTTTCAATTTGAATCTGTTTTTATTGTACCGAGAAATGTTCTCAACATCTCAGAGTGCTGCAGTGAGAAATGGAGCATGTCTTAGGGGTGCACACATTTTCAAGAGGTCAATAAAGGAGCAAACATTCTCATCTCATATTGATAAATCCATGTACACAGACTTTAGTTTCTGTATGTGACTATAGAAACTTGAGTTAGTAGACAAAATGTCAAATATACCTATTTCAGTATTCAAAATCCTCTCTATTCTTGCAAAAGTCTTTTAGCATATCTTAACCTCCTAGAAGCATGGTTGTTTGTTGTATTTATTAGTCACATCTCTACCATAAATTTGTCTTCTGTTTGTAAAATATTTTATGGCTTGTGTCATTAATTTTTCCTAATCTGATTAACTAGGTATACTCTTTGGGTGGTAAAATTCTTTTTTAGGTGCTGTGTCTTATGACGTTAAAAACAAAGACAGTCATGTGACCACCACAACAATGAAGACATAAAATATTTTCATGACTCAAAAGCGTTCCCCTCTGCCCCTCTGTGGATTTTCTTTATTGTATATATTTGAGAAGCAATATGTAATTTTAACAAACCAACCAAACAAACAAACAAGCCAAAGGCTTTGGGATTTTGATCAGGATTTTTCTGGGTCTACAGTTTGGGGAGAAGTGGCACATCCTAGGAATAAGATTTCAAATAAAATCATATGAGAACATTTTTCTTAATTTCTTTAGGTACATTTTAACTGTTGAGCATGTAATTTTATTAGGTACCATAAACATTCATTTGACATTCATTGATTAAAAGTTACATTAAATATAATTTCACGAGTCATGATGAACACTGTCTTTTTTCCCCAGTGACTATAATTTTTATTGTTCTTACTACGAAGTTACTAATATATCACTTCACAGTATATATGTATAAAGATACTTATTATTTCGATGTTTTAAAATAATGATAAATAACTTATAACGTGGTTTGTGAGACTGAATGACTCATGAAAAATATATAATATGTAGCCTTCAAATTCCAATTTGCACTGGTAATTGAGTTTACCTGAGAAGTCAATATTACTACAATCATTTATTTTGCTTTTTTTACTATTTTATTTACTTCTTTAAGAATTTACTTTCATAATAAAGGTTGATTTTTATCCTTTCTTTTTATTTTATTTTAATTTTAAAAAATAGTGTCTCGCTATGTAGTGCAGGCTGGTCTTGAACTCACTTATGTAGCCCAAGGTGGCCTCGT
>NW_004524641.1:627379-628569 GCF_000260255.1 Octodon degus | reverse complement strand
CAGGAATTAACAAAAGCAAAACTGAAAAACTTATTAGAAATCATTTAAAAATCTAAATCTTAAAAGAATACCATGACATAATCATCACAGTCCAAGAAATTCAGTGTCTATAAAAGGAGGCTTGAAAAAAACCCCAAAAGAACCATACAATGAGAAAACTTTAGCGGGGTTAAAGTTGTTAATGGCTTTGCTGTAGGTGATAATACTTAGGGTGGTTTCAGATGACTTCAGTGACAATGACTGCAGATATATTCAAGTTCTTAATTTTTGATTTACAGCAGTTTTAAATGTCAGGCTTTTCTTATAGCATAGAAAGTATTGATATTTGTTTTAAAATACTTTTCTAACTTTTATGGACTATAGGTTGAAATTCATCCTACTGGAAATGCATGTCACAACTGTACACTCAAATGTCTATAAGCGACTGATTAATATGCAAGCCTTGTTTAAATATTGATCAAGTGCAGTTTTGATTTATAGCTTGCAATTCCCTCCCTTTTGGCTCACATATAGCATACATATTCAGAGAAATATAAAATGATACAAGTCCTCAGCCACAGAAAAAGTATGGCTCGGAGCCCTTATAACACTCAGTAAAAGAAAGACCTCTATTTGCAGAGCTTATAAAAAGAGATCCAGCAGCGCTTCACTTGTGTAGTCTAGATAATAATCCCCAGCATTAGCATCAGACAACTGGCAGTGCAAAACACAATGCAGGGCACGAACAAAGCATTCCTCATAAACAGATGCAACGGGAACAAGGACAGGCCACCTGACACCATCATCCGGGAATTCTCCTGAGGTTAGACTTTAGTGTTGGATTAGTTGGTGATATTTGATAGAGAGGAGAACTGAAGACTATCCTTAGTCATGGCCATAAATCAACAAAGGATAAAATTGGTAAGTTGGAGACTTTAAATACAGTAGAAGGGAAGGCGAGTAGAAGATCTTTTGGATAGTAGATTAGCCTGTATTTTGCTACCGCTTATGGGCCAGAACAGCGCAATGTATTCCCATCATGCAGAACTTGTCTATGGCTCACTTGGGGAGGAGCTTGCTGCAATGATAAAGCAGACGTCCCAACTATAACGGTGGTTACACAAGTCTGTACACGTGCTAACATTCATAAAACCACACATACACACACTCCAAATCGATATTATTATAACTTAAAATTGAAAAAGAAAAAA
>NW_004524641.1:614315-626814 GCF_000260255.1 Octodon degus | reverse complement strand
AAAAAATAAAATAAAATCCTCCAGGAGGCAATGAAAACATCAAATTGTCAAAAACTAAAGTCTCAAATTTTTAGTAAAGCAAAATAACTACTGATGGCTCCAGTGTAATCGTTAAATATAAATGTTCCTTTTAAGTTTTTGAGACTGTTAGTTGCTCACATAATTTTTCAAACAACCCCTGACACAACTTTTTTCTGCTTAGATCTCATATTTGCATTGTACCAAGCTGGAAACACCCCTCGAGTTCCCAAGTCTCGGGGTGCTCCAACCTGAACTGCAGGTGAGTCCTGAGCTACCGTGGTCCAGAACAGGCTAAGGGAGCCTCCCTCACAAATCCACCAAAATTGGCTTTTGCAGTGTTTACACATAGTCCTAATTTTCATCCCCAAATCAACTAGATAAATATAGCCCATTTATCTTTCCTTGTCTGCTACCTGTCATTAACTCTCACGGTCTGTCCATTCTTCAAAAGCTTATCGCTAATCATATCAACATTGATCACTATGTTTCTCACTGGGAAAGATATTCTCTAGCTGTCACCTGATTTTTCTATTTCCTCACAGGATTTTTAGAAAAAAAAAATCTACTTTTCTCTCCTGTCTAAATCTCCTTTATCTTCCTTTACACTATTACAATTATAGCTTTTATTCAAATATCATTTTGAGGGACATCATTTAATCAAAAGGAAACTGTAATGATATAAAAAAGAATATGCCACCTGTCAGTTTGTCCGATCACCCCAAGTGGTTACAGTCAAGGTGATTTGGCATCTGACACGACAACTACCAATAACCCAAGCCATTTCGGTGAGATCTAAACTTGGCAGTAATGTAGAAAAAGTTTTCTGAGTTTTAAGAAGAAGTGATAAAATTGTGAAGTTTTATTTTTAGAATTTCTATAATGTTCTACAAGTTAGATAAAAATAATAACTACTTTATTAAGCTCAATTCAATTTTTTACATGAGTATGATACCTGTTCTTGAGATACATTCAACTAAATAGTTATTCCTTTATTCAATCACCAATTTTCCAAAGAATATAGCATTCCGTATGCATAACAACAGTCTCATAAGTCCTAAAATGTGACAAGTGCATGTGATAGAATTAGGAGAATCCAAACTATGTATATTTATAATAAAAGTTTGTATGGAGAATACTCATATACATTTTTGTAGGACATGAAATTATACAGCAAACATCTGTGAAGATTCAATTGGGATTTCACAGACATTTAATTATTAGAGATGAGTGCTTTTTGAACTGCCTATGTTGTAGGGTAATAATAATAAGTTTCTCCTCTGAAGGGTTAACAACCTAAGTTTGCAGACCAAAAGTTAGAGAGAAAGAAGGGCTGCAAGGACAGCCAACATTTTGGCCTTAGCCTTTCAAGGTCAGTGAGGACTCAGGACATAGGAGAATCTGTACTGTAACATCATGTAACTCAGTTGTGGCCCAAATTTTCTGATCAAGAGGATTATGGGGCCACAGAGGAATGTGATCGATGATGTAGAATGTGCCTAAGGAGAGTCACCTGGAGAGAAAACATTCTCTCAGGCTTTCACAGAGAGCACATTGGCCAAGCAATGGCCATGACTCATCCGCATGGCTTACACTGACAAAGGATCTACAAAGTGCGGTACACGGTTTCAGGATAAATCCTGTGGGGATTTGACTGACCTTATCAGATACAAAAGTTACATTTCTTGCTTTATCTTGGTCTTAACCATCCAGCAGAAAAGTATAAAAACGAAGTATACAAAGAAAAAGCATATTAATATGCTGAGCTGTAAAAGGCTCAAGTCAACAACTTCTGACATTGTCAGTCTTATGGAAAACCCACTACTATTATGGATGACTGGACTATATTGGAATATTTTGCTGAATTGATGTACCTACAATATTTAAATGACAGTAGAATGCCCTTCTCTGACAAAACTAACCAAAAAAGGGGGATATAAATGAACGACCATTTTGTATCTGTGTACTCAAAATAGTTAGGATAGATATACAGCTGCATTCTCTTAATTCAATGAATAGAGAGATTTGTTCTAATAGTGTTGGTGGACAGGATGTCATAATTGCATCTTGTACAATATATAACCACTAAGACAACAATATTCAATGTATTAATTATTGAAACTGTGCCAGCAATCGGTTTTGAAACTGTCTCATTGCTATTTGTTTCTCAATAAAATTATTTAAAAAAGAGTGCTCTCAACAATCTTTTTAAAAATGTTTATGCATTTAAATGAAAAATGTTTGTTAAATATTCATATTAAATTTGCTAATGTTAGCTTGAACTGTACAAAAAATTGTTTGTAGCCTGAGAAAATTATGATCCATTGGTAAATAACTCTGAAGATGCCTTTTAAAAAGCAGAAACAACCCTCTCACACAGCTTTAGCTACTTATATTCCTCACCTGGCAGAACAGATTGGTCCCAAATAAGCCTCTTCCTTTGGTAACACAATACAAGGTAGAAGTAATCATCTGGAATTTGGATGCTAGTAAGTACATTCATATGTTTGAAAGTTTAAAAAACTCATTTTCCTGGTTCATCTCCGAGTAAAGGGCCTGAAGTGCTTCCTCCCTAAAGCAGTAGCAAGAGTTAACACTTGTCAGTTTGTCTAATAAAAATCATGCAGAAACAAAAGGCAAAACCTATTAGTGCAATTAACTGGTAGATAATAAAAATGAAAGATGAGGTTATGGCTGTTACCAGGAATTGAAGAGGTAATGGGAGGCTATGTACGGGTGAATTAACATTATATTATGGTACTTATAAAAGGAATTAATGAAGCCAGCCTTATCACATCATCTGTTATATTTTCAACACCAAAATAAGAACAAACATCTATGACATATTTGCAAAGATTATAAGGACTACAAATCTGTGAATTTTTATAAAGATCATTACTTTCATTGAGTATACCAACAAGCAATTTAGATCTGCACAGTGTAGGCAATCGTATAAAAATACATAGCTGCAAATAAAACCTAGACATATGGAAATGAAACACTGGAGCACTTCATTAAAGGTACAGTGAACCCAAGGTAGGGCCTATGTGCTCAAAGGACTTGACATAACACAGAATACTAGATAATATTCTGACTCTAGATGATTTTTGAGGTGCAACCTTAATAGATTGTAGACTTACAGATTCACTCAACCATTCTAATATGACTCAGAAGACTAGGAAAAGAAATCAACATTAAGCAAAATAATCAGGCAAAGGAATGACACTACAGGGTCTGCTTCCTTTGCCTTGCATATATTTGGGATTCCCTCCCTTTTTTGGCTTGGTCACACCTACAACCATGTGTTATCTTCCCAGAGGCATTTACCTTTTAATTACTTTTTCTAACCATGTAAAAACAATAATAAACAACATAATAAGAGCTGCTTAGATTCACAGAGTTCTTACTAGGTGCTAGGAGCGGGACCATGAGCTCATCTGACAGATCTCTAGCATCCCATGGGGCAGATGTGATTATCATCTTTCTCTACAAATGAAACATCCCAGGCTCTGAGAGATTCTGTTATCCATTACCCTGGAATTCAGAAGTGCTGGAGTCAGGATGCAAAGGCAATCAGGAGTGTGTCCCGTCACTGTTCCCTGCTGCTAGGAGCTCTGCAAGGGATAAAGGCATTGCCAAGGCACTGGCTTTGGAGACAAAAGTGTGAGTGATCAGGAGTGGCTGAGGCCTGCAGCTCCCTATGCACGCTACACACAGAGGTAATGTGATGCTCTGGGGAAGTCTTTGGAGAGGTGAGTCTGGCTTTGCTCTTTTGGATCCATTTCTACTATTCTTACAATAGCCCATTTCTTCTTGCACAACTTCCGCAAAGCCATACATAAAAGTTCATGCTGTTCCATCCTCTATCCCTATTAATGTTGTTCAGTTTGCACCCAAGACAAAAAAGAGTTCTAGTAATAGAGATGATATGTTAGCAGGTGGTGGTCATCACTTGCACCTGTCCTGGATGAACTGCGAAGAAGAAGACGTCAGCTGCTGAACCTCAGCTACTAAATGCTTAGGGCTTTAGGGAAGTTGGGCTAAGTACCAACTTTTTAAGTGTTATATTACCCAATTATAGTAGTACAAAAATAGTAACTATTTTCCTCACTTCTTTTGTCAAAGCAGTGGGGTTTCATTAAAGCTACAGGTATTCATGAAGCAACACACTTAAAAATGATAATTATTGTTACCAAAGAGCAATATTTCTCTGGAGTTACTTCAACAAAAGTTTTACCTTTCATATTTAAATGTTGTGTCCATAAACCTTTATGCTAATATTTTATTTTCTTCAAATCCTTGAAAATTTAAATAGAAAAAAAAAAAAAAAAGAAACAGGCACAGCTATGACAAAGACAAACTTCTCTCAAAGATCAAGAAATATGGATGGTTGAACATTGCTGACAACATTAGTTCAACTACTCAACTTTGTACTATTTTGGATTTCAAATCAGAAGACTCAGTAAAAATAAACCATATGGAACATTACAGTAGGAACGCATTCTGCTGTGGGGCTTGCATTTCTGCATCTGGAACGTGTAAAGGCTGACACGTGCTGTACGGACAGTACCTCTCCTACCAGAGAACTAGACGTGGGTCTGCCCGAGCGCCATGCAAGGTGCTGAAAGGAAGACAAATCACACGTCACTTGCTGCAGATTAAAGCCAGAGTCAAATATTATGAAAGGTGCTTCCTCCATGAATCTGTCACTATTCATTGAAACCACACATTGGCTACCTCTTGCAAGCAACAACAATGGCTCTGCCTACAGAGACACCATCACCTCTGGGGAGTATCAACCAGGCATGCAGAATCAGAAGAGAGGTAAGACAACACAATGTACACTGCAGAATATAAAATACAAGTTATTTCTAAGTGCCAGAGGTAATAAAATTTGTCTTGTTATTACTACTACAGCAAACTTGTCAACAAATGTTGGGCTTCCCAGTATTCTGAGACTAGTTGACAACTGGCAGCATCTGATTGCTGTAGAAATCAAGTAAGAGCCAGTGGTGAGCCTTGCTAGTAGAAGTCACCATTTGCTATAGAATAGAAATATGTCTGTGAGGTGACCTATTAGAGTAAAGAACAGATAAGTATTTTATTCTGATTTTTTGTTAAAGAAATAAATTTAGAAAGCTTGACCTATTTCAAATTCCATATTGTCAGGTCCTCTTTGGACATTCTGGAGATTCATGAATCAAGAGGTATGCATTCCAATGCCAAGATGACTAGCATCAGGAGAAAAATCCTCGATCTAGTCTGCAGATCTATTTTGAAAAAAAAAATTAAAAAAACACTAACGTCAAAATTTTTGAGTAGTTTTTCTGGAGAAATTCCATCTTGACTCTATTTCTTTGGAAGAATCAAAAGAAACACACAGAATGTGAAGAGATCATGCCTCAGCCATCCTTTCTCCAAATCATTCTGATAGCGAAGGACTTAGTATTTTTGGGGGCTTTATGATTTCTAGAGGTTCAGCATTTTATAAGAATATCTTACTTAAAGCTTGCTCCCTGGCTTTCAGAGAAGTCTGGTATTTGCTGAGGATTTTCTTCAACTACCATGCACCAAGACAATAATGACCTCAGAACCACCATGGTTAGGTCCCCAAGAAGGAAGAAGCACAAATCTGCATTGGGAGTTCTCAAAGGATCAGGGCTATGGATTAGCTGCATCTCGCCTGCAGCCTTCCTAGTGGGTTTCTGTACTGTACGGTTGGCCTGTACTTGGTCCTGTGTTGAGTGAACAGCAAAATAACCCTTACTTTCATTTTTTAAATAAATACGTATTTTTAAAATTAAACAGTTGTTTGTGAAGATGCTATAGCAAAATACTATTTTTCATCTTTCATGCTATTAGAGCTTTAAAGGGTCACTAGATAATAAAAACAAAATGCTAAAAGCAAATAGACTGGTGAGTTATCAGCTCCCTGTTTGAGGAGAAACTCGGTAATTATCTTCTGATAGATAATTTTTAAAGTGTTCTGAGTAGAAGAAATAATTTTTAAGCTTATTTTCAGACAGTTTTGTTGTGAGTTTGTTAATGGGAGATGCCATAAAGTCAGACAGCTATATCTTATGGAGGCCGAGTGGCCAGTTGACAGGGGAGCCCAGCAGGTAATGAATATGGTCAGCATAAATACAAAGTGTTCCATTTTCCTGGCCGCCCCACATGCCTGGTGATTTTCCATGCTGCCAGGGCTCAAGAGAGATGCAACAAAGCTGTAGTTATGTTGCTGGGTAATTTTAAGAAGCCACATCAAAGTGCTTTTCAAAAAGTTCCGTTTAACAAATGAGACATTTAACTCACTTCTGTACGGGTATGAGACTTAATTATACGGTCGCTTATACCTAGTTGTCACTGACACACACTTACCCAGCAATCTTTTGGGTGTTCACATTCCTATTTGATGTTTAGATGAGCACACTAAAGAACTGAAATTCTTTTGCATGTAATTCCACATTCAGGTTAATCGCGCACGCAGAAAGGCTCATTGGTTAATCTGATGATGTATCGGGAAGCCCAGACCACCTTCACTTCAGCTGCAGCCTGCTGCTCTCAATGCAGGCAAAAAAGCATTAAATTAATGAGCTGAGTTATGTGTTTAAAGGAAACTTCTGTTCTCCTTGTTTGCTTTCATTCCTGAGTAAGCAAATGCTTACATGTGACCGGAAACCATTAGGCATGAGAAGTGTTTTTCCATTAGGTTACAAAGAAAGTTCTTAAGTGTTTTAATTTTGTGGTCAAAGTACACATGTAGAGTCGTGAGATCTGTGCAGTCTTCCAATGACATCATGACAAAGATTTCATATAATATTACTAGTTGCTTTTTGGAGTGAATGTAAAAGGAGTTATACACTTTTTAAGGAAGATTAAACAAAACCATCTGGAATCTTTTAGGGAATAATAAGAATTTGCCTCTACAAGACATGTTCATAGCCTAGAAAAAGAAATAAAATGATAGTAAATACTATTGATAGTTTTTGTCTTTGAAGAAGTTACTGACCTCTAAGTTCTTATAGTTCATATTTCTGAATGACATATTTTAAAATTTTAAGCTTAAGACATATAAGAGGTGATCAGAAATTACAGTAAATGTTTGAATTTAAATATAATTTGTGGCAGAAAATACGTTGCCATTAACTCCCCTCAAAAATACTTCTCATTTTTACCACACTCCTCCGACTGTTCTTGCCAATTTTTGAAACAGTTCTTGGAAGTCTTTTTTCCTGAGTGTCTTCATGAGTTATGCTAAAAATTGTAGTGAGTGCTGCTGCCCTAAATCATCTACATTACAGCGTGTTGTTGTGTTGTTGTGTGCCCCTTCTCTGCATCTGTCACCATGTGACTTTGGGCTCAAAAATGAAAGGCAAATATTTTGAATAGATTTAAGATGTCTCAGCAGCCATACATTATAATGCAAATAAAGACAGGCCAAAGGACTTCAGAACTGTTGTAGAAAGTGGTAAGACCCATGAGAAAAATGCATTTGAACTAAAGAAGAGTTTTTGAGAAGTATTCATGACAATGTTTTTTACTGTAATTTAAAAAATGTAAATACATACCAAATTTTTCTGTCATAAATTATATAGATGGCAATGAACTATATGACCCAAAGGCAAAACCCAACAAAAAAAAGCGTGTTAAAATTTAGTGTTTGCTATGATGAGGAAAGAAATTCACTTCACTGATAGAATAAAAATTAAGTGCATTGGATACTTCCTCTGTTATTTAGTACATATCTTGTCTCCTTGGGGTAAAATAAAGCAAGAGATAAATCATTTCAGGAAGACAGACTAAATACTTTTTCAATAGATGTATGAAATATTAAAGAATATCAACATTCATTTGAGGGTAGACCGTGAGTGACTATTCTCTGACATTATTTGAAGAGATTAATCCTAAAGGGGCCAGGGAGATGGCTCAGTAGAATAAATGCTTGCTTGGCAAGAGCAAGGGCCTGATTTCAAGCCCTGGTTCCACAAAAAAAAACAAAAAAAAAAAATCTTAAAGTTTGGAAGGGCAGGACAAATATCTAAGAAAGAAGATGGTCCTTTTCTTGTCCTTCTGTTTTTCTTAAACTGATGACTAGAAAATGACCTCTCAAATATTCCAACAGTTAAGTTGCCAGGACATAAAGTTTAGTGGCAGAACTAAGCCTGAGAAATATCTGTTTTTAGAAATACAATTCTTCAGGAGGAAAAACAAAGAGGTGTATGACTGTCCAAAGGTTACAAGCTGATACTTATAGATGTAGTTTTTAAAAAATTGGTGCTAAGTCTCCAAATCCAAGCAAATAAGTAATAACACGTCTGCTTGTTTTCTGTAAAATTGGCTAAAGCATGCTAAAAGTTCTTTCCAAGAGATTAGGAAGCTGATGAACTTTCTTGATTTAAAAATCAATACACCTCCAGAACACCCAAATTCATTCAATGCTATCTTTTCAAAATCACCTGCCAATGCTAAGTTTGAAATATTGCTCAGCAACCAATCAGTTAAACCCTGATGTTGAGGCAAGATAGGCCTATGACACAAATTAAGAAAGTATAAGGTGAAAAGAAAAACCAGGGGAAAGAAGCACAAAAACAGAAATCTGAGCCTGTTCAGATATATGCTTAATTTTGCAAAGCATGGTAGAAATCAAATGTTTTTGCCCCAAATGGACAACACATTTCTTACTCTTGTGCTAGTAAGAATAAAATGATCATTGAAAACTGGCACTATGGATAACCACTAAGAAGATAACAATGTACAGTGCATTGATTATCAAAACTGTCCTATTAATCAGCTGTGAAACTGTCTTATTCATATTTATTTCTCAATAAAAATAAATTTAAAAAAAGAAAAGAAAACTGGCAAGACTTGTAAATAGGAAGGAAATCAAGGTGGAGAGGGGAGGAGGGGAGAGGATGTAAAGATTACAGCCCGATGTGTATATGTACCAGCCTCCACAGTCATGGTTTGATTAGGTACTGGAAACATGTGCTAAACAAAAATGTTCTTTAGAAAGAGAGCTGCAGAGACCCTACGCAAATCAGCAGATCTGAAACACCCTGAAGCACCTTGGGCTCAGTTCTCATGCCACTCACTCACTACACAGCGGGAAAACTTGTTTCTTTATTTGTTTCAGCTTGAGTTCAAGAACCCCTAACGTCAGTAAAATTCTAACTGGACATTCAGTACAATCAAACACTGAACACTGAGTTCTGGTGACAGCACTCAGGCCTTATACCCATCACAGTATGATATTAGTACAGTTTTCTCACTTGAAAAATAAGGGGAGACTTTGAGAATTTTAGGGACTTTCTTGAGCCTCCTCAAGCAAGACTAGAACCCAGATTTCCTACTACAGTCACCAGGATTAGTAAATGAAAGTATAGGAGGTACAGTTAGATTTGAGTTATTTATTTATGGGCATTGGAGATTGAAACTGGTGTACTGCACAGGTCTAAGCATACATTCTACCACTGAGATACACCTTCAACCCTACGTCTGAATTTAAGGTAAATGCAAAATAAGTTTTTACTAGAAGAATGTGTAAACATTCCATGGGTACACTAAAAGTTACGCTTTTTTAAGCTGTGACATTGAACTTTAACTGAACATGCTGTCCTTCCTTGACTCCCACCCAAGAATGTTGTGCCATATCTGTGTTGATTCTGTTGGTCTTCCTTTGGGCAGGCTTAACCTTGCCACATTTAACAGTCCAAGGACTTAATTAGCAAAGTGGCCCCTGAGTGATTTGGTGGAAGTTGGATATCAAAACAACTTTGTGTCATTATTCATTTTGCTCTTGTGCTTTTATACAGATGTGTACGTGTGTACATATTAGAGAAGACGTTTTTGGTTCAAGTTTGTTTCTGTATTTCTATTATGAAAATATAATAGCTGTAAAGTAAAATAAAAAGCTATAATAAAATGCTTTACTTTCTACAGTGATAATTGCCTTATTGAATAAGACTCTGTTAATGGTACAGCTTGACATTTAACATTTGTCCATTTGATTTATGATAATTTTTATGTGACTGCAAAGAGGCTGTGCTCTAAATCAAAAGTAGTTTTAAAATGAACTGTGTTCTTTTTCGTTTTCTTTCTTTTCTTTTTTTTTTTTTTTTTGAATCTGTAAGAAAATGTAGTTACTTCCAGGCCAAACTATTTTATCCACCAAATTTATCTCAAATAGACACAAAGCCCTCTTTGCCTCTTTTAAATAAAGCCACACAATAAAAGAAAAACAAGAGAAAGTGAATAAAGTCATCGAGTTGGAAACATATCCATTTTGCTTATATTTTGATTATGGTATAGCATCAAGATTTATTTCCTAACCAAGGAAGAGAGAGAAACCTACATGAACCATATAGTAAGTTGTTAAACACATCAAATCTTTCAGTAACATTCACAAAATAATTTCATGCAATGAGGCAAAAATCACTTGTATTTATCATCTATTTCTGCTAAGATCTTCAAAAGTGTTCGTTCTTTCTCTCTCTCCCTCTTTCCTTCCTTCCTTCCTTCCTTCCTTCCTTCCTTCCTTCTTTCTTTATTTAGTACAGGGTCTACAGGGTCTCACTACACAGATCAGACTCATAGTGATCCTCCCATTTTCAGCCTCCCAAGCATTTTGATTATAGGTGCGCACCACCACGCCCAGTCTTAGTCACCAGCTCAGCATGCCCCAGGGGCGGGACTGACACAACATGCAAGGTATTGAACCCCCATCCCTACACTTCTTCATAGTCTTTCTTTCTTGAAACTTCATCTATTAGAGTACCTCACCCTTCCAATTCATGACACTCATTTGAAAATTTTATTCATCCCTCTGCCTCCATACAACTTCCAGTATTTGAAAATGGGCAAGAAATCATTTGTCCACTAAAAATGGACAAATACTTATGTCCTGTAATGTGAGATATTGATATGTCACTTTATTGTAAAGACTAAATACAGATAATTAGTCAGGAATTAGCATACATCCACCAAACAATGGAATAGTATCACAATATCAATCATTGATAGATACCAAAACATGACAGCCTGGCGAGCCTTCCCAAAGCTGAGGTTAAAAGTTGTCCACTGAAATCAATCTCGCTTTCTGCAGAGAAGAATATTTCAGTGATGTGAAAGCTGAAATGGAGACTGTAATCTTTTGTGATTACCCTTGAGGCCAAAGTGAACGCAAAAAGGAAAGTCTATGAATTGCTGATAATTTCCTGTGATGACTGACTCCCAAGAAATTCTGATATTACCCTCGCATGGTAACAAAAGGACTATTCCCCAGACACGCAGCTTCAAAGAACTCCTCATCCGGGGGTCATAATGCTTCTTCAGAAACTATTCATCTATTACTGGGCCCAGCCTGTGAGGCAGCCACTCTCTCCGAAGACAATGGAGGGTCTGATTGCATACGGACTGACTAATGGGCTATGTGGTACAGGTTGTCTTTCTAGAAAGTTCTTTTCTGAAGAAACTGATATATATGCATTTTGAACTCCCCTCCCAGAAGTCTAAATACTAATACATTTCTCTGCTTTTCCTAATAGCTATGGAGCTATAAATAACTACTATGGTTTAAAAATTTTATTTAGACTGATATTTTCATTATCAGAAATAACACCCTTAAGTCTATCTAATACTATAGAAAGCTGTTCATCTTTTTAAACTAGCAAACTTGGATGCCTTAGCCCAGAGTACAGGGTAAGTGGGTCCTTCTCATACAAATGGTAATTTAAATTCAGAAGAAAAATGTGTAGGGGCATGCAGAGTAATGGGAAATGTGTAAATCAAAGGACAAAAGAATTTAGGGAATAAACCTCCATTATAAATACCTGTAGGATATTTTGGTATGTTGATTATTTTGACTGAGATTAAAATATTTTCTTAATGGTCATTTAAACCTAGTTGCAGCTTGATTAATGAATAATGTGTGAATATAAAGGTTTATGTTTGGAAATCAACAGTATTTATTTTAAAAATAAAATAATGATTGTACCTTAGGACTCAGTGACAGTGAGTCATAGGTGCATGAGTCTCAGGTTAAAAAACCTGTGCATGCAGCCCTTGAAGCCAAATACCACTGAAGAGAAACAGAGAAAAACGGAATCCAATCAAACTGGCTGTGGTCATTTCCAAGTCCCCTCAATATTCCCTTTGTTCAGCCTGCTCCGAACTCATTTCCAGCCTCCCTTTATTGCTCCAGGCAGTAAAGTGATTTCTGATCCTTAAGTGTACCCTAATACTACCTCATTTAGCTCTCATGAAGTGAACAACTGCTAAGTACTAGTCAGAATAACTATTTTAAATGAGCATTAAGTTTTAATTTTTTTTAAGACAGGGTCTCACTGTAATTCAGGCTGACCTTGAACTCACTAAGTTCTAGCCAGGACTGGAACTCAGGACAGCCTTCCCACCTCACGAATTACAGGTGTGGGCTTGGAGTGGTAATTTTTAAACTCAAATCTTCACCTTAGGTATATCCTGG
>NW_004524641.1:611821-613145 GCF_000260255.1 Octodon degus | reverse complement strand
AGATAGGTTACAGTGGAAACCAGCCCTTGCCTGTCTGATATTTAGAATTTTTGTTTTTTCTTATCCTTGGTAAGGTTTCAAATTGGAAGAAATCAGCACACTGGATTATGCTGTTCAATCTTCTAATCTGTAAAAGGGACTCAGCAATGACACAGATAACCTACTTCCATGCAGAAACATATTAAAAGAATTAATTTTACAATGTCATCAAAAGATGCTAATGCCCTCCAATATGAGAATTCTACAAAAGCAAGGTATCATTCCTAAAATGTATGCTTTATTTTCACTTTATTTCAAGCAGGAGAACATGAAAAGAAAGCTAAGAAAGCCTGAAGTGAAAGCCAGATTTGTGAAAAAAGTATTTTTCCAAGATTCCTACTGAGCTCTGCAAACATGTTGAAACTTCGCAGATTGCTAAACAGCACTCCAATTCATCTCTAGTACCCTCGGTGCAACCATAAAAGCAAGGGACTGGAATATTCCACAGCATGTCCTCTATCCGCAAAGAGACTTAAAAAACTTAATTCTGAACTTAAGAACTTAGAGGGAGAAAATGAAAAGTCTGTTATTGGATGGGTTCTCAAGCTTCTAATAAAAGCTATTCAGGGGCTAGCGCTATCCATTTATGTTTACAGAGCAACCCATTTAGAACACATATTCTGGTCTTGAGGGAATGTTTTAGACAATAATGTTTTGTTAATTTTTGTATTTATTAAGCTCTCTTATTTTATGAAAGGCACATAAAGGCCTGGTCAATGAGGCCATCTAAAAACAAGGCTAGTAGCTTCTACTATTTTAAGTTGACTGGAGATTTGGTAAGAATATTAGCTAGGAATAAGATGAAAATTTAGAGAAGAGGGCAGAGGCACTTTTTTGTCATGTTGATGATACTCCTGAAAAATGCTGACCTGGGGCAGCACCAAGGCCGAAGACCTGTCTTGCCAGAAAACCCGATGAACCCTCCAAGTACACATAATCCTTGAAACCCTAGCACAGAAGATGAAGCCCCAGAGCCAGGTGAGGTTGACACCAGGATAACCACAGGGGCACTCAAGAGGACACAGCATGGTGGGGCTGGAGAGTCTCCATAGCTTCTGGAAGCATGTGTTTCCTGCCACTGCTAGGGCCCACCAAGGTCTCAGGCTGATGTTTCTTGGTAGCTTCTATCCACAGACCTGACTGTTGACTAGGAACAGAATTCTCTATTGTGTTATGTTGAATTATGTAAGAGTGAGGGATACTTCCTATCACGCAGTGAGAGACTTCTGTCTTACTCATCACTATGACCCCCTCTTCTGATTTTACTGTAGTTTCTTTTGTTAAA
>NW_004524641.1:609168-610296 GCF_000260255.1 Octodon degus | reverse complement strand
TTTTTCCCTTTTCAGTAACTTCTTTCCCTTTCACATTATCAATTGTACATTTTGGATCTTATTTACTTTTTCAGTTTCTTACAATAGGGAGACAGTAAGACGTTTACATATGGGAGTCTGATTTATCTCACTTACGAGTATGGTCTATAATTGCATGTATTTACCTATAAAAGCCTTGAGTTTATCTTCTTTTATAGCTAAGCAGTACTCCATTGTATAAAAATAGGACATTTTAGAAAATCCATTCTTCAGCTGATGGACATTTGGGTTGCTTCCAAGATGTAGCTATGACAAATTTGCTGCGATAAACTTGGGTGCACATGTATTGCTGTGCTATGATGTTTTCAGTTCTTTTGGGGAAGTACTTAGAAGGGGAATAGCTGAGTCAAATGTGACCTCAATACTAGTTTTCTGAAATCTCTGCACTGATTTCTACAGTACCTGCACCAGTCTACACTCCTGCCAACAGCAAAGAAGGGCTCCTTTCCCCCACAGCCCTTCCAGAATTTGTTCTTGGTTGATTTCTTGATAGCCATTCTTTCTTGGGTGAGATGGACTCTTAGTGTCATTTTAATTTCCATTTCTCATATGACCAATGATGTTAAACTTTTTATATACATTTATTTACCATTTCTATTTCTTCATCTGAGAAGTGTCTATTCATTTCAGATGCCCATTTCTGGATTGGGTATTTGAATTTTGGGGGTGTGATTTTTTAAGTTCTTTATACATTCTAGATAAAATCCTCTCTATGAGAGACAGTTGGCTAATTTTTTGCCCAGTTATAGGTTTTATTTTCACTCTGTTGATGAATTTTTAAATTTATTTTTTGGTACCAGGGATTGAACTCAGGACCTTGTGCTTGCCAGGCAGGCTCTTAAGCCATTGAGCTATCTCTTTAGCCCTGGTGATTTATTTTGTTGTGCAAAACCTTTTGAATAAGATCAGATCCCAATTGCTGATTCTTTGAAATATTTCCCATGCAGTATGGTTTTTGTTCATGAACTCTCTGCCTACCCCTATATCTTTAAGATTCTATGTTTTCTTCTAGTAGATCTAGTGTTTTCTGTTTTAATGTTTAGATCTTTAATCCATTTGATTTTAGTTTAGTGCATGGTGATAGACCCA
>NW_004524641.1:587684-608138 GCF_000260255.1 Octodon degus | reverse complement strand
TCTCTCTCTCTCTCTCTCTCTCTCTCTCTCTCTCTCTCTCCCTCCCTCCCTCCCTCCCTCCCTCCCTCTCTTTCTTATCTAATTGCTCTGGATAATGTTTCCAGAACCATACTGAAATGGAATGGTGATAGTAGTCATCTTTGTCTTGTTCCTTATTTTATTTTGTATTTTAGTACAGGGTCTACAGAGTCTCACTGTGTAGATTGGACCTGCAGTGATCCACCTGTGTTCAGCCTCCCAAGAACTGGGATTATAGATGCATGCCCCGGGGGTGGGCCTGAGGGATGGAACCCTGGCCTTCACATCTGCCTAAACAGGGGCTTTAATCTGCTGAGCTATTTGGCTGGCCCTTGTTCCTAATTTTAGACTGGAAGCTTTTAGTTTTTGTCCACTTCGTATGATGTCATAGGTGACTTTTACCAGATTGAGACAGAGACCATATTTTCTGATTTTCTGTAGGATTTTTATCATGAATGAATGCTGGACTTTGTCAAGACCTACAGTAACATCTCAGGAGGAAAAACAGCATAAAATAAATATGGATTTTGATTTCTATTTTTGTAAACTATTTATTTTTTTATTTGGTACAGGGTCTTGCTACACAGCTTGGACTCATAGCAGTCCCCCTGTCTCAGCCTCCCCAGCACTGGGGTTACAGGCATAGGCCACCATGTCCAGTTTTGGTGTTTGGCATGGTGGCACGGCATGAAGTACTGGGGATCAAACCTTGGTCCTTGCTCTTGCCAAGCAGACACTTAGGACACTGAGCTATCTCCCCAGCCCTGATTTCTATTTTTTAAACCTCTTTGATGAATATATTATTGTTTGTATTATAAGAAAGATAAAACTTAAATATTCATTGATATTGCCAAACTATGAATGATTTGGAATATCATGTGATCTAGGGTGATAAAGTAAATCATAGTCATATACATTATTTCACATCTTGTCACGAGGACTGAAAGAATCATATAATGGCTTCGGACTTTACACTTATTTGTTCTTGTGTTGGAAAACAAAATAATTTTAAGGTAGGTTGTCAAAGTCTGATTATTTTTCAGGAAAATAAGTCTATTGAGCCTCTTGTAATAAAACAGCGTTAATATCCCTTGTGCTTCCACGGTGCCTTTGAAAGACACGATAGGGATAACAAAGAAATTTCAAATAAGCAGGCTCATAAAATACCTGCCAGTCAGCAGAGAGGTTGGCAGGTGATTGTGGCCCAAGAAGGCTCTTCACTATAGCCCTGTCTCCGAAGAGTTATACAAACAGATACGTGCCTATGTTAGAAAATTGGTTGTTCAAATGAAATTTTACAGGGCTGGAGAGATAGCTCAGTGGTCTAAGTACCTGCCTGGCAAGGGCAAGGACCTGAGTTTGATCTCCAGTACCAAATGCCGTGCCACCGTGCTGGCCACTGAAACTGAGCATGGAGGAACAAGCCTGTAATCCCAGCTCTGGATAGGCTGAAAACAGGAGGATCACTAGAGTCTGAGTTGCTTAGCGAGACCCAGCACCAAATTAATAAAAGATTAAAATAATTTAAATATCTAGCTACTTATTGTCACATATATCATAAAGATTGGCTGTGTGTCATTGCCAGCTTGAGCGACTATAACACAGTGCCATAGACCAGGTGGCTTATGCCACATAAATTAATTTTCTCACTGTACTGGAAGTTGGATGTCAGAGATCAGGTTGCCAGAAAGGTCAGGTTCTGGTAAGGGCCCTCTTCCTGGCTAGCAGAAGGCCATATCCTCCCTGTAGCCACATGTTGTAAAGAGAGAGGAGAACGCTCTTATAAAGTATCTTTTCCTAAGAGACACTAATGCCATCACAAGGGCCCCACCCTTACGACCCTATCTAGCCCCAATTGATTACTTTCTAAAGTCCTCATCTCCAAATATCACCTCATTGGTTCAGGGCTTTACAATATGAACTGTGGGGATCATATTTAGCTCATAACAGTATGCCCACAGTGTGTCTTCTAAATGAACTTATTTTACAATATTAATATTATCCATCTTGGTAAGTATGCAATTTATTTCAATAGTAATTGAAATACTAAAGGCTGCTGTAATAGTTAAAGGCCGGCCATGAAGCACATAAAAAATTTAAAAGTAAAATTAACAGCAGAACAATAAAAATAACTACTGGGATATAAAAAATGTTTTCTTTCTGGTATTTTTTGAGCATTATAAAGTTCAGGAACTATTTCAACTTGGTTGAAGTTTCTTGAATTTTTTATTGTCTTGCTTCTTTCAAGTATATTTATTCTTTCTTACAAGATCCTTGGACACAACGTATTTTTGTTTTCTTTACACTGATTCCCAAACCTAAGATCCTTTAGTACATGTATTATATTTTCAATAAGATCCAGTAGCTAACAGGGCCAGCCAGACAGCTCAGTGGACTAAAGCGCCTGCTTAGGCAAGCTTAAGCAAGCTTAGGCAAGCGCAGGGACACGGCTTGCTCCCTTGCACAACATGCTGTGCCAGCCCTGCCCCCTCCTGGTGGTGGTGGTGGGGGGGCTGAGCCAGCCACAAAAAAAATCCCAAAACAATAGCTAATAATTTTGTTTTTCAACTAAATACTCTTTAAGAATAGGGCCCAAGACAAAGAATGTAGTAGATAATTGCCAAAGTCTTCACCTTTTCTACACACAAAAAAAGCTGGAGATAACAGCTGGAGAAAAAATTTGAAACTATTGCCTTGAGATGAAAAAAGATGACAGTTATCAAAACCTAAAAATAAAAGCAAACACTTGGGCATATTTCTTGGTACTTAGAGAAAGCTTAGAAATCTTTCTCTTAGAAATATCCACTTTGCTAGGGAAGTATGAACACTGAAAGTCAAGGAATTAGGGCCCTTCCTCTGTACTTTTCTTTCTTCCTTCCTTCAAAAAAGGTATCACTTCTGTCTGACATTAGCCACCAAAATGAATAAGGCATAGCTCCTGTCCTCAAGGAGCTCACATTCTTGTGACAAAGAGGTAACCACAATGATCAGATAAATAGAGGAAGGTGTAAGCACAGTGATGATTGAGTTAACTCGAAGCTCAGAGACTGAGACTTCAGTTCAGACATGAAGAGTCATAGAAGATCCTGGGAAGAAAAGGATGCTTTGGTCAAATGCTGGGTGACAAACAGTCATAGTAGCAGGGCAGTGGTAGAAGTGAGGGTCAATGGGAGGCCAGGCACAGAAGCCTAGGAGGCTTTAGATAGCAAGTTAAGGTCCTTCACAGTTTTATACTTGAGTCTTTTGCCTTTCAATGTTTCAAAACAGCCCCTCTTTGAAGCACACAGTTGGCTTCACTGTGCTGCAATCCTGCATCTTGACATGAGCCCCTCATAAGTTATGGATGACTCAGACACTAGCTTTCTTAGCCTGTCTCTTCACAACTGTTTGGACAGCACCTCAATTGCTTGTTCTCCATAGGTAGCATTGAGCAGGGTTGTGTCAGGAACCCTGTGTGTAGAGGAAGAAGCAGGACAGGACTGAACGAATGCTGTGAAGCATGTTGTATTTCGTTACATAAACTAATGCAGAACCTGCACCTATTTTGGGATGTGACATAACTTCATTTCAATTCTTGTTGTTGCTCATGTACTATTATCACATTGTACCATTAAAAAAAGAAAAGAGGAAACCATTACTTTATTTATAGTTTTAAAATTTGTTTAAAGAAAGTTGCAAAATTTAAGAGATCTAAAGTCTCAGAGCACAATGTTTTAATCCTCCTGATAATTACAATAGACCTCATTTCTTATATTTACATCAGCCTTGGTTATAAAATAAAATGATGCAGTAGGATTCATCTTGTATTTTTGTTTTGTTTGTGCTACTGGGGATCAACCCCAAGGGTGCTCTACTACTGAGATACATCCCCAGTCCTTTTCCCTAAGAAAAATTTTATTTTGATAGAGTTTTGCTACATTGCTCCAGCAGGACTCAAACTTGTGATCCTTGTGCCTCAGCCTCCCAAGTGCAGGGATTACAGGCGTGTGCCACTGTACCTCACTTCACTTTGGTTTTCAAAGAGCAAATGTACTACTAAGTGCAACATACATTTAAAATTTGCCAATATGAAATTGGAGCTGCTTTTCAAATCATTCTGCTCTGCAGATAATTTTTGTAGCCATCTATTTCTCACATGCATAAAAATCTCCTCTTCCTCCCTGATGATGCTGCAGAAAACTGCCTACCATACCCCCATAAAAGAGAACAACAGATTTCTGACTGAGCTTCATGTGCCATGAATAAGGAAGGATGTGACACAGGCCAGAGGAGCTGAGGACATAAACAGCCAGAGCACGAGGTACAAAGTTGGAAGATTTTCACTTCAGTCCTAGTTTTTCCTTGACTCTCTTTCCTCCTCTGGACAATAGGAGTAGCAACAATTGCTTCTAATAATATTTCTGGTCTGAGACTTCTGAAAGGTAAAAGTCACCACAAGTATAAAAACCATCATAAATATCTGGTAATCCAAGGTAATTATTAATAGGAATAAAGTAATATTTTCCTAGAGGAGTGTGGACAGTGGTTTTCCTAAACTTTCTGTAGGAAATCTACTAAGTGAGTTGGGTACTGGAATGAAAAGCCTATCAGAAAAAGGAGCAGAAGGAAACAAGCTTAAATATTGCCTAGTTTCGCTTATGTAAAAAACTCAAAATATAAATAACAAGCAATAAATGTTGGGTTTTTGGAAATAGAAAGCTCGATCCTTTGCAAAGGGCAAGGGAACCTACACATGGAGGCAGGGGGGAGGGAAGGGATAAAAAATAAAAAAGAAGTTGTGTCACCTACACAAATCAACTCCCATGAGGAATGTGATCATTATGTACTGCAGATGCACACTAAGAAAAAGTAAAACTTGAAAAAAATAATTTAAAAAAGAAAAATGATCAAAAGTAATTTAAATTGCAATTCCAAGTGAAAAATTATAGGGAACCCAATTAATAAATTCATTTTGCTACAAAATGATAAAGGGTCTCACTTGGGTTGACTTCATTTTTAATATTCTATCAGAAGGCCTCTGTAGCTAACAAATGACCCAGGTGAAATAAAGAGTAAAATTTCACGTAGCTCACTGTAGCATTTTTCATTGTAACCAACAGTATCTTTATTTGAAAATGAAAAATTTATTTTCCTCTAAGAAAGGAAAAAAAAGAGAACTTTTGACACTAGAGTTGTCCTTTGTGCTTTCTCAAATATACCATGAAATTGTCACATACAAGAAACAAACCAGGAAGGATGCTAGTACATCTGCAGCTGTCATGCGACATTAGTAAGTCATTATGAAACCGCATTTTATCTTAAAAATTATATTTTTATAAAAATATTTATGAGAGGATCTCTTTTTGCTTGTTCACTTAATAGCCTGTAAATATAGAGCAATATGAAAGCCTTTTGACAACTAAAAAAGTGACTTACGGCCTAGTGCTAGCATGTGATTTCAGTTCTGAAATGCAGCGAGGACCGAAGTCCCTTAGGTGTGTACTCAGCACACTTGCACAAGTGGCCAGAGGATGGAGAGCTGGTGCCTGCTGGTAGCGCTTTCCTCTAAGTTCAAGAGAGGGTGTGCAGGGCAGGGAGTGATCACATTTTCATCTTGTCATGAATGCTAATGGTTTATTTGAGTATTTGAAATAAACATTCACATATTACTTGCGTTAAAAAAAGTCAAAGCAACATGGCAGGTGTCCTGCGGAAGGAGCCACTGCTGCCTCCCTGACCCATCCACCACGCTGCTTCCTGACAGCTGCTGGACTTGGGCAGAGCCTGCAAGCGCTGTCTTCTGAGTGTACATTAATCATCACACGAGAACCTGGTAAGCAGTCTAAGAAGTACAGCTGAATTCAATTACTTCTGGAACGGATGACAGATATTTTGATAGCGAGTCCATGGGTGTGCTCGCGCTCAAGCTCTGACATGGCGGGAGGTGCTCTGGGAATGTCATTCCCTGGCGTGTTGTGGCCAAAGCAGGCAAGATCTATCTTACTGAGCTGGACTAGAAATAGCACTCACTTTTTTGAGCCTTGAGACACACACACACACACACACACACACACACACACACACACCCCAAACAAACACCTGCTTGATACATTTCTGAAAACCCAAAGATGACAAAAACATTCAATTGTACTCACTAAAATCAAAACTAGCAAGCACTCTTTAAGGAGTTGGCTGACCTTCTACCCCTTAATTACCTTTACGACAATAAGTCCAGACAAAAGCCTGTCAGCAGATTTTATTTACAACCCCCCCAAGGAAAAATCCTCTTGCTGTTTTCACTTTGTATAGAAGATAAGTTTGCAAAAGGCAGCGTTTGGCAGGACTTCAGATGCGCACTGTCTGCTAGTGTTGATAACGCAATTCTTTCTTTGGACTATGGTAGCATTTGTAATGCTGTCTCATTCGTGTAGACCGTCATGCCCCAACTGACTACACTTTTCAATTCGACAGACGTAATTCATGCAAACGCTTGAACTGTTCAGCCTTTTTCCCATTGTACATCTAAAATATGGCTATAGATTGATTGTATGTGGAATTCTTTTGTTGGAAGACGTCATGCTCTGCTTGGCATCCCTACAAAGTGTCTTTTATTCAAATAGAAGAAAGTCCGCTTACCTGAATGAAGAACAGTGATGATTATGGGTAACACACTAATATTTATCCTGTATCTTAAATAGAATGTCTAAGTCTCATGCAAATAAACAATATAAGTAATCTATAAATTTAAAATGAGTGAGAATTTTTTTTTATAACTAGGAGTCAGATTTACATACTCTGCAAGAACCACTAAATAAAAATTGTGCAAAAGTCTCATTTTATTTAAAATATCTCCCAGATAAAAAGGCACCCAGGGAGATAAAACCTCCGTTTTTTTCCCTTTCTGGTAGCAGAGAAAAATCAATGTGGCTTGATATCTCTAAATTATGTTCTTGAGCAGGCGTGAACAGCATCCCAGAAATAATATAAGCTCAAAAGCCACTGAAAAGTCTATCAGAACTGTACAATGCAGCAGGTAAAAAGTCATCTGCGAACTTATTTGTAAAACAAACATGCTGGCTACTGAGTGAGCTCCTTCTCAGAGACAATGCAGCGCATTCCGAAGCCCAGCTGAGCAGTATAACCGGCTTCACGCTACATACTTTGAAAACAGACTCCATCCACGGCCTATCTGCGAATGTAGTAAAAGAAAAAGCGAGGAGCGCGCAAGTAAAATTAACAAAGCATTTACTCACTGTGTTAAAATTTGGAAAGAGCCCAACAGCAGAACTACTGTCCACTGGAAAAGACATAAATGGTTTGATGTCCAGCGAAGGCTGCATCATGAGGGTAGGTGCGCGCACAAGAGCGGGAAGGGTAGTGGTGTGGCATGTGCTGCCTGCCAAGGACAAAACAAAAATGAATTCAGTCTCTCGTTCACACCCATCTCCCTCCCAAGCCTACAGTGCAAAAGCAAGACCACTGAGCTGCACTCTGTGCGCAAGCCACGCTGGAAGGAAACAAGGGCCACAGGAGCAGGAAACAGTGAGAAGGGATCTTCTTCCTCATTGCTGGACAGTGAGGCAGAACACTTCCCATGGCTGGAGCAACAGGCAGCGCGACCTTGGGGAGACGCACAGTACACAGATTCTACCAGCAGGTGGGGCACAAGGAGCCGGGCCTGGGGTCCAACCTGGTACCAAAAGTGCAGGGAGGAGAGGGGAGGGACCTCCTGAAGCCAGATGCTCTTTACTGTTCAGACTGAAGAGCTAGTATGCATGTTTATGTAAATCCAAGATAACTGCAGGGGTTTTACAAAGAGAAGAAAACTTGGACTCTTACGGTTACTGTCTGCTATAAAAAAAATATATATATATATGACTCATTTTGTTTCCTTTAAAAATGAGCTGAAAGTTGTGCTTACTTTGAGGGAAATGGGTAGTCTAGACACTGGTTAGTTAGAAAATCAAGAAAGGTTGAATAACAGAGCCTGGCAGCGGACATGGTATTGGGGAATTAGTAATAAGCATTTGGACCTGAAATTCATATTTTTGTCTCTCACTTTATATTTCTAGTGAGTTTTGCACTATTTACAGAGAATCCTTTTAGCCGCTGTATTAGCTGTCACCTCATTAGATATGCTGTAAGCAGATGAATAGGAAGTTAGAAAATGTTCCCCAAGAAAATGAATTCTTCTTTAGCCTACAGCTTCCGTGTTAGAGAGGCTCTCTAACTCTTGGTGCAGTGGCCCTTTGGGAGTAGCCTAGGCAAAGCTGCTGCTGTTGCTTTACTGTGACAGATTTATTGAGGTATAATTCATATACAAAACAATTCACCCACTTAAAGTATAAACATTCAGTAATTTTCAGCATATTCATAACAATTGGTTTTAGAATATTTTTCATGACCTCCAAAAGAATTCCTGTACCTATGACCAAATGGTCGCTCCCCATTTCCTCCCTAGATTCCTAGCACTCGACAACCACACACCTATGTTCTGTCCCTATAGGTTTGTTCACCCTGGACGTTTCGTTTAAGATAAACGAGATCATGCACTCTAGGGTTGATTGTGACTGTTTCTTTCATCTGGTGTATTTTCAAAATGTATTCATATAGAATGCATCAGAATAGGGAATGTCACTGGTGTCTTTTCAAGGCTGAATAACAGTCTTCTGTGAAGACTCTGTGTTTTGTTTTTTCTTTCATCGGTTGATGGATGCCTGAAGTTTTGTCTCCAGTTTTGGCTATCATGAATGTTACTACACACATTTACTTCCAAACTTTTACGTAGACTTATGTCAATAGTTCTTTCAGACATGTACTTAGGAGTGTGAATTCTGCGTTTGTTGGGCAATATGGTAATAACATGCTTAACCTTTTGAGGAATTGTCTGTTTTTGAAAGAGGCTCAGCCTTTTACATTTTCACTAATAGTTTATAAGGCTTCCAACTTCTTCTGGCCTGTCTGTATAGAACCGTCTACTAATTATATGCCTAAAATCCCCTACTAATTTCAAGGAGAAATGAACACTATGAGAAAATGCTGTAACTATTAAAATTTCCACCAATTTCTTACACAGAGTCCCAAAATCATTAAAATTCCTATTTCGCTGATGCTTTTCTTGTAATAAGTTTCCTTAATAAATGCTGCATCGTATTTCAAATCACTCTGCAAGATTATTGGTGATAGTGTTTAATGGACTGTTGGACCTCCTTTCTACTGATCTGAATGGGAAAACAGAAAAGGACACCTGAAACACTTTTCTGTAATAACAATTCTTTAGGTCAACCCCATCCATTAGGAAATTTGGAGTCGCTCGTGGTAGAATCAGCTAAAAGTACAGATGGGACAGCAATGTTTTTTTTTTTCTGATATTATCATCAGCTACGTGAAGTGGAAATATTGTAGGCAGTCAGACAGGGCTGCTTCATTCAGGAGGAAGTCAGTGCAGCAGTTGGGAAGGGGACAGGGGTTGAAGGTGCACCTGAAGAGGATTAAAGTCACAATGGCTAGATTTACATGCTTCTCTAAGGTTTGAGATTATTGGTAACCCCTTCTGAGATCTTCTCTTGTCTCCTCCTCTCCAATCCACTATGACAAGACCTGAACTATAGATTATAGACCAAGATTAACGATGTCATTCATATGGCCTTGTTACCACTGGAACAATATTACCTAAGCAACTATATTTGTAATCTTATTGGTTGATCATAAGTTTGACCCATGTTGTACATGCCCTGTGATTTTGCTCTATAAAACTTCCTTTGAGATGTAAATTTGTTGGCAACCCATTCAAGGATCCCTCCTGTCCCTCAGGAGCTATTGTTATTACCTATTCTTTTTTTCTTTCAATAAATTTTGCTACTCAACCTTGGTTGCTCCTTAGAACATTTCTCTGCACTCTGACAGCCCGCTGCACACAGAGCCATCCACACTTAATTACACCTTCCTCTTCTGTTTAGGTAATGTTACATCCACGGCTAACTTCAGCACTTGCAGATCCAAGATGATATATTGTACCAATATATCAAATGTTGCAGAGACACTTACTAAAACACTGACTTCAAAAGCTTTACTGTAAACTCTGAGCTGAATTGAAAGCTACAGATATTTCTTGTATTAGATTGACAGCCTTTTATGATTTGTTATTACTACAATTATTAAAAATATAAACCACAAAGAGTACGCTATGTAGAATCTTTCTATTTAAGCTGGCTGTTGAACAGATTTGTAATTGTTTTGCCACTGTAGGTCTCCCAAAGGGAAGCAAAGTTCTTTCTCTAAAGCCACAATGGCGGCTCTGATAACACTGTGTAATACATGGTCCCAAGGGCCTGCCAAGACTCACTTTGTACTAACAAAGCAAATAGAAGGCAACAGGGAACTTGACAAACAGATTGCTCCATCAACAAAGGTCAGAATGCACAATGATCCTACTTACCCAATCAACTCTCTATGCTAATAAAGACGAGGTTCCAGAAGTACTTAGCTGCCACCATTCATTAGCATAAAAAACTTTGCAGCTGTTTACCATTTCATTAGCATTTTAATGACAGATAATTTGCCACGTTAAACTCAGATTGTTTTAAAGTACTGGTGGATCTTCTGAATACATATAAACTATGCTTTTATTAATTCCTTCAGTGCAGCCTTGTTGTTTTCACTTTTAAAAACTACTTTTAAAATACCGCTTCCCTAAGATTGATTGCTTCAAAGGAAGTTTTTGTAAATGGAAATAAATGGAGATAAAGTGCACTTTTTTGCACAGGTTATTTCATGCTTTGATCCTTTTGTCACCTTATTCCAGATTTTACTGTTGCTGCTGTTACCGCTGCTGGGAAGCCTTTCTCTTCACCTTGGGTGCCTGGAAGTCAATGGGAGCTACAAGCAGAAATTTGGCCAAAATGCACGGCACCCTGCAAGAAAACACTTAATTTTTCTAAAAGTCAAATACTTGCTGAGGGGGGAAAAAAGATTGGGGATATAAAAAGCAGGCATTTCAGGGTGAAAGTGTACCCTTTACATTGCTGTTCTCATGGAATAGGATTGATTTTTATAGAACTATTTGGAAATATTATATAAGACACCTCCTGTATGTTGCTGATTCAAAGCACAGGCTACACTGTGATACATATCACAGTGAATAAAGTCGGCATAGGGCTTCACATTATTTGATAATAAGGCATTTTTATCACTTAGTGTACATATACTTGTCAATCTCCCTCTATTAAAATTAAACACACACACAAACCACAAGTATGTACCCCAAATATGTCAGGATTTTCAACATAGAAATTCCACATGTCCATTTACTTCCCTATATGAATGCAATTAATGTGTCCTACAAATTTCATTTAGATGGTAAAACAGTAGGGACAAGAAGAAAATATCTCTTTACCCTTTGAAGTCTCACTGAAACAAAGTGGCAAAAGGATAATTGGAGAAGAAATACACACATTTATGAATATGATATGCTTGCTAGCCATAAGAAATATGAGAGCCAAAGGGTCAGAGAGTAAAAACTTACCTAATCTCCCAATGGGAGCAGAAAATGAGAGTGGATCGGGCAATGTCAAGAGTCGTGAATGATTCTTAGGAGGGACATGGATAACTCCCAAGAATGGACAAGGGCTGGGACAAAGTTCTTCTCTGGCCTGGGCAAGTTTGCAGCCACAGGTTATTAGGAGGTGAGGGATGGAAATTAATTGCCAACAAAGGCTCTTTTATTACATGAGGCAGAAAATCTCCCAGGTAATCTTTTGGAGCTGTCCTCAGAGGCATAGGTGAAAAGTCTGCCTGGGAATGGTGTCAACTTTTAGTCTCTTTTGTTCTCTGCTGGTTAATCTTTCCTTGTTATTTGATGAGATTCCTACAGAGAGAAGTTAAGACAATGCTTTTTGAAGAATTTTTTTTTTTTTTTTCAGTCAGATGAGGGAATTTCAGAAAGAGTGATCAAGAGGAGGAGGAGAAACAGGGTCAGCACGGACTTAACTTTAAATGAGCTTCTAAGACCTTCCAATGTCCTTTAATACATAATGCTCAGTATTTCAAAGCAATCATATTTTGGGTATGGTTTACTCAGTGTCAATAAATGCAAGTTATAATCTTCTGCTCTATGAAACCAACAGCATATGAAAGACTCACTACTATGATCATAAAAGAAAGAAAAAACTATTTCAGCCTATTGCCTCTAGTAGCACACTAAGTGCTTTATCATGTCAATGGATCATGTCATAATCCATCACCAGAAAACCTCATTTGAGAGCCAAGTGACACTTAAAATTATTGCCTTAATCTCTGACCTTTAGAATTACGTTCTTGAAGCCCCTTTTAAATTATAATCCCAAGGCTTCCCAAGTGGCTGTTCTTTCCGTACCATAACAAAAACAAACAAAACACCTCATTCACCGAGAGGAGAACACATCAGAGTCACAGAAAATCTTGTGCAAAGAACATTTGCAGAATGTGATGAAATCCACTTCCCACAGAAGTAATTACCTAAGTCCCCTTAAGTGAGTACCAAAGTAAAAAACAACATATCACAAAAATGTATTGGTTGAGGGCAATGCCAATTATAGAATGCCCAAGGATTTCTTTTAAAGAAATTAAAATGAGTGACATTTCAGATTTTCTGCAGACTCAATTTTCTGTTTTTATTGATTTTCCAGCTTTGGTGCTGCTTCTACCGTGGATTTTTCAGCCTTCTGAAACAATCACCAACCCCGCATCTCCTCTACTTCCATCCATCGATCTGCTAGGAGTACAAAATCACATGCCAAGAGACCCAGGTAGTGAGGCAGCTGTGTATACAGAGATGTAATGAATAAGGAATTTTACTCTTGAATAGACTGCACCAAGATAACATTTTTAGAGCACATACTATGTATCAAGTAGTGTCCTAAGCCCATTCCACATGTGTGCAGATATGAATATATATATATTTGGGGGATCTTGGGAATAGAACTCAGGACCTCGTCCTTGCCAGGCAGGCACTGAGCCTCTGAGCTCTATTCCTGGCCCCTATGTAAGTACTTCTCATTTAATCTTTACAGTAACCCAAAACACAAAGCAGCACTGTAACTCTCACTTACAAATGAGAAATAGGTGAAGAGAGATGAAGCTGAGCTGCACACAGTTTATACGTGAAGGGCTCAGCACTCAAGCCCAGACAGTGTGACTTCTGAGTTGTCCTCTTTACTGCTAGGTGTGGTCGTGAAAGTGCAGAGCTGAGAAAACCTCCGCTGCACAGCCACCCTCCAGCTGTGTCTGTACAGGAGCCTGTTAACATCAAACTGAGGGGCTTAAATCACTGCAAAAAGGAATAGTTTATAGCTGGAAACTGGTTATAACTATAACTAGTTATAGTTATATATATAATATATAGTTTTATATATATACTATGTATTATAGTTTGCAGCTATAATAGTTTATAGCTGCAAACTGGTTTGAGTTTAAGTGGTGTCTGATACTGAAATAATTAAAATATATATGATTTTTGAATGGACTCTAATAACTAGTTGTAGAATATATTTATCTATAAACTTCTGTCCAGTTAATAGTGTTATTTAATTCAATAAATGCTTATGATGGTTCAACAAGTTATGTTGCTGACAACGACTGGGACTATAAACTGAATCAGAAGGATTTTATTTTTAAGAGTGAGTAAGAAAATAACCTGTACTGCCGCTCTATGAGATTCTTTTGTATGCTAGATACAGTCCTGATTTGTGTCCCTTATTTAATGAAATCATATATAACTCCATAAAGTTTATATTATTAGCTCCCTTTCACAGATGAGAAGGTACAGTTTAAAGAGATTAAAGTTTAGAGAGATCATTTAATGTGCGCCACAGCCAGGCTCAGAACTCTTGTTGCCCTGTTGCTAAAGTCCACACCATTATTCCATCTAGTAGGTTGCAAGGAAAGTTTTTACATAAAAAGCTTCTGTCAGCAGGACTGGAGGTGTAGCTCAGCTTTACCTAGCATGGGCAAGGTCCTGAGTTCTATTGTGAATGTGAATTACATGTAAGTTACAACTGGAAAACATAGAAGAACAAACAGGAATAAGACCTTTCGTCATCAAACACATTTAGAAAGTGCTGGTTACCGCAGACTTTAACATGATTCATTTCTGAAAGACACCACAAAACTTTCAACCTATTAAAAGGTACCATGAGTTATCTACATAGGTATAATTTCTTCCTTCAATCTTTGGAGCACAGAACAAATCTCCACCTCTTACTCCCACCCCCAACCCCAATCCTGGTCCTGGCTGAAGCTTCCTGGGATGACCATGACACTATGGTATGCTCTTCAGGAAGTACTGTTCTCTACACACACAAAAAACCAAAAACAAACAAACAAAAACAGGGTGACAGACATTTGATGACTTCTGGGGCTAACAGCCATGTGTGACATGGACAAATTATTATTATTTTTTTTTGATAACACTATTCTTTTTTATGTAAGTTGGGGAAAATATGAGTACTGGTATCATAGAACTGGTAGGAATAATTGAGTTATTTTTATGGAACATGCCAAAATGTGTGCCTGACACGTAGCTTGTGCTGCATAAACTTCACTTACTGTGATTCCTGACTACTCTTCCTTTTCTGATGCTATGCTATATACGAGGAGAGCTTAAGTAGTATCTGTAATACTTAGCATAAAAGGCAAGATAGATCACAAGTCATAGTTCATCAACAAAGTGTTAAGGAAGTTTAAGAGAGAAAAATTGCATCTGGGCAGAATTTGGGTTGACTGCCATTTTCCTAGATGGGCTCTATCTCTTAAGATAAACTGTCAGGAGCGGCTAGTGCTTTGAGGGCTGGATGGGAGAGAACAGTGGGGCAGATACATAAACGCCCAGGGAGAATAGAACACCCTTAGACTCAGTATTTTTAGGCGCTCAAGGTATTCTGAGGGTTTCTGGATCAGGAGGTAAAACAATAAAGAAGAAGCCAACATTTCAGTGATTTTGGAGCAAGCAAAGTATCTTAAACAAGAAACAAAAGGTGCAAGTAATAAGACAAAAAGCTGCTCAATGTTATTTGCTAAGAATGTATAAATATGACACCATTAAGAGAATTAAAAGACAGAGGTAATCTACAGACCTATTTACTATGAGTTCGTGTCTCTCCAAATGTTTATACTTTATATATATTTTTATGTATATATACTTTATATTATATATAATGTATACATTAGATATATGTATGATAATATACATTATTATGTATATAATGTATACATTATATATAATATATTAATGTATACACATACAAAATAGAGCTCCTACAAATCAATAAAAAAAGCCAACTCTGGAAAAATGGGCAAAAGAACTGAGTATATATTTCACAAAAGAAAATAATAAAATGGACAATAAATGTATTAAAAATTGGGGACACATGAATTACAACTACAATGATCTATGATCACATGCTCACCAGAATTATTTTTACATTATTTTTGCAACATTATTTTTATAAGGCCATGAAGAAAGAGATTATTACATGTTGAAAGGGCCACAGAGCAACTTGCACTCTGTACTGAAATGTAAATTGTTATGGCTCCCTTGAAAAACTATTTAACCTGAACATACACATACCCAGGATTAGGCAATTCTTCTTCTAGTTATATCTAATAGAAATGGGACACACTATACAATGTTCATAGCAGCACTAGCCCCAAACCAGAAATTAGTCAATTAACCCATCAATAGTAGAAAGGATAAATAATTTTGGCATCCTAATATAGCAAAATGATCACACAAATTATAGCAATGATAACAAATGATTTATAATTATATGCCACAAAAATTGGCCTTGTAAAAATAATGTTGATCAAAAACAACTAAGATAGACTATGCTATATGATACATATACTTTACACAAAGCATAAAACCAAGCAAACACATTTTTGCTGTCAAGATAGAGGCTGACTTTATATAAGTAGGATGGCATAGAGGATGTTGACATGAGACAGTTTCTTGGGGTGCTGGAAGAGTTCTTTTCTTGATCTGGGGGCCTGTTACCCAGACAGTATATTACATTGTGTATATTACATTTGTTCAATTGTATGCCTTCAATACTTTTCACATCAACAGAAACATTTTCAAATGGAGTCACTACTGCTAGTAATATATTTTGACAAATATAGATTAAAATTCCCCAATAAAAGAATATCTTCAAATGCTGTCAACCCAATACTATTTGGTCATGAGTTTTTGAACTCCTTTGTCCACTGCCAGCCCGATTTTGCTCCGAGTGGTTTGTGAGCAAATGAAAGTTTCCAGTAATGCCAGGGCTTCCTTGCTGGATGTAAGGAACGGACAGCGGAGACTAACACAGGACCCGGTGATGCCAAGGAGAAAAATATGTGTTTGGAGCTCGGAGTCTATAAAACTGTAACCACTGACAGCTCTGCGCCCGAGTCTCCCTTGGGGCAGCGCACGGTCCACTCTGAAGATTTTCTCCAGCAGCAGCCCCAACACAGCAGCTGGGCTGAATACCACATTTAAAAGAAAGGCTCCTTAACACCACAATGAGGTTCACAGCAATAATGAAATGCTGCATCAAAAACAGCAGCGCAGCCGCCACATGATAGATTTCAAGCCACAGTGTCCCCTGGGTTTAGTGGTAATGCATCAGCTTTTACACAGGATGATGAATTTTTCACTAAGGTGGCTTTTCATGCGCTCTGGCAATATAATACCCATGGCCAAATGGTGATTCATTTATGCCTAGATATCTTGCCCATACACTGAATTTCATATACCTACATGCTGAAAAAGACATGAGTGATTTATTTGCTGTGAAGTGCCAACTATAGTTGGGTTCAACATATTAATATGTTATCACTTGGGATTTTTTGAAAGCAGTATTGAAAAATCTGAGAGTTTTAGGACATAAGTAAATTCAGGTGGTTAAAACTGAATTTAAAATATTTTTGCTTTATTGTAATTTCTGAACTTGTACCTCAGTAAAACAAAACATGATCATGAAAGATAAGATGCTCTAAGTAAGGAAAAACAGAATAAAATAGATTAACAAGCACTTTCTCAAGCTTTTCAAAATAGTTTTTAATACACCTGACTTACCAAAAGGGAATGTCATGTGCTAGCTGCTAAATTACTAAGTCTTTAGAGAAGCCAGAATTATCTCTAGACAGGGATTTACTAAAATTGTCTGAGGTCAAGACTGGACGGAGACATCATTAGAGCCTGAGGAAACCTTCCAGTAAAAGGACTCAGGGTGATGGCCCCACCTACCTCTGGCCCACTACACTTCATGAATGGTGTCAAGAACCATCTGTGAGGCCTGAGGCCTTTCTGGGATGACCTGAAGTGCTGCTTGCTTGCCCACTGCGCTGTCCCTGACACTAAATGGCAGCACAGAACTATGATATAGTTTAGAAATCTTTCTCCGAAATACAGACTTCTCTAACAAAGATGGCAACTATGATTTCTACATCACTGAATATTCCTAGAGCGATTCTATTTCATTAAATTTCAGAGATACACAACCTAGGAATCTTTATGAGTGAAACAAGACCGGAGGGCTTATCTCATCATTGTACCCAACAGGCAGTAGAAACAAGCCTAGAACCTGTTACCCAAGGACACTATTTTGAACAATTAACTTGGTACAAAGATGTATGAGAATCTTATATTTCATTCATTTCCTTCTTTATACATGGAAGTGGATTAGTATCTGGTCTGTTTCATTTTTCAATTTTGGCTGAAATTTAAAGAAAGTATTCTTTTCTTAAAGTGAGATTTTAATGTCAAAATTTGTCAATATGAAGAACGGAAGACAGAAATTCAGTGAAAGAAAAGCTGGTGCGGCCCGGAGTTGACATTTATTTCCAGTCTGTAGAACTGCGTAAGATTGATTGCAATGTCTTGTTTGAAATAATTCTTTTAATATTTCCAATGGAGAGAAAAAAAGAGAATAACAAGAACCATTAAAACTATGCTTTTTACCATACTTCTTGGGTCAATATAACTAATTCAGATAGCTTTATGGTAAGAGGCACATGCACATTTATGTCGGTTTTAATAACAATTACTATCGGATTTGCAATGGAAATGCTATTTGAAAGCTCCGTTTTCCCAAGCCATGGCCCCTGATCTGCCACTAGAGCAGAGCCAAGCAGCAAGGCCCTTTGGACCTGGGCTCTGTCTTTAGGGCCAGCAGAACGGAGCCAGATATGGCAGCTCTGGTGCTCAGGGCATCCAAGCGCAGCTATTTATTTTAGCCCCAGGACACAACTTTTTGATCCTCTTGTTTCAGAGAATTTAGGTTCCCACATTTCACATCTAGGTCCTTCGTATCTAAGAACCAAAAAAGGGAAAACAGAAATAACGGTTCATATAAATTGTCCTTTAAAAAATATACCCCAACCTTCAAGCTTGCTCAATCCACCAAAAGTAGTTAATATTTGCTCTGCAGTGCCCTCTCCTTCCACTTTGGTAAGGTGGGAAGGTTTCCTAGGCTTAAATATTAATCAAATACTTAAAGTTACTTAGGCTTAAATATTAATCAAATACTTAAAGTTACTTAAAAGCTGTTGTCCACGTTAGGAAAAAAAGCTAAAAAACTAAAAAAAGGAATAGGCTTTCAGAGTAATTTAAGAATGAACAGAAATAGTAAAAAACTCCTGTTAATCATTTTTCCATGCAGCACGATCAAAATATATAGAGAATATCCAAAATTAAAAAATCATGTAAAAATTGTCATTAATCCTCTTCAAAATACTTTTCCTCACTTGAAACACATTGATCTCATCATTCTTTTTTTTTTTTTTTTTTTTTCCGGAACCAGGGATTGAACTCAGGCCCTTGCACTTGCCAGGGAAGTGCTTATTCCACTGAGCCATCTCCCCAGCCCCGATCTCATCATTCTTGATATGTTCTGGAGCAGTGCTGACAGTCATTTTATTTCTTTTTACCAGGTGTGACCAAAATACTCAGTGAATGCGCCCACTAAGGGACACCCCACAGAAAGCCAGGCTCCCAGCAGCATTACGTTGTGGCTTCCTCCACCTCGTGCCACAGAGCTGCTCCTGTGCAAATCCTAGCTCTTCCCCAACACCAGAATGACCAGGACAGGTAAACATTTTCAGTTGATTTCAGACATTCAGCCAGCTGCAGCAGTGCAACTGAAGACGGCAAAGAGCACTAGTGGAACTGCTTCAGAAAGAATGATGGGACAGGTGTGTTTGAAGCAAGGGGGAGGATTGGGAGGCAGATTAACAATAATGCATCTTTTACTGGAATAAGCTATTATAAATGTAAACCTTTACTGTATCTGCTGATGACACCTCCTATGTGTTTCTTATAGCCATGCCACAATAATTATAGCAGTCTATAGGGTGTTCAGAAAAAATTCCAGTGGATTGTGACCACCATGGTGGCCACCCCAGGAGAGGCCACCGTTGGTCCTCCATCATCACAGAAGCCATTTTTCTCCCAGGAGCAGTAGAGGTGACTCCCGCCCGTCAGTCAGGTCTGCAGTCCCAACAACAGGAAAGCCATCCCTGTGGAAACTGGTGTGCCATGTCCCATGCCAGAGACAGGACGAGCAGAGTGATTTAGGGGGGAGGGTGAGGGAGGATTTGGAAGGGGAAAACAAGAGTGGTGAGTTTGCCTAGTGTCTTAGAACATTACTACCAAGTCCTTATTTCAAATTTCCTAAATTATGCCTTTCTTTTTTCCATTGTATAGCACAACTAAAGCAGAGCAAAGGTTATATCAACAGGAAACTGGGGACAGTGTGATTCTGCCTTATTTGAGGAATACGAAGTGTCCTGTGGCCCAGGGAATGGGTGTACTCCACAAGGTCCTTAGTGGACATTTAGCAGATTTGGCCCGTGTCTGGCTGGGTGTTTGGAATTATGCTTTTGTTCTGACACCCTCAAATGGATGCTCCTTCTTTCATTCAAGCAGGCAGCTTCTGGGGCACGAGTGATATGCCAAACAGTATCAGATAAAGCCCTGCAGTGACTGCCCAAGGATTTCCTGCACCGGAAGTAACTTACTGTAAACCCCTGTCCTTGTCCCTGTGAGGCATGCTCACTCTTGTACTATTATGCCGTCAGGTTTTCTGTTATGGGATTTTTCTTCTGTTCAAAAACACTCATCAAATTTTCTACTTCGAATTTTGACAGTCATGTTCTTTCTGTTTACCTGTACTAGACTGCTTATTTTGTTTTTACAGTAGATACAACTGAGGTGCACCACACAGAAGTGAAATAATTCTTACATGAGAATATTTTTGAGTCAGGCCTACTGCACATAATATAATGTGCTCCAGTTTCATTTATGTTGTTGCAAGAAGCAGGATCTTTTATTTTCGTTCCTTCCTTCTTTTTCTTCTTTCCTTCCTTCCTCCTCCTCCTCTTCCTTCTTCTTCTTCTCCTTCTTTCTCTCTGTCTCTCTCTGTCTGTGTCTGTCTGTCT
>NW_004524641.1:524362-587584 GCF_000260255.1 Octodon degus | reverse complement strand
TCTCTCTCTCTCTCTCTCTCTCTCTCTGTCTCTCTCTCTCAGTTCAGGCTGGCCTTGAATTCACTTTGTAGCTCAGGTTGGCCTCAAACTCAAGTGAGGATCTTCTTTTTACAAACTAGAAAATATTCCTTTTGTGGAATTTCCTTTTTTGCTTTCCAAATGATACTTCTTACCCCTCAATGAACACTAAAAGTTAAGCCCATAGCAATTTTTAAAGCAAATAATCTTATCAAAATATTTACTCATGAGTTCTTGCTTTTCAATGAATTACTTTATAGGGCAGCAGAAGAATGGACATATTTTCTTTTAGAACATTTCTTATGATCTTTGGTCTCTTCTGGACTTCAGTTACGTTTTTAAAAATTTTAATTTAATTTAATTTTTTTTTTTAATTTTAGGGAAGGGTCTACAGGGTGTTCAGGGTCTCACTACTAGATCAGACTCATATAGTGATCTGCCTGTTTATGGCCTCCCAAGAGCTGGGATTACAGGGTGCGCCACCATGCCCAGGTTCTCAATTTTCTTTCAAATGCTTTTTCTAAAAAAGGCACAAATGGATGAAAACAATTCATAAAAATGGACCTAGTGTTCAATGTATGTAACTTGACAAGCACGCTTCTAGTTAAAGAGAATGCAGAAAGGGCCCCGAGTTCCAAGATTGCCCAATCTCTACATATTTCCAAACTTGGACTTGTGTCTCTCTTTCCTCTAACTCCTGCCTTTTTTTCTGATGTCTTTCTTTGTCTGCAGCTCTCTTCAACATTTTCTGCTTTTTATCTCTCCTGTCTCTGGTATGTCTGTCTGTCTCTGTACATGTGTATTCCTATCCACCTGCCTCTCTCGCCTCTGTCTCTTATAATGCTAACAAAATTAGAGGATCCTCACAAAACTTGTGATTTGGAGCTGTATTGTATTAACCTTTTCATTCTTTACTCCCATAAACCGAAAGATTAAGAGCAAAATTTTGCAAGAATTGGTACGAGATGTAATAATTGAATTAAGTCACATTTCTGGTGATGTCTCAAGTAGCCACGTGAATTACAATAAAGAAGGATTGTTTTTGTGTGTGCTTCTGCAATGGTATCTGCATACATGCGAGAGTGAGACAAGTTTGGAATTTAAATGCTCCTATGGTGCATTTTTATAGAAATTCAGCATCATGTCCTGAGTTACACAAGCACTATACCATTTCACCTGGAAAGATGGGGCACTTCTACATAAGGAAGCTTTCCTCCACATATTTTATATATAAGAAGATGTCTTTTAAATTTTAATTGAATTATGATCATTCCATGTTTTCTGACAAATAAAATGATGGATAGGGTTAAGTAATTGTGGGACAGGAAACAAATTCTTCCAAAATCAGGTGCCAGCCTGCTATAATAAATATGCTGAACAACACTATCTGGGAAGAGGTCACACATTACAGAATTCAAAGGACCTTAGAGAAATTAATGCACTGTGGCTTAAACCTACTAATTTGTTTTTTGTGGGTTTTTTTTTTTTATCAAGAGTTCACTGAACTCTCCGTGTTTACCTCTCTAATCCACCAATAGAGAATGAAAGAATAAAAGAAGTTCCTGCTCTTTTAATATTTTCCAAACCACCTGGAATCCCACTGGGGCTGGAAGATCAAAACATCTTTCCTGTGCCAAGACTTTCTGAGTCCTTTCTTAACAGCGATAGTCATCCATGGGTTACAGATAGGAAAGTTAAAGGAAAAGGCTTTCTTAGATGAGAAAAACAAAGTGATGACATTAAAATGGAAAGGAGAATTCCACAAGCAGCCAGAGTACACACACAAAACACAGCTTTCCTTATAACAGCCAATGCTCCCTCTGGAGGACTAGGCTTACCTGGTTTCCAGGGAAATTTCAGAGCCCAACGGTCTAAATAAACACGAGGCCATTAAGTTTGAACCATGCCCATCATACAAATCACGTGACAAGTGCCCAAGTCATCCACATCACTTAATTGTATTACAGGCTGCTGGCCACTGCTCTGCTGTCTGAATGTAGATTATTGAACAAGGGCAATAATCTGCTAAATATACTTCATAAAGAGAACAGAGGATTCTAACATACCTAGATTAAACTCCAATCTCAGTTTTGCCTAGTAGCTATTCTGAGACAAACTTGAGAAGAAAAGGAATGATAGTTCAGAGAGAGAAAGAAAATATGAAAATTAGCCACCTCCTTATTGGATTTAGAAAAGTGACTCCATGGTACAACTTAAATGCAAACAGCTGAGGAAAATCAAAGTACTATTGGACAAGGGAATTCTTGACATTAGTCAATTCTATTTGTACTAATTCGGACCTTTTTCTCTTGTTCTGAAATTGATCAGAACCACTTTATATCTCTGTCACATACTCCATGAAAAAGTTCCCTGAGGTGTAAATGCTGGTCAGCCAGCTATGCTTACCTTTGCTTCAAGATTGCAGCCCACGTTCCCGTCTGCATTCAAGCCCTGTACGGAGTATTACTTTTAGAGATAAATAATTCCATCATTTCAACGTGGTGCTCCTGTGAAACCTGGTGCCAGGAAACAGCCGACAGGCAGTGTATCGAGCAAATCCTGCGACCTGTAATTGCCACTTAGCTCTAATTACCGCTGAGGATAGTGTTTGCAACTTGATGCCAGAGTGAGGGCAGGCTACCTCCTGACGACACCAGGCCAAATATATCCTAAAAGACTGACAAGTTACTTTTGCTCGGGTAATTTTTCTAAGTGGCAGTCAGGTAGGCAGAAATTACCTCTCTGCCAGGGTAAAAGTGAAATCAAGAAATCAGACACCCTGGCCTCCCTCTCCCATCAGGACAATTCAATTCTCTCAGAACATGCATCTATTTTAACAATGTGGAATTTTCAGAATCAAATTTCAAGGGATTTCCCCTTGCCTACCTTGGCAACTAAATCTTTAATTTTTTTTTTTTTAACTCAAAAAGGAATCTGTTCTCAGCATGTGCCTTCTTTATATTCTGTTACTACAGAATAGTTCGTTTGCATAGGACTAGGTCTGAAAAACTCTTCCTTTCCTAAGGATTTTTATGTTTTAAATGAAGACTTCAAGCATGTAATTCAAAAAAAGATTAAAATAAATGACAATACAATGTTGATACCATTAGTAAGGATGCCTATGCATCATGAGTCAAAAATCTAATTTCAGTTAGAAGGGAAAATTATACTGAAATTAGTAGTTGTATAGGTTTGGGATATATTATTTATTCCCACGTCTAATTTCACTGTACAGCGTCTCATCATACTATCAGTGACTTCTGACCATATGACCAGAAAGACTGATATAGCCACGTCTCACAGTACGGCTCTGGCTGGAGAGCTGTCTCACTGATTCCCATCGACACTGATGGGGTAGCTTTGCGGGTATTTGACTGCACGAAGGCAATTTAACCTGACTGGTGTTTGCAAATGTCCAGAAGGATTTGGTACCTGCGATTGTGCCAACCAGCACATTTGCTAACCGCAGCCAACTCTTTAATGAGGTACTGAAAAAAATTACAGCCACCCAAATTGAGATTTGGTATATTTGCTTACGTCAGATTTGCACAGTAAGTGCCAGAGGCACGTACACTTAAGTAAATAATTAGATGTGCCAATCAAAGTGGTAATTATAAGACCAGCTGTTAGAAACGGTGCACTTCTCAGGGACCAAAAAGCTCTGTTAAGTTATAAATGATGAGAAGAAAGCATTCTAACTGGAACACGGTATGCTAAGTCTGTACTTATTTCCCACCCCAAATAACAATTGTGTACTTCTTACTCACATAACAATCAGTGCTTTATAGCTACAATAAAATTACAGTCATAGCGGTGGTTTCCACTGTTTTTTAAAACTGAAATTTCTCTTTATGATAGACCTCCCCTAAGAATCCTCTGCTCAGGAGCGATTATGCTGATGCTTCATTCAATGTATTCCTCTTCCATGGAGTTAGGGCAAGTATTTCAATCCTTTTGCCTGCCTTAAAGCACACCTGATACTGACAGTGTTTCCAAATCAGGCACACTAGTACCTTCATACTTCCAAGTTCTTTATTTGTAGCTTTCCTGTCATCTTGGTTTACTTGAGTAGTATACAAACTATAGTCCCCAAATCACCAGCATTGCCTAAAAACTAGTAAGAAAGACAAAGTCCCACCTGAGGCCTGCAGGAGCACACTGCAGAGGTGAGCCCTGGCAATTTGCATTTTTAATCCTGTAACTTAAAACAGGCCTATGTTTGGGAAGCCCTATTTGACAGGGCATTGTACTACCTTCTCTAAGGGCAGTGGCAGAATCAGATAAGGAAAGTTTAGTCTCTATGGAGAAAAAGATAGAAAGAAGAATCAGCAGAGAGCATCTAAGCAGTCATCCAAAGGGTGAGAAGAGTTTGGTTGGATTTGACGAGGACATTGCTTCCCTTTTATTAATCCCCTCTAACCTCTCTACCATCAGTGACAAGTGATCCCGGATCTAAATCCCCAGTTCTCTGAGCTTAACATTTGTATTTCCACCCATCTGCTGGACTCCTCCTACCTGTACCCCAGTGACACCTCGAATTCAACCTGCACAAAATTAAAACAGCCATGTTGTCCTCCCCAAGTCGACCTTCTCGCCTCACATGCCAAAGGATGTTTCTGTGGTTGTCTTTACCTCACTACCTGGCACTATGACTCTCACAGTGACACAGACTCTAAATGTGAAGTGACAGTTGAGTTCTCATTCCTTCTATATCCTGAATTAAGTTAGTTATCATCACGATATATGTTTCCTTCGCTTCACATCCATTACTGTAACCTCCACTGAGGTTCACAGTCTCAGCTAATAATCCTTTATTATCCCCTAGTCAAGTGAATTCCTAAGAAAAGCTTGGATCAATCATTTGCTTGTTGAAATATCTTCCACGGCTCCCATTAGTGAACTGCAAGCTCTGTGATCCAATATACCTATTCAGACCTCTACGCTGCTACTTGCTAGGCACCATGACATGAAGCCCCAATTTCTCAGGTGACAAGTAGAAATAAAGCAATAATCATATCTCCTGAGGAGACCTGAGGGAAACAGTGCCTGTAAATTCTTACCATGTGCACAGAACATGGAGAGATTCAGTTAATGATAAGCATTATTACCACAATTACCGGTCATCACCATAGAATTCAATTCCAATGCCTCCTTGGCCTCCACCACCATCCTCATACTTATTGAGAATGGTTTTTATTTTTTTATCATTCTTTTTTTCCCATAATTTTATTGATAAACAAATATCAATGAGACAGTTGCAATCAAATCGGTAGGACAGTTTAAATAATTAACACACTGTATACATTCTTCCTAGTGGTTAATTGCTGTACAAGAAATCATTCTATTCATTAAGAGATTGTAACTATATATCTATCCAAACCACTTTGAATACACAGATACAATGGTCTGTATACCCTCCTTTTGTTAAGTTCCATTATTTGAATATTATAGGTGTGTAAACTCAGCAAAATATTCTAAAAGAGTCCAGTAGCCCATAATAGTATTGGGTCTTCTGCTTGACTGGCAATGTCAGAAATTGTTGACCTGAGTAGAGAATGGTTTTTATATATGCTCTATAATATTTTCTAGACAGAACTCTCCCCACAGCAGGGCTACCATCTCTCCCTCTCTCTTTCTCTTCTTCTTTATCTCTCCCACACCCCTTTCTATCTCTGGCAACTTTCTGTATCTAATACCTCAGATACCTGGTCCTTCTCCAAGAAGTGCTCCCGGCCTGATAGCTGGTTCTTGTGTCTATGCATTTTCTTAGTCTATCACTTTCCGGAATGTTCTTCCTCATGTTTTCCCTTTCAAATTTTCTGTACTATCAATTGGCATTTTACATGGCATCTCTTCCAGGAAGTCTCCTTTCTTCCTCCAGAAGAAAGTATCTTGCTTTCCTTTGAACTGAACACATTTCATTTACATGTCTCTGTTACTTATGACAGTACTTAAGTACTTAAGACAGTTGATTATGTTATTGTACCTGAGTGTTCTTCCCTAGAAACTTTAAGATATCCTAGGTTAGGAAGCAGACTTCCTGTGCTGAGGTTTGTCTACTGCCCTTGCCAGAGAAAAACACTCAGTGAATATGTTGAATGAATGAGTGAGGTAAAGGTAATTTTAAATAAGAATTGTGCATAAATCCTGTTCAGACTTTTATTTCCTACTATTGGTTATATCAATGGTCAAGGGTACACAGATTGGGAGAAATTACAGAAACACATGTAAGAGTATACCTCATTAATCCAATGTATTCTTTTGTTGTTGTTGTTGATACAGGGTCTTGCTACAGCCTAGCATAGCATGAGGTACAGGGGATCAAACTGGGGACCTTGCTCTTGCCAGGCAGACACTTAGACCATTGAGCTATCTCCACAGCCCAAATCCAATATGTTCTTAATTTTAGTTTTAAAGTCATTATTCTATAACTCAGAGCATTTTCTATAGAGACAAAGTCATAAGTGATCATTGAGATCCTGAGCTAGCCCTTAAAGCTTGATGAACTTACCAATAGCTATACTGATAGAGCATCATACCAGCAATAGCACCTCAATACCTTGATGCCATTATTTTTTAAATTTAATTTAATTTTTGTGGTACCAGGGATTTAACTCAGGACCTTGCACTTGCCAGGCAGGTGCTTATTCTACTGAGCTATCTCCCCAGCTCTTTGATGCCATTATTGTTGTAAGGGGTCTTAAGAAGGAATCCATATCCTATGATGTTTGTGAAGATGTTCGCTCTTCCTTAAAAAGCATAAAATCATAACTTTTATTTTTCAATATTTTAAGACATACTCAGAAAGGCATAACCAGAAGCAAATTTTCTTGCTTTTTCAGATAATTACTTTCATTACCAGGATGAACATGATCTGGTTAATGTTATTTGCCTTTTGGCTCTCTGAGCAGCACCATGGTGGTTGGCAAGAACAAGCACCTTATGAAAGGCTACAAAAAGGGAGCCAAGAAGAAAGTGGTTGATCCATGTAAAAAAGACTGGTATGATGTGAGGGCGCTGGCTACATTCAACATAAGAAATATTGGAAAAACACTCACCACCAGAACTCAAAGAACCAAAATTGCATATGATGGGCTCAAAGGTCATGTGTTTGAGGTGAGTTTTGTTGATCTGCAGAATGATGAAGTTGCCTTTAGAAAATTCAAGCTGATTACTGAAGACGTGCAGAGCAAAAACTGCCTACTAACTTCCATGTTATGAACCTCACCTGTGACAGAATGTGTTCCATGATCAAAAAATGGGAGAATCTGATCAAAGCTCATGTTAATGTCAAGACCACCAATGGTTATTTGCTTCGACTACTCTGTGTTGGGTTTACTAGAAAATGCAACAATCAGATATGGAAGACCTCTTATGCTCAGCACCAGCAGGTCTGCCAGATCTGGAGGAAGATGATGGAAATCATGACCTGAGAGGTGCAGACAAATGACTTGAAGGAAGTGGTCAATAAGCTGATTCCAGATAGCATTGGGAAAGACATAGCAAAGGCTTGCCAGTATATCTACCCTCTTCATGATGTCTTCATCAGAAAAGTGAAGATGCTGAAGAAGCCCAAGTTTGAATTGGGAAAACTCATGGAGCTTCATGAAGGTAGTAGCTCCAGAAAGGCTCTTGGGAATGAGACTGGAGCTAAAGATAAACACGCTGATGGAAATAAACCACCAGTCCAAGAGTCTGTTTAAGATCCAGATTTTTAATAGTGATAAATAAAGTCCTATTTGTGAAAAAAATAAAGTTGTGTATTATAAATTATAAATTTAGAAAATGGAAGTCTTTTATAAAGTTTATAGATTTGAATTTTGGGAAATCAGAAATCTTTATTACTTACAATTATACATTTTAGATTTTTTTTAACCTTTTTAGATTAATTCTCAACTGACTATAGCTTCTGATTCATTAGCTTCAGCTCCATTATTCAGAAGCCCCTTGACAAATACATAATGATTTTTTAGAAACTTTTAATTACACTCACCAGTGAGTTGTTATTTTTTTAACTTATTTTTTATTGGGGGGGTTGTTACCTTAAATTCTTAAGTGAGTATTCCCTTTTTAATGAAAAAATTATTTCCATTACAGTGATCTGAATTGCAATTTTGTCTTTTCACAAATTTACATACTGAAAGCAGGCAGGCCTGCAAATGATTTATGAAGAAAATATACTATCACTGTTCCTTTTGTGTCCCTTTAGACTGAGCTAGACATCACAGTTAACTGAGTAGTGAGGTTCCTTGGTTTTTATGAAGACTATCCGTAGCATGAAAATTATAGATTTGAAACAATTAGAGACGAATGCAAAGGCACACAAAATTTAGTGCCAATGACCAGCATAGATATTTAGGTCCAACATGACAAAACATAACCTCCACAAGAGCAGAGACCTCTGCTCACTGACATCATGTAAGCACCTAGAGCTATGCCCGGGACATATTATGAACTCAGTAATTAGCTGCTGCATAGAAAGGAGAAGCAAAATGGCTTGGGATGGTGGTAGGAAGTTGCACCTGAAAGCAGGCCTTGACCAAGGTCTCCCTCAATTTTTTTTAGTTTGCATCTACAGCCTAACTCTGCAAGTCCTGTTTTTCTACTTCCCACATAGACTAAAAGTTTTCCTTTCTCTGTCCCTGTCACCAAAATAATGTCTTTTTCCAGGTTTTGCTGGAATCATCTACATGCGATTCTCCGCCTTGCAGCCAAACCAACCATTCAAAAATACCAGTCTGATAATACTGTTGTTCCAGTGCAGCACCTTAAAGGCAACCAAACACCTTAAGCAGCCTGCGGTTACCACCTAATTAAGACCCTGTGGACTTCCAGAATTCCATGGCTTCTTTTCTTTCCAAACTTGTCAAGCTCCTACCTCAAGCTTTTTGCCTTAGCTGTTCCCTAGGTGTGTAACTCTCTTCTCCCAATGCATCTGGCCGTGTCTCGGCTCAGTTCCCACAACTCATCAAGGCCTTTCTCCAGGGGCAACTTACTGCTTCTTCTCCCTAAAACACATTTTCCATAAGGTACCAACTGTTTTCCAGGTGCACAACTCTAGCTTCTAGCAGAGTGCCAGACCTCGAGTAGGCAGTCAATACATATTTCGAGTGACCGCATGGCCATATGTCGCCAGGCCTTTCTAGCATGAGATGCATTTTCAGCATCAAATGATTTCAAGAAGTTCTTATTATTAGTGCGATTTCCCTTAGTATTCAATGACTATGTTCAATGCTGTTATGAAGTCAGTGATATTTAAAGTGGTATTTCATTATCACAGTAGGGCTGAGACACATTTAGTAGAAAAAAATTGGGTATGTGTGAGGCATGTATTATTCAATCTACTAGTTACTTAATGCACATTTCCATTTATAAGTACATGGTCCTTAGCCCACACATGGGCTAATGTCAGAGCACCCACTGCTTGAGCCATAGATTTGACAGAAAAATAGAATGGTAGTGGTCCTCGTGAGAGATTTCTCAAGGTGAAAATAAGAAATTTTATATCAGCACTATCTTAAAGATACACTATCTTTGTTTCTTGTTTGTCTTTTTGTTTTAGACAGGGTCTTGCTCTGCATTCTGGTTGGTCTTGAACTTACAGGGATCTTCCTGCTTCAGCCTGCTGAGAGCTGGTATTATATGTGTGCACCACCACACCCAGCCTGACTAGTTTATTTTTAAAATTATCTGGGCCAGGGATATAGCTCAATAGGCACATTGCCTGCCTGGCAAGCGCAAGGTCTTGAGTCTGATTCCCAGTGTAAATAAATAAATAAATAAATAACCCTGAAAGAGTTGATTGGTTATGCTGTACATATCTGCATAACAATTGTGATTACCTTAGCATTTATTTTGTGAGATCTATCCATCTATCTAAATTAACCCAATCTTCAAATTCACAAATGGAAGAACTTGCTATTACTTGCATTTTCTATCTCAGGAAAACAGGACAGATAAAGAGTACATTTTTGCCCCAGTCACAAATCAGGCAAGCGGCAGAGCTGTTCAAACCCATGTAGTTTGGCTGGATATATATTCTATGCTATGCTATGCCTGGTGATATAAGAAGATACCATCTTTACATGAGTAGACTATCTTGCCTAGATTATACACTACCTCACAGCATATAGAAAAGTACATATTAGATGCCAGTTACTCCTAAATATGCGTATTTCTCTCCCAAGCACTATCAGGTAGTGTTTTTCTCTCTACTACCAAATAAAGGTCTGACATACTTAGCAGCAAGTGATTGATGGAGCAGCTCTAGATCATGTAGGGAATCATGAGCAACATCTAAATACCAAATCTCACTGTGCCTTTAACATCTCTGTGAAAACAGCACAATTTTCTAGGACACAGGAGACTGAGGTGATAAGATAGCATATCTTAAAATGACTCAACACCAGAGATGGATCTGTGAACATATTCCCAACTCGCAAGAATGCTCTGTTTTGACAAGTTGGAACACAGGGCAACAGCATTCATTGTAACAGGAAAGGTCCTTAAGTTTATGAAGATAGGTCAATATTAGCTTAGAGCCCTGAGAATTCCAGTAAGACCCAGATTGTTCTAGCATTCCTCTAAGGTTCTTCCTTGATTCCTCTGGGTGTTCCTACCTTTTTAAGAGATTGATTAGCTATCTTATAAAACATGAATGAGTTGAGAAGGAGTGGAGTCTACCAAGCCTCACCCACGGCCTGCAACATGACCCGGTGTAATAAATCTTTCCAGAAGAGCAGGTCTTCTTTTCCACATGGGGCCTGTCTTCACTTTTCTCCCGTGAGACTTGGCAAATGGGACATTCTGAAGCTGACAAGCACTTCCCTGCTCCTTGGCTAAGAACTGACAACTGTTTTATATAGTTGTCAGCCGGAAACTTTTACTGGGGCACGTAGGGGATTGGGACTTTTGAGTCATGCCCAGACAAGAGTCCATCATCCCTCAGCTGCTTCCTACCTCATCCTGTCCCAATGACAGCTCATCACTTCTGCCACTCACCACAGCTCCCGTGAGGTGGCACAAAACTGGGGGTGGGGTGGGGTGGCTGTTAACATGAAGTCACTGGGGCTGGGGAGATGGCTCAATTGAATAAGTGCTTGCCTGACAAGCGCCAAGGGCCTGAGTTCAATCTCCAGCTCTGAAAATAAAATAAAATAAAATTTAAATAAAAAAGTAAAGCATAAAAGGGGGGCCAGAAAGATAGCTCAGTAGAATAAGTGGTTGTCTGGCAAGCACAAGGGCCGGAGTTCAATCCCTGGTTCTGCAAAAAATAAATAGATAAATAAAAAGGATTACTCCTGGACATGAAGTCACTTTCAGGAGGTTCTTTATGAGAAGTTCATAAGCAAAGAAATCTCTGTGATCTATTTTTTATTTTTAAATAAAGATTTGTAAGCTGAGAAAGAAATGTGAAAAACTGAAGTTCTTTTATCAGACCCCAGTTCAAATGTCATTTCTACCATTTATTAGTGAGGAGACTTTGGAGAATGTTTACTTTCTGAGTCTCTGTCTGGTTATCAGAAATAACACCTGTCTGTTTTTTTCTTAGGTCTGGAAAGAGGAGAAGGATATAACATATATAAAATGCTTAGCACAATGTCTGACACAGATTTTGCCTTCAATAAATGTTAGTTCTCTCATTGTTTGTCTGAGCTCCAAGATGCCCAGGTGTTTTGAAGTCCAAATTTAGAGGCGCTTTGAAAATCCTAATATATTCCATTTCTATTGACTTTGCCTTTGTATCAGCTTTATGCCCGGGATTCTTAATTTAGAATTTGTGGACCCCTCTCCTCTCCAGAAATTGTCTGCAAATATTTGCAACCATGCACATTTTTCCCACAGAAGAATCAAATTTAATCAACTCTTAAAGGATTTTGTGATTCAAAGAGATTAAAAATCTCGGCATATATTTCTGAAACGTAGGCAAACTGAATACCTTCTTGTAAATTAAATTTGATTTTTATTGCACTAGAAAAACATGCAGAAACTCTACAATGAATCTTTCTGTAAATAAATACTTATTTCATAAACCACATATGTAACCCAAAGTTTATTTTAGTTTTTACAAAAGATTTAGATTTTCTCATATCAAGTTAAATAAAAGTAGGGCCCATAAGGGAAACCTTATACATGGCAGCTAACTTTCATGAACCAATTACAAAAGAGCCTGGAGGTCAAGTTCAAGTTCAAGATAAACTGAAAGAAGAAATTCCAGAAAGATCTTGCTCTTAATCGGACAGAATCTTACTCTCTGCTCCAAAAACCTCATTTTATGGGTAAAGAAATTGAGGTGCTGAGAGGTTAGGTGACTTGCCCAAGGATGCCACATAGCTACAGATAATGAGGAATAACAGCTGTAAAAATGATGACAGTGACTATGAGGATGTCGATGACAGCATTATGATCTACTGCGCGTTTGCTTGGGCTAAGCCTCGAAAGACTTTCACCTCATGTACTTGCACTGCGACCCCCGAGGAAGATTTTATTACCTCTATTCAGCACATGAAGGGCTCTGCCCAGGGCTTTACAGCCAGAAAATGGCCAACCCCAAACTGAAACCAATTCCAAACTCAACTGTGTTTCAGCTTGCAAGACTGTGCTCTCTTTTTTTTTTTTTCTTTTCAAAGTTTTATTGATAAACATATAGCAATGAGACAGTTTCAAATCAAATCGGAAGTACAGTTTCAACAAATAATACACTGCATATATTCTTCTTAGTGGTTAATTGCTGTACAAGATGCAGACTTGTGATCCTACTTACAAACACCATTAGAAAAAATCATTCTATTCATTAAGGGAATGCAACTATATATCTATCCCAACCACTTTGAATACAGAGATACAAAATGGACATTCATAGTTATACCCCAATTTTTTTTTAAGTTCCGTTGTTGAATATTATAGGTGTGTAAACTCAGCAAAATATTCTAAAAGAGTACAGAAGCCCATAATAGCATTGGGTCTTCTGTTTAATTGGCAATGTCAGAAATTATTGACGTGAGTCCCCCACAGCTCAACATAACAACATGGCTTTACTTCCTATATTTCATCTTCATACTTTTCTACTGGATGATTAAGACCAAGGTAAAGCAGGACCTATGCAACAAGAGTTGTAGCTTTTTGGTTTGAGAAGGTCAGTGAAATGCCCTCAGGATTTATCCTGAGATCCTGTACCTCAGATTGTAGAACCTTTGTCAGTGCAGCCATGTGGATGACTGTGCTCTTAAGTACTGCTTGAAACCACTTTCCAGATCAACAGATCAGAAAGTTGCATGGCCTGGAAATATACCAGTTAAAAGGTTAGTTAGGAACAACATATCTACAATATTTATGGTCTATTAAGATAGGAGTTTTAGAAAGTAAAGTACTAGACAGTTCTTGGGAACAGTATATAGGTCTACAGATTTGCATTAGGAATATAATCTCTAGAGCAAATCCAAGTCCTCTCTTTGCAGTAGCCTTTAGATATACAGCCCTTCCCAGTCTGCAGGCCAGAAAGACCATCCACATGAAGTCTATAGCTTCCCTTCTTTCCAGGCCATGTTCTGGGGCCCTGAGGTTCCATCAGCCCATGTCCTAGTGGCCCTCAAGACATCTCCAGGATCTGTTTCCCAAATTCCTTCCACGGAGGTGAACAATATCTATGCGAGCCTGAGAGTGGTCTTTGCATGTCTATTTTCAAGAAATGTAGATGGAGCTTAGCAGTGAGCAGTGACACTGGCTTATCTACAGTCCTGTAGCAGAACAGGGGTAGATAAGAGACAGTCTGTGCTTGTATGTCCTCCACAGAGCTCTGAAGTGTCTAGGAATTCTAAAACAATACTGGTCCTGGGCTGGCGAGAGAGTTCAGCAGACCAAAGCACCTGCTTAGGCAAGCTTAGGCAAGCACTGGGACAGACCACGGTTCAATCTCCAGTACCATATGCCATGCCAGTCCTGTCCCCAGGGTCAGCCGAGCCAGCCACAGAGTCTGGGCATGTGGTACATGCCTGTAATTCCAGTGCTGAGTAGGCTGAAAAACAGGAGGATCACTATGAGTCCGAGTTGCATAGTGAGACCCTGTAACAACCAAATATATAAAACAATACTAGTCCCTTGAAAGGTTTTATAAAATATATTATGCTCTTAATATGGATCTCTACATATATTACATATTTATCAAAGTAGCAGAGTAAAACATGACTAATTTTATAGCTTGTTGGCTTAGGTTTTAACTTTAAAGGACACATAGTTGAGTCTCAATTTGTTTCTTGTTCCAGGCTTTGCAAATGGTAGGATAAAGCAGGACAGACTTTCTCTCTTGCCTTTCCCAGTCCTCTGACATCTCTCCCATGTCCCTGCATCTCCTTTGGTTTTCAGTTCCTTCACTCTACCTTGACCAGTGACCTGATTTGAAGCCTTCTTACTGAAATGTCCAACTAACATTTAATGATGGCTGACACCATGGCCCACACTGTGTTAGGTATCAAGGAAAGAACAGTGACCACGAAGCCCAGAGTGTTTGGCTTTATGAAGCTGCCTTATGAGGTACCTGCTTGAATATACAGGCATTTAAATTACAGAGATAGGTGTGTGGACAGGAACAATACTGCGTACACCATGGGAACATAACTCTTTCATAGGTGTCCAGTAGGGTTTTCTAAAAAAAGTAAAGCCTATTTTGAAAACCCAAAGAAAAAGATTTACCTTGGCAACAGGACTGAGATAGCAAAGGAGTGAGTCCAAGTAGGTTTCAAGTAGAGATAACTACACATAAGGAAAGGCCTGGAGCCATAACAAGTCTGATGTCCTGAAATGTCAGTATTGACTAGGGTTTACTCTGAGGTGAGAAATGTTCCTAAAGAGGTAAGCTGGAGACAGACCAATGCTGGCCATGTAAATTATGTTAATGTATTTAGACATGTCCTAGATGAAGTACAGAATCAAAGACAGATTTTAAACAAGGGCACAATGTGCTGAGATGCTCATGCTGTGAACATCAGTTGTGGGACAATGGATCATGTATGTAGTATGGGCAAGAAGAGCTCATAAGGAAAAGACAGGTAGGAATGAAGTCTGATGGAGCTCAGGAGTTCAAGTGGGAGCTCCTGTAGTGATCCAGGAGAGAGTCAATATGGGCATGAGTCAATGTGGGTTAGGCTGTGGTTAGAGAAAAATCCAGGACATAATAACTGGTCCAAAGATTTCAGTTGGGTGCATGGATCAGTCAATCAGAGAAACAACACAGAAGAAAAGGTCAGTTTGGAGAGAAATTTACCTTCTGAACTTTGAACAACTCTCCAAGTTAGGCTTTCACTTTCATCTTTCAATACCACCCCTGAGACTGGAGGCCAGATGGGACAGCCTCCCTCACCTCTCTGCCACGCTTGATCGTCAGTCAGAGGAAAGGCCATCGATAAATGGAACTCTTGAATGATGCTCTCATTTATAATTTCTTTGCCAAAGATAATAATTTATTGAAAATATTTGACCAAGGGCTGGCCTGATAGCTCAGCAGACTAAAGTGCCTGCTTTGGCAGAGCGCAGTGGCCAGGGTTTGATCCCCTGTGTGCCATGTCATCCCTACCCTCAGGGTGCACTGAGCCAGTGATTGAGACTGGGCATGGGGGTGCACGCCTGTAATCCCAGCACTTGGGAGGCTGAAAACAGGAGAGTCACTACGAGTCTGATCTATGTAGTGAGACCTTGTATACCCTGCTCTAAATACAGGAAAAAAAGAAAAAAGGAGAAATAAAATATTTGACCCTCATCAATATTACCAGGACTAGTCAGTCAGTGACAATATGTTTGAAACTTCACAATTATGTTTGAATTTTCAGGTGTCTCAAATATTGAAGTAAGAATTCAGATTCAGCCAATATTGCTAGATTTGTCTCTCAAGTGTTTGTTAGACTATTAATTGCTAATCCTTACAATGTAACAGAAAAGTTACGTATAAGTGATTAACTTAAATCCTCAAACTTTACAAGTTCTTAGTACATTGGTGTCAGCAGTTAAGCCTATCACTACATCTCAATTATAGCTTTTTCTCATTCTTTAAGAATTTCAAATGCTCATTCGTACTTTGACTTAAATAAAAGGAGTAGTGTATTTCTTATTTTGTATTTTTTTAGGCACAAGGACAAGTGTGACGCTAATATCCTTTGTGAAACCAATAGCTACTGGCAAAACAAAAACCCTAAGCCCCAAAACACTAAAGATTGGGTTCAATTGTTAGCAACACCAATATTGTCAAAAGTAAAATATTGTCATTTCATTCAAAGATTGATGAATATTAGCTTATATTATTCATTAGCTGTGTCAGCTGGGGTGCAGTCAAGTCTTTTAGAAAACTCAAAGTTTAAAAGCTAAATTTAAGAAAATTACTTTTGAACTTTTACACAATTGTGTTATGTGAATCCTTGAAGTTAAAACAATAAAAATCAATGTATGTAAGGGAAAAACAAAAAACGATCAGAAAGCTTTCAAGAGCCTCATTAATATTTTAAGCAAACTCAGAGGAAAAAGGCAAGTCATTGTGTCAGCAGTGCCAAGGTTACTCAGATCTAATGTCTCTGTGGCTTCAGATCAAATTCTTAATTTCTTTATATTTCATGAAAAAGGGAAATAAAACAAAAACAAAGCCTTCAAAATGCCACAGAAAAGAAGGTTAATAATGGGCTGACATTCACTTCATAGAAAAAATAGCATTATTAGATCCACTCTACTTCCCTAAGGAGTGATTTTTAAAATCCACTCTTTATTGTGGGTCTCTCTCTGTCTTTTTTGATTATTGAGTACAGGGTCTCTCTGTGCAGCTCGGACTCTCCTGTTTTCAGCCTTCCCAGCACTTGGATTACAGGCGTGCACCACCATGCCCGGACTCTGTGGCCAGCTCAGTGAGCCCAGGGGCGGGGCCGGTGCAGCATGTGGTACCAGGGTAGAATTCCTGTCCCTGTGGTTGCCTAAGCAGGCTGCTGAGCTATCTTGCTGGCCCTACTGTAGGACTCTTTGAATGTGGCAACAAAATCTTTTCGCAGGTAGAATGAACAAGTAAAAATTACCAAAATGATGGTTTATCTAAATAGAATTGCTACCCTACCCAGATGAAGGGGTTTGAATTCTACACACAAACTACATTGGACAATAAGGTGAAGACAGTTAAGCCACAGTCTATTTTGGGGGAGAAAAACCCAGCATCACACCCTTGTATGGACAGATCAGAACTGACATGAATTCTACAAGTTGCTGTCCTTGTTCAGAATAATAAATGAACTCTAAGTACAGTGAAAGGAACTTTCGTTTATCCTTCTCAAAGATGTGAGGGGTCCTCTCCTTGCAAGTGACAAAGCAGAAATCTGTGAAAGCACAGTCTGCACTGTCTCTGTTTGTCTTTGAACAAATTTATCTTCTATACTAAACAAGCGGCACAGGGGAGCTAAAAACAATGCCTGATTAAACAATGGTAAAATATTCTGGATAACCACTAATGTAATGAATATTGAAATACTTGCATCATAGTCAAATTAATTACAGCTACTTATAGGAAAAGGCCATTAAAAGCCACAAAACCTATAAACAAACTAAATAGAAGGGATGCTAAGGAAGCGAATCTAAGGTCATATTTATACACGAAGGAAATTATAACCTCACATGACATAAATCATGAACACTTATAAGTATGGATGTGACAACTATTAACTGCCATCTTCTCTGCCAGTCCAGAGGCAATAGTTAAGGACACAGGGATGGAAGGGCAAGTGGGTTTTACCCAGGGTACTCTTTGCTTCGCACGTGCTGTCCTCCCTCCCACTTCCACTACATTCCCTGCCTCCTGCAAGATTTCTCTCCCCAGGATCTCGCCTGACCTCTGACCAAGTCTCCAAGGCTCCATGTAATAACTGATCTTGCTTGCCACTCCTGAAAGCCAGACCTCAGGAAGAAAAATCAAGAAAGGAGAGCCCAGAGAAGGAAAGGATTAATCTCTTTCTGGGTAATTATGCCAAAATGTTTGGTGACATTTTCTTAAAGGGAAGTGTCAATGTTTTTAGTTTGTATGTTTCACCCAATGCTTTATTAATCATGAAATATTTTAAAAATTTGAGGTGCTGGGTGATTTTTTTCAATGAAAATTTATTAACAGTTCTTCCTGGCTAATTTGTTAAAAGTTGACATCCAAAACTTATACATATTTATGGGGTACCCCGTGATGTTTTGATAAACTCATACATTGCATAATATTTAAATTAGAAAAACCTATCTCCTCAGACATGCATCATTTTTTTAACAGTGAAACATCCAAAATTCTTCTAGCTTTTTTTTGCAATGTACAATACATTATTTACAGTCACCCTATTGTGACATCAGAACTGACTTCTACTATGCAATTGTAACTTAGTATCCATTGATCAACCTGCCATTTGAAAGCAAATCTTGAAACAGATTTACATATTTTTCCAGAAAAACCTGAACTTGCTTCTCCTAGACTATTTCTCTCGTGTGTTTTTATTTTTTATTTTTTTTAATAATAGGAATCAAACTCAGGACCTTGTTCTTGACTGGCAGATGCTTATGCCACTGAGCTATCTCCCCAGCCCTTCCTAGGTTCTTTAAGTGAAACAATGAAGACTCATGCCTCTTGCGTCCTGCTTCCCTTGTTCATCTCACAGACATTCAACTGTCAGGCATTAAACATTGCACCTGCCAATAGCTGTCATAAGCATTCCCGACTGGCTGTGGCCAGTGGCCTCAGTCAGTGCTTCCCATCCTTACTGGCCTCTTCCCATCATTACTGTTCTCTTCTGCTCCATTGGAAGGAGTTTTATTCTCCTTACACTCATTGCCCATGCTGCCGGAACAATTTATCTAAAGTCAAAATGGAGCCATCTCATCTTTCTGCTTAAAATTCTTTTCAACCCTTACTCCCTCAATAGTATTTGCTGAAGGCCAGGTCCTATGAGCCAGATCTGTGCATGATGTTGGTACTGTGGTGTGAACAGGACAGGTGTCATCTCAGTGTCCACAGAGTTGCACTGTTACCAGGTCACATGCACCATTGTGGCCTTGGTGGCAGTCTCTTTGGACCTACGTAACAAGGTGCAGTAGCCCTTCACTGTGTTCTTATAATACCTGACTTCTCCATTTTCATACTACACTGTAAATTACTTGGGTAATTTACACAATCATTTATGTGTACCCAATTCTAGACAAAAATTTGTTTAATATCAACCAAATTTGATGATTCATATATTGAATATATTATTTCTTTTTAAAAAAATTTGGCACAGGGTCTCACTGTGCAGCTTGGACTCATTGTGACCTTCCTCTCCAGCACTAGGATTACAGGCTGTACCACCACACCTCGTCTCAGTGGCTGGCTCAGTGCACCTGGGGGTGGGGTCAGCACAGCATGTGGTGCCAGGGATTGAACTGTGGTACCTGTGCTTGCCTAAGCAGGAGCTTAGTCCACTGAGCTATCTTGCCAGCCCTTATACTCAATATATTATATAATGAATTCAGAGAGAATTGGTGGCCAAGAAGTACTGATAGCATAGAGAGTCTTCGTTCAGAGCACAGGGCAGATGAGGTGTTTGGACACTAGTGCTCACTGCACATCCACCATGGGCTTTAAAAAATTCTGCAACTACTTATCTCATTTGAGAAATGTGCTGCATTGTTGCACCTGCCTCCATGACTGAGGTTCGTGCTGTGACAGAGGCTGGTCCGTTGCTGGAGATTTGAGGAAAATTTCTTAACAGATAACTTCAAGTGTTCTTCATCTGAGATATGAGGAATCCCACAAAAAATTGGATATGAAAATATATTGACGCAGCAGAAAGCAATCATTACGTGCAAATAGATGACTGTGACATGGAAAAGCAGTCCCAGACCAGCGGATTTACTAATAGAGTAAAAACTGAGACTTTCCCCAGGGCTTCCAGAATTCTCTAGGAGACAATAATCAAAATCCTGGGCAGCAGGACTGAAAGGATCTTGTTTTTTAAGGCCACGATGAATGGGGAATAAGCAAAGGATATCTCCTGAGATGAAATCTTAGGAGATGAAATTTTGTTTTCTATCCTAAACTACTTGGAGTTCTAACTGGAGTAGATAACATAGAATTGATTATGTATCAGGAATATAAGCACTATAGTGAAATGTAAAATTTCCCTAATAATACATGCCAAGAAGCATACATGAATATGGTTAATTCCATCTGGAAGATCTATTCTTATAACTCTCTAGTTATATAGAGAGGCATCTACTTTAAATAGAAACGTGGCCTGTGCAAGTTAGTATATTTCCAGGAGAAAATGTGGCAACTGGATCTGCACTCTTTTATAATTACCAATCTCAGGGGGAAAATCAGGTTAATTAAAAGTTTATTAAAACCTTCTAAACTGGATAACTTCTTACTGATAGAAAAATTTTAAGCAAGATTCAGTGCTCATGTTTCTATATCCTTAATAAATTTCTGAGATGAATATAGTGAGGAACATAATGAATAAATTAATTGTTCAGTGGCTTGTATTGGTGGTCTGACTTTATTAAAACAAGCAAATAATCAAACAAAGAACTGGAAACTGTGAATACGTGTCAATGTGCTTGAGTTTCTGTATGTTTTCTTGGGCTGGTGTATTTTACTGCTGTAGTCTTTCAAGTGACATAAATGCATTGTTCACATTTTAAAATTAATAATTTAGGGGCCGGGGAGATAGTTCAGCAGTCGAATTGCCTGCCTGACAAGTGCAAGGACCCAGTTTAGACCGCTGGTACTGCATGCCATGGTGGCCTGGACACTGATATCAGGTGTGGTTGTGCATGCCTGTAGTCCCAGCACTGGGGAAGCTGAGACAGTAGGATCGCTACAAGTCTGAGCTGCACAGTGAGACCCTGTGCCAAATAAATAAATACAAGATTTAAAAAATTCAATTATTTCCATGCTTCAGCAATTACTTATTATATGACTACATAATTATATCCGATTATTGTTGACTCAACATCTTAAGTATTTATCACTTTCCTTAAGCAGTGATAGGAGCCTGAATGTCATATGTATGCGTGTGCATCTATATATATATATATATATATATATATATATATATATATATATATATTCTTCACATAATGTTTATATCTCTGCATGTTGTGCATTTAAATAGCATAGATGTTCATTCACAAGCTCTAATCTACTTAACCATCCATGAATATACCTATTATGCACCTACTGTAATTCAAGACCCACATTCATCCTAACTAAAGACAGGATCCCTGCTCCTAAAAAGCTAGATAGGAAAATAAAACAAATACACATGGCGAAGGCAAGGAGTGAGTTCTGAGCAAGGTAATCATAGATCTTCTTTCTGAGCACACACCGCAAGTTAGGCCATAGCTTAATACTGTAACTACTATATGGAAAATAAACTAACAGAGTAGGGGTGTTGATCTGGCCCTTAAAGAATGTGTGTGAAGTGTCCAGGTGTGCAGTCACTCCGTGCTTGGCTACGAGGCACGGAAAGCAAGAACCAAAAGGTTAAGTGAAATAAGTCACACAAGAAAGTTCAAGGCACAGAGTTCCTCACATATGAGAACCTAAAATAATAAATAAAAGAGATTAAAAAAGGAGAGATGGTAGAAAAAAGGGCAGACTTGTTAGGAGATGGAGAAAGGGATCACTGGGACGGAGGAGGAAAGAGGTGGGGGAGTCAGATAAGGGACCAAAAGGGAACAAGGTACACACGCCACCACCCCTCAGAAATGTAACAATGATATGTTGCAAGCATAGGCTAATCACAAGAGAAAGTTCTTTTATGCTATAATTTAAGTCACTCATGCAAGAGTTCATGGATGCCCTGCTACCTAGACCTGGAAACATTTTCAATCCATGCAAGTCATTAGTATTATTAATTTTTAATCAAGATCAAAATTGACTAAACTCCATACCCCATGAGAAGCAGTACTTTTGTGTTTCAATGTCATTTGGATCTGTTCCTGAAGCCTGAAAGTCACACTGGCCCTTCACAGTGTGCTCAGCTAATCACAAATCACTGATAATGACATTTACATTGCTAATAAACTTGGCTCCAAGTGTGTGAACTCAGGGGTTCTTCTACCTGCAAAAAGCATATTGGATCTACTACATAAAAGCTTAACTAGAACTAATTATCTGAATAAGAATATTTCTTTACTTGTTGCTATGTTTTGTGTCTAGTTGTTCCCCTAAAGCCTTATGCAGTCATGATTAACTCATGATCCATTGGGATTAGGGATGAGAGTGCTGCTGGGGATTACGGGCGTGAGTATACACCCAGCCTTGGGCGGAGAGCCTGAATGCAACATAAGGGAGACAGACTTGCTCTCTACAGCCATTGTTGCTGCTACTCCTTCGCTCTCTGCTCTTTGCCGCTTCCATGAAAGGATGCTCTCTGTCCTGTGCTGCTCTGCCTTGGAGCCAGCCAAGGATGGACTGAAACTTCAAGTAACTGAGCTAACTAAACCTTTCCTTCCTTCATTTCGGATGTCAGGTATTTTGTCCCAGCAACAAGAGAAAAGTATCTGAGACACCTGTACACCCGCAAATGCACACATTAAACTATACCTATATGAATGACCACTTCCACATGAGAATCACGACTAACGTGGGAAATAAATGTCATCATTTCACCATGACGTACACATTAAACTACATGACAAAGCTGGGCACATCAGCAGAGACACACCAGTCATTCTGTTTGACAACTACTTCTTATACTGGGTTTGTATAATCAAACTAATAGAAAAGTATTTATTTTGATAGAGATTAAATTCTAGATTAAGGTGGGAAAATAATGAAAATATTAATTGAGCTTTTCTGTAAACCAAATAGAAGGCAGAGAATTCTTTATTTCTTTGATCACAGTTGTTAACACATGTTAAGTTTTATTGGCTTAATGACGTGAGATGAAAAATGAGAATTCAAAACTCAGTTTCTTTTATTAATGAGGACTCCATGACCACAAGCCAAAGCTACACAGCTAAAAAGCTTCCCACTGGTTTGCTTAAGGTATAATTAGTAACATCAGAAAATGTCTGTTACTTTTTTACTGTCTTAATGTGTTGTTTGACCAAGTACATATTAATATACACCTGAATAAATGTATTAACAAGTAAATATACATACAGAGACAAATGTTGGGGTGATGTCATTCTGGTCTTCTAAATATGTACTGCTCGTCATGTCATACCTATTACTGCCGTACTGTCTCTCAAGTAAATGTTTAAAAAGAGGGAAATAAATGAAAACAAGAGACAAGAAAAAAAAAGTCATAGGACTGTCCTGCTACAGTGCTGCATATGGCTAGATTTCTTCTGTGTAAAAATATGTAATTGTTTATTCCTATTTTTAAATATTTTTTATTTTTTAAAATATTTTTTCTTCATATTCTATAAGGACTTAAAGTTTAACATGTCAATACTTGATGGAAAATACCTGTTCCATGTTATGTTTAAGATGTTTGATATTCAGACAGATAGTGAGGTTAAGCTCAACTGCCTATATTGTAGGGTAATAATAATAAGCTTCTCTTTCAGAGGGTTAACAACCTAAGTTTGAAGACCAAAAATTAGAGAAAAGGAAGGGCTGCAAGGACAGCCAACATTTTGGCCCTAGCCTTTCAAGGTCAGTGAGGACTCAGGACATAAGAGAACCTGTATTGTAACATCATGTAACTCAGTTGTGGCCCAAATCTTCTGATCAAGGAGATTGTGGGGCCATAGAGCAACGTGATCAATGATGTAGAGTGTGCCTAAGGAGAGTCACATGGAGAGAAAACATTCTCTCAAGCTTTCATAGAGAGCAAATTGGTCAAGCAATGGCCGTGACTCATCCACATGGCTGACACTGACAAAGGATCTACAAAGTGTGGTACAGGGTTTCAGGATAAATCCTGGCGGCATTTGACTGACCTTATCAGATACAAAAGTTACCTTTCTTGTTATATAGGTCTTGCTTTATCTTGGTCTTAACCATCCAGTAGAAACATATAAAAATGAAGTATAAAAGGTAAAGCCATGTTAATATGCTGAGCTGTAAAAGGCTCAAGTCAACAACTTCTGATATTGCTAGTCCTATGGATAACCAACTACTATTGTGGACTACTGGACTATATTGGAATATTTTGCTGAATTCATGCACCTAAAATATTTAAATGACAATGGAATACCCATCTCTGACAAAACTAAACAAAAAAAGGGGATACAAATAAAGGATCATTTTGTATCTGTATATTCAAAATAGTTAGGATAGATATATAGCTGTTTTCTCTTAATTCAATGAATAGAACAATTTGTGCTGATAGTTTTTGTGGACAGAATATCATGTCTGAATCTTGTACTATGAATAACCACTAAGAAGAGAACAATATGCAATGTATTAATTATTGAAAATGTGCTCATAATTGGTTTTGAAATTGTCTCATTGCTATTTGTTTTTCAATAAAATTATTAAAACTAAATTAAATTAAAAGGTTAAAAGCAAAAACAAAAACAAAAAAACAAACAAATGTTGGGGTGACAGGTTGCTTACTTCTGAGTAAAATACATACCATGAAGTTCTTCTCTTTGTTTTGATACTGGGTCTCACTGTGTAGTGACAGCCAGCTCCTGTCATTGTGCCTCAGCCTCCTGAGTGCTGGGATTGCAGATTGTGCCAGTATGTTGGGCTCATAAAATCCATATTATGAATTTTATAAAACTGAAAAACTTGTAAAGTATTTCAAGATCAGCCAGTAGCTTATATAATTTAGCCATACCTTAAGTGAAATAAAATATAAAGTTTGATTTCAGAGTTAGATTCAGTGAGATAGGATTTGATATGTGCTTAAAATAATAACCAATAATTTTGAACAATTTTCTTTGTAGTAGGCATTTTTCTAAGTGATTTCCATGCATTCCAGAACTTAATTTTCATTAGAACCCTATGAAGCAGGACTATTATTTCCTCTTACAAAGAAGACTGAGAAATTTCATTGAGTTAAGTAACTTGCCCACTTACTGTGAGTGACAGAATTTGAGAGGAAACCACACTTTAGTGATGCTCATGTCTTTTTTTTAAAAAAAAGTTTTTTTGTTATTTATTTGGTACAGGGTCTCCCTGTGCAGCTCGGATTCATAGTGATCCTCCTGTTTCAACTTCCCCATTGTTGGGCTTACAGCTGTTTGCCACCACATCTGGTTTTGGTGGCCAGCATGGTGCACCTGGGGACCCTGAACCAGCATAGCATGGAGTACTGGGATCAAACTCATGTCCCTGTGCTTGCTAGGCAGATGCTTAGACCACCGAGCTATCTCTCCAGCTGTCTTGCTCATATCTTAACATTTTATAATCCCAAGGAATTCATGGTGATCTAACAATGATGTTGAACCAAAGATACCATCAGAGAAAGAGTTTAGGAAGCCACTGGAATAATCGTCTACTGTAAGAAATTGTTGGCAAGATGTCAAGGATGGCACAGTGCAAGTATCAGAAGAACACACACCTTTTATGCATGTTGCAATAAATGAAAGGAAGCCCAATGTTTTGTACTAATTGTGTGAGTTCCCCTTCCCCATTCATATGTTGAAGCCTCACCACAGTGCAACTGTATTTGAATTCCTCCTCTCTCTCTTTCCATTCTTTCTCATGAAAGGACACAATAAGAGGGGAACAGACTACCAACTAGAAAGAGAGTTCTCACCAGAAAATGAACAGCTAGAACCTTAGTCTTAGACTTCACAGCCTCTGGAAATGTAAGAAATAAATTTTCTGTTGAACAAGTCTATGATATTTTGTTATGGCAGCCTAAGGAGATGAATACAACCAACATCATGTTTACCCTGCACGTTGCCATGTCACCCAAAGCGCAGAGCCAACTGCACCCTGTCCAGCTGCCAGCTGGGTCGCGGTGTGATCTGACAAATCACATGAGGAGCTGACAAACTGGGACTGTGGCCCATGGAATGTCAGAATGTCCTAGGAAAGGTTAGCATGAATGGAGCTCAGTATAAACTACTTTACCTAGAACAAAATTATCTAAGTTAAACAAGTTACTGTAAGCACCCTCAGGAATACAGTCCTGCCAAAACAGAAAAGGGTACAGGGCCAGATCTGTATGTATAGATTATTGCTAAAAGCTTGAAACTTAATTCATATGAGGAATATAGAGCAGCAAAGTTCTAATTAATAGAATTAGAACTGAGCAAACAAAAAGATTTGTACATTAAAAGTTACTAAGTTTTCTTTGTACATTTTCCTTTTCAGCAAATTATGGTTCCTTCTAAATTAATCTACTTGATTTTCCTCATTTGAAATCATTACACCTGAAATAAGTACAATATTAAGAAATTACCCTGTAGTTTCCCTGTAGGATGATAATATATCTTATTTCTTGGGAATAGTTCTTTAATTTATAAGATGAAAAAGTTTTTAAATGCAAAAGTACCTTAGAAAATCTATTCTAAATTTTGACTATTTCAAGCCATAGCTGGTAAAATATATCTACTTATCTATTTGGAAAATAATAATTATTTTCCAAATGAGTTAAAGAGAACTAGGTGAGAATTTATTCTGTGTGAAGCTCTACTCTGGATATTACTCAGTTATAAAGAAAGATAAACTCAAAGTTTTTATAGGAAAATGGGTGCAAATAGAGATCATACTCATAAGTGAAATATTACTCATATGAGTAAACATCACACTGCCCCCTAGCATAAGAAAGTGAAAGAGTAAATAAAATCTAAAAGATACAGTAGATATTGTGAAAGGGTAGGAAACCACTTGGAAAGAACAACTGGGACAGGGAAAGGAGAAAAGAAGGGAGGGAATAAAAAATATATATAGTTCTGACCAGTGAGATGTGTGTGGAGGTGATGAACTTCTAAGTCATGCCTGTAGGAGGAAATGTATAATTTCTCTTGATTTTCCTCCTTTTATTTATTTATTTATTTTTTTTTGCGGAATCAAGGATTGAACTCAGGCTCTTGAGCTTGCCAGGAAAGCACTTATTCTACTGAGCCATCTCCCGGCACATTGATTTTCTCCTGCCTATAGCCTGGAATGTGTAGGTGTTGGTTAGTTGAGCCTGCACAAAAAGCAGAAGAGACTAGGGATGCCTAAACAACAAGATGGAATATTCTAGAATTCTACATGATACCAAATCATTTCTAGATTATCAGGTGAGATAGGGGCAACCCTCTTAAGAGCCACTGTGTTTCTAAACAATAAATCTGCCTTATAGTTTCATTCAATGAGGACTGAACATCTAGCTTCTTCCTGTCTCAGTTTTACTGGTAAACTTAGTTTTAGAGAAATTAAAAAATTTCCTCACAATCACCTAGACAGCAAGTGGTGACAATGGGATTTTAATCAAGTGTCTTTTCCATTAGATCTTTTTTATACTAATAGAGAGAAAATTACCAATTTATAAGAAATTAGAACTGTGCAGCTTTCTAATCCCCAATCTATTAATCTTATAGAACTATAAGAAGGCTTCAATTTCCTTGGATTAGAATCAGTCCTACAAACCCTTATTTTTCTAATAAAGAATCAGGCAGTTGGTTACTAACTCCCTTGAGATCCACCCCTCATAAAACGACCCATTAGGAAAATTACAGAGAAAAGCACCCTGATTTCCCACACTGGATGCAGGCCTGTTGAGGTCACTGTAATCATTTATAGAACAATACACTAGATAGTCACAATGACTCAGGTACAGACCAGAGGGTATTTTCACATACGTTTTCTTCTCCATTGTTATCCTTTACGCCCTTAGCAGGCAAGAGGGAATAAACTAAACAAAATTCCGACGTGGAGATGCACTCAAATACATCGGTTGTAGATAACGTCCTACACAAATGAACATAACATGTTTACAACATGTGCCACTAATTTCTGTTTTTAAAATTAACTTCATAATTTGGAATAATATTACATTTACAGAAAACAAGGCAAGGATAATGCAGGGTTCTCATACATTTCCTACCTAGTTTCGTTGAATGTTAGTATTTTACATAACCATAGGACATTTGTCAATACTAAGAAACAAATATTATTTTTTCTTTTAATTGACAAAAACTGTAAATAAGTTATTCCATCCAGTCCTCAAAGGATAAGATCTCCAGTGGAATTGATGGCATCGAACCTTTTAATGGTTTTCTTGCTTTAGCCTAAGCCCTTCTCAGTAAGGCTAACTTTGGCAGCCGGAGGTTTAATAACAAAAGTAGCACAAAATGCTTTTCTTTTTTTTTTTATCATTTCATAGAAGATTCATCTCTACAACAGATCTTAGCAAACTCAGCATATGTGTTTTTCCCATTCATATGAATTCATGAACTTGCATCTTTTCCCTTAAAGCAAACAATTAATGGCTTCTCTTTGGCAGGTCTGAATTGCCTGCGCTGTCACTCTTGCGTTTCAGAGCATTCAGTGAAATAAGGAATACTCAAATACAAGCAGTTCTATGTCCCAAGAATCCATCTGAGGACTGCAACAGCTATGAGCGGCTCACAAGCCTGTGGTCTCGACGTGGTGGGCACCGGCATAATGGGCATAAAGGCACGGCCAGCGCCCTGGCTGGGCTGGAGCTGGACAGCTCGAAATTCCATCACATGGCACAAAATCCTGCAGAACTTAAAATCTAAGACTTGTTCTGGCCACAAAAAACGACAGCGGCAGCACCTGGAGTTGGGGCAGGACACAGTGGTTGCCAAGAGCCAGGGAGGGGAGGGGAGGTGGGGTCCAAAACTGGGGCGGTGCCTTTAGGCGGCAGCTGGAGGCTGCTAAGGCCCAGCAAGTAAGTGCGCTGGGTGCATATTCACGCAGGTTCTGCGAGGAGCCAGTTGTCCCCTGAGATGGCCATGCACTGGCCGAGCTGAGGCGGCTGCACAAAAATCGAGGATCCCAGGCGCTCATGGAGCCGATCCCTGTCCCTACCCTTGTCTCTCACAGCCCTGTAGGGTCTATCCCACGTGCTGCTCTGTGAGGGAAGATCCTGGGAGTGTCCAGTACCAGCAACCCCTGCCTCAGCAAGAATCTGGCACTGTCACGGTAGGGCTTCAGGAGAAGCCAAGCAGGGGCCACAGCCTTGATGCACTCGGTCGGCACTGAGAAGCAAAAACCTAAACCAACTAACTTATCAATCAATTGTTTCATTTCTAGAATTTTCTGTTTAATGTTTTCAGACCATGTCAAATCATAACTAAAATTGTAGAAAGTGAAATCTGCAAATGGAGCTATCATATTCATGGTATATAACATATACATTGTGGAGCAGCTCAATTTTTAAAAAGGAACCAATGTGAGGACATTTCTACTAACCAAACTCCAGATTTTGTTAGCCTTTCCCCCCTCATAGCATCTTTTTTCCATCTAATATTTACTCATTGTTAAATCTCTTGTAATGTGGGGCAGATTCTCAGACAAAGTTTTAAGGCTATTAGCCTGATATTTTGTAAATATTGCTCAAATTGGGTTAAATATTTTTCTCATGATTGGATTGGAGCTATGGATTTTTAAAAAAAATAATACTAGCGAGATGAAGTAGTTTCTGAAACAATATTGTACTAAAGGGGTAGATAATAACAAAGTGGCTTATTACTGGTGATGTCAACTCTGGTCTCCAAGGACTCAGGTCTCTTTTATTGGAGAACAATATTTAGAAACCTGGCTCTGGCCTTGGGTGTTCTTATTGCTAGTGGAATATCAGTTTTTCCTGGCCCTCCCAGTGGGCATACTAGTTTTTTTTTTTTTTTTTTTTTTTAACGAAGTAATTTTTGAGTGTCAGAAGGAATGACCTCCTCTTTTGTAGTCTGCATTGAAACCTGTCAATTTATTTGGGAACACATACACACATGCACACATAAACATATACAAAGAGACACATGCAAAACCATAGAGGTGATAAATAATTCTTTAAATTTTATAATATACTCACCTTTTGCACTCTAAGATGCTAGGTCCTAAGAAATTTACACAAGAACACACTCTCGCTAGCAGAAATGCTTTGGAGAAGTCCCTTTTTAAAAAGAGACAAGGTGACCCTCTTCTTCCTGCCCTCCAGTCTGCTCCTGAGCATGAAGTGGTACCTGGACAAGAGCTCAGCAATGGTAACGTGTCAAGCTAGAAAGCAAGTGGGCCCCTTACGGACTCTGCAGAGCCATCAAAGTTTGTAGTGCAGACCATCCAGACATTGTGTGTGGGAGAAAAATCAACTGTGCCTTAATTAATCTGTTACTATCAGGGCTCTGTTTAAAAGTCAGATGCACATCTTAATTAACAGGTAGTTTGGAAAAGAAGCAGGGGGAAGTTCCATTTAGTTTGGAACAACTAGATATCAAGTACTTCATGTAGTTCACATAATCATCAAAACAACACTATGCACACAGCAGTAGACACTACAGATTAGTGAGGTTAAGATTACTGCTCAGTATTGCAAGCACTTACTATGTAGTTCAGTGGTGTAGCTGAGCCAGATTTTATACCGAGTCCTGTTTTCCTATGGCAACACGCTAAAACGTTGAGCTTATAATGGATATACAGACCTGTCTTGGTTACTAGCAATGAAGGTAAACACATAAATTGTTATACCTCACTCAACATGTACTACAGGAAAATATTAAACTATACAGTGATGTATATTTAAATACACAATAAAATGGAAATGTACATTCACACTTTGGATCTTCCTACTTCATAATCAGTAACTCCAACAATAAAACTGGCATTAGGGCTATTTCAGGAGTGAAACCTCAGGATTTACTGCCATCTGTCCACTCCATTTTCTCTCTAGGTTACAAAGGGAAGCCATTCAAACCATCCACCAAGCCCCTCATTGATCCACCTGCCCAGTTACATATTTACAGAGCATGTTCTATACATCAAGCAATCTGATACTTCGTGTATACATTGTTGAGCAAGACATAGTCCTTGGCCTCCAAAAGCTTATAATCTAGTGAGAGAAACAAAAATAAAAAGGCAATGACAAAAGAACAAAGGTTTTCAACCTCAACACCTGTAACATTGTGAAGTGGGTACTATTATCTTGCAGCAGGCTTTGCACTGTAGGATATTAAGCAGCATCTCTAGCTTCTACCCACTGGATCCCAAGAATCCCCCAACCCTTTGTTACAACCCAGAGTAGATGGAGACATCATCAAATATCCTGGGAGAAATATTATCCTCTTACCTATTTCTTACCCCTCATCTCATTAGAACTGTTGTAATAAAGAACTATAAACATACCACACAGTCCTGAAAGATTTATAAAATTCAACTAGTTGAAGTAATAATTGTACATCTCTTATAGATGGATGAAGAGGGTTCTGAATTTCTGATGATTACAACAATGTGGAGGATTTTTTTTGAGACAGGGTCTCACTACATAGTTCCAGCTAGCGCACAGCAATCCTAACGCTCAGCTTCTCAAGCGCTGGGATTCCTGGGGTGTGCCATCACATCCAGCTTGCACCTGCGAGATTACAGGTAGTTTAGCATGGGTGGAGTGGGGAGATCTGTAGGAGAGGGAAGCATGGCAAAGAAGAGAAGCCCACAGAGCAACGCAGGGATCTGGCCATGACAATATAAGAGAGCGCAATCTCAACAAAATGAGGCCTGGGAAGAGAAAGCTCAGTGTGTGGATGTGCTGCTTCTGAGTTCCCTGAGTATAGGTGTCTGATGGAAAGTTAGATGTTCATTTCTAAAATGAGGGGCAGAACTCATGCCGGAAGAACGAAACCTCCCCATATGGAGAGCTGTACGTGCAGATGAAGTGGCCCAGCAAGAGCGCCGAGTGTGAAACAGGAACCCGCGGCCCTGACAGTGACAAAGTGGGTGGAGGCGAGGGAGGATCAGGGTGAACCCGATGTCACAAAGGGCAAACGAGGAGAATTTCATAAACACAGCATAAAGGTCAAGTAAGATGAGGAGTGAGACACGTCCCCTGGCATTGGAAATTAGGAAGACACTAGTAGCTTTTGCCAGAGCCACCACGTTAGGGGTATGTTTTGGGCAGCAGTCACTTCACACTGGACAGGAGTGTAAGGGAGGAGCTCAAGGAAAGATTCAAGACATTTAACAGAAAGTGCTGGAATGATACAGACAGTGTCAGTGGCAGGGTAGGTAACAATTGCACTGGAATAAAAACAAAACATTTGCATGAGTTCTGGCTGGAGGCAAGCTACGGATACTTGTAGGCAGCTCTTGTTTTTGGCTCTCTGAGCCTCCTGGGTATTCCTATTAACTTGCTTTCTGACACTGCTGAATATAAACACAACTGCCTTGTTTTTGCCTTTTCACAGTATACCACATGATTCATGGTGACTGTGCTGTACTTTTGTGGTATGTCTTCAAAATAAAGAACTAATTTTAATACCTGACCCATTCTGCACTAACTTTATAGAGATTCTTTTAAAAACAGAGTGATCTCAATGTTTTATTTATTTTTTATATATTTGGTACAGGGTCTCACTACATAGCTCAGACTTGTAGTGATTCTCCTGTTTTCAGCCTCCCCAGCACTGGGATGACAGGTGTACACCATTACACCCGGTCAGGGTGGACAGCTCAGCATGCCCAGGGGCAGGGCTGGCAAGACATGTGATGTGGGGGCTCGAACCCAGTCCTTGTACTTGCCTAAGCAAGCACTTAGTCCTCTGAGCTATTTCACTGGCTCTGATCTCAATGTTTTAAAGGAAGAATTCAAAACAGTAAGACATTTTTACCAAGCTCTAAAAATGTACTTCCATTAAAGTTGTTAATGAAACTCCCTCCTTGGACCCAGAGGTTCAGGTGTGTAATCCAGCAACCTGGAAGGAATGAAGTCAGGAGAGATGAAGACTGCTAGAGACACCAGAGCCCTCCTTCCTTGCCCTTTCCTTGCGCATGATCCATCCAGGGGCGTTAGAGGAATCACTTCTCTCACAACTCAACGTCGCCTCCTTTTCATTCCACTGCTGTGGCTCTCACCGTCACCATCTTTCCCACATGCTGTGCTGAGCAATAGATTCCTAAGTGATTTTCCTCTTCTTATCCTCCCTGCGCCTTCACCATACTTTGCTAGAATGATGTCGCTAAAACACACAGATATTCACAGTTTGTAAAATACTTAGAAATAATTGTGCCCCCAGATTTTCTGATCAAGGAGATTATGGGGCCAAAGAGGAAAGTGATTGATGATGTAGAGTGTGCCTAAGGAGAGTCACATGGAGAGAAAACATTCTCTCAGGCTTTCACAGAGAGCACATTGGCCACGCAGCCAGTGTCGTCCACATGGCTGACACTGACAAAGGTTCTACAATCTGAGGTACAGGATCTCAGGATAAATCCTGAGGGGATTTCACTGACCTAATCAGACCCAAAAGCTATAACTCTTGTTGCATAAGTCCTGCTTTACATTGGTCTTAACCATCCAGCAGAAAAGTATAAAAACGAAATATAAGAAGTAAAGTCATGGTGTTATGTTGAGCTGTAGGGGACTCAAGTCAACAATTTCTGACATTGCCAGTCAAGTGGAAGACCCAATACTATTATGGGCTACTGGACTCTTGTAGAATATTTTGCTGAGTTTACACACCTATAATATTCAAAGAACGGAACTTAACAATAAAAGGGGATACAGATGAATGTCCATTTTGTATCTGTATATTCAAAATGGTTAGGATAGATATATAGTTACATTCTCTTAATGAATAGAGGGATTTGTTCTAATGGTGTTTGTAAGTAGGATATCATGTCTGCATCTTGTACAGCAATTAACCCCTAGGAAGAATGTATGCAATGTGTTAAGTATTGAAACTGTCGCACCGATTTGATTTGAAACTGTCTCATTGCTATTTGTTTCTCAATAAAACTATGGAAAAAAATTGAGAAAACAAAAAAAAAATAAAAAGGGAAGCAAAAAAAGAAAAAAAGAAAAAGAAAGAAATAACTGTGTCACTGCATCTCACAAAATTCAAACTTTATGGCACATAGGACAGCAGTTCTCCACCTTTTTGACACTATGACTGCTTTTGTAGAAGACAGTTTTCCCCATCGTTGGCAGGGGTGGGGGTGGAGAGGCATAGCTTTGGGGTGATTCTAAAGAGCCCACGGCCTAGATCTGTAGGCAGAGCTCAGGCAGTAAGGGAGGATACAAGCACCTGCACCTGCCAACGCTCCCCTCCTGCTGTGCAGCCCCCTTGTTCCTAAGAGGCCTCACTGCCTGTCTGTGGCCTGAAGCTTGGGCCTGGATATAAGCTTTTCCATTGGCTCAGCCATTCCTTGTGCATTTCACTTTATACTTACATTCCAGCCAGAAAGTTCCACTTTTAGGCCTCAGGACTTTCTGCTGACTCTTAGAGGCCGTGCTTTTTTTTTTTTTTTTTCTTAATTTTTTCCCATAATTTTATTGAGAAACAAATAGCAACGAGACAGTTTCAAACCAGATTGGTCAGACAGTTTCAATAATTAATGCATTGCATACATCCTTCCTAGTGGTTAACTGCTGTACAAGATGCAGACATGATATCCTGTTTACAACATTATTAGAACAAATCCCTCTATTCGAGGCTGTGCTTTTAGACCTGCAGTCTGCTCTTCATCAAGACAGTGGCATCTTATTCCAACTGAAGCAGTCCCTGACATCTTTGTCAATCACATCTCTCCCATGTAAACCCAGTATATACTCTACAATTTTTTGTAACAGTCTCAAATTGCCTTTTTTAAAATTATGCATTTGTTTTTATAGCCTTCTGTTCTACAAACTTCCAGCTCACAAAGACAGGGGCTGCCTTTTCTATTCTTACGTTTCACTAAAACCCTTCAGAAGCTCAGCAAGTATCTGTCAGTTCACTTGTGCTTGGTATGTAGTAGAAACTCAGTAATGAACTGTTGAATACAGTTAGTGTAAGCTTCTTTCAGTACCAATGGGGACACAAGACTGAGAGATGTCAAAGGACTTGCCCAAGGTTGTCCACATAGTGGGAGGCAGAGTTAAGAACAGGAATAGATGTTGTCTGACTTTTAAACCAGGGTTTTTATTGCTCTTCTTGGCTACCACCATAGTTATTTGAAAAGAACACATCCAGAGCCCAACTGTGCAGTGTGCTAACTTTTAAGTAAATATTTGCTAAGAAACTATTACTTCTTTCTGGTAGATAGAAAAAGTGGACAGGGTCATTTAAAAGTGACGTATTATTTGATTTTATCCTCATCTTTTTTCCTAGTCCTCCTGGTTAACCTCATCAGTGAATATTTACTCAGGTATTTTCAAAGGAGTTTAAATCTCTAAGTAAATACCAGCTGAAGGCAAGCTAATGCGTTAACACATTTTTCCTGCAAAAGAAATACCCATTCAGATTAAAAATTGACTCAAAGTATTTTACACTAAATAGTAACAGTAGGTTAAAATTGTTCTAGTTTGGACTAGTTAAGGATCAAAATTTAAAAAAAGAGACAGTAATAACTATATTACTTTTTGGAATTATGTGACCAAATCTCTCACATGAAGAGACTATTATCTTTGCATTCAATTTGTATGTGCATGCGGTCTATGACTATGAAGATAAGTAGTTTGTCCTTTTCATTAATGATCACAAATAAAACAGAGCACTTAATTCATGAGCATGTATTATTTGGAACATTTTAATAGTTCTTAGTGTATAACATTAATTTGTGAAGTCCCTTAAGAGCCCCTTCAGCTCCACATAGAAGCTACCTTTTAATAATGCAGAGATTATCTGAGCTGGATGCTCATTTCGGCTGTTTAGGAAACATAAACGAAAACAGCTTCCTGAAAGAGCTGAAGTTTAGAATGTTTGAATTGCGTGTGTCCTACAGATGGCAGAACCTAATATCACCCCCCTAAAGCACAAGACAACAAGATTAAAAAAAAAAAAAAAAAGAAAAGAAAAGATCGCCTCCAATCCCAGGTTTCTTTTACATTTTTGGCTCAGAAGAGAATCAAAAGCACTAATGAATATTCAACTTCTATTTTCTTCCCATAATAAATCTCACTTGAAAAGTTATAAAGTAAAACAAACTTGCCCTATGTTTAGATTCTCTCAGAAGATGAAGTGGACCCTTACATCCCTTTGGGTATTGATGGCAGTTAGGTATGCAAAGATGGCTCAGGAGCTGAGGTGAAACCCCACTACCACTTGGTCCACACCCACCCTAATGTCCAGTGGACAAGTGGCCATTTCTCAAGCCTTCCTCTCTGTATCAGCAGACTTGGTGATATAAAGAACCTGTGTTCTGCCTGGGCAGATTTTCATTCCAAGGCAGCAGATAAACAGGAAAGATCATTTTTCTCATCTTTACATGGAATGTCCTGTAAGCGAAGACCCAGCCCTGCCATTCCTCATGCAAGCAGAGAAGTAGGAGGTGGCATTTGAGTTCTGTCACACTTACCCACCACAATTGCTAAAATCATTTTCCAACTTAGCCTGTTTCCTGGAAAGGTGCCGGAGGCCATGAAAACCGCTCATTCATCACATGCCACACCACAGCAATCCTGAGCAGACATCCCGGCCTGGCACAATTTGCTTGACAGCCCTAAGGTCAGCCTGCCTACTGACTGAAGACTTTTCTTTTCTATCTTCAAACATTATCAAGCAGTGCCCTTTGCATACACAGATTTGGCTGACCCACCACCAGCAGTAGTGAATCTGAAGAGGAAAATGTGCTGATGGAGGAGGGCTGAGCTGGAGGCTCTCCGTAGAAGAAAAAGTGCCCTCAAGTGACAACGACTCTTATAAATGCCCTGTCTGGCACTGCAGAGAAGGCTTGATATTACTTTGCCTTTTAGGATTTCAAAAACCTCCTCTCACCAGACTCCATACCTCCAGGCTTTTCGGTGCTGTTCACATTTTGGTCTTCGTTTTGAAGTCAGTTCCTGTTATCTGGAACAATTTCATGTGTTGGCTGGTACTCTATACATTTAGGGTGACAGAGGAGCATTAAATACTATTCTTTTCCAAGTACCTTGGGAAGAATCAGGGAAGGCGTGTCAGTGTTCATTTTAGATTTTCTTGTTACTTGTCTGTTTGCCTCTCGGAGTTAATGCCAGGCAGGAATAAAAATTATCATTACTCTCTGCTGCTCAGTGGCATACAGGAAATGAATGGGTCTTTAATTCTGGTCTCTCTGGCTCAATTTCAGACTAGAGCAGCCAAAAAGAGACTGGAAGATCCATTCTCCATCAGTGCAAAAGGGGTAGAGCTGTGCACACAAGCATATTCCAGAGGGAAAGGAGAATGCCAAAGAAGGGGATGGAGGAAGGCTGGGAAAGGGGAGATTATTTCATGAGTGGACTCTGTAGGAAGGGAAATCACATTTCTTTAATCTGAAGCTCTTCCCTGTCTATCAAAGAGAGGGAGCAAATTATGTTTTACTAGAGGGCCCCAGAATTATAAACAACCAAGCCTCCTGCTACCTACCTCTCCTGCTACCTATCTCTCCAGCTCCATAATTGAAAGCAAGAAGGTCAGTGAGATGCGGTCAGTTCAGCCACTGGAGCTCAAGCAGGTTTGGAGTCTATTCCACTCTGCTAGTGAGAACTGTGTCTTATGGAGAGCCCTGAATTGAGCCAATGTGAAAACAGGATGGTATTGGGACACGAACGCTTATTGGATATGAACCTGGTGTTGCTGATTTTTCTTTGGGAGATTGATCTAATTATAGTCAGATGCTCAATCAGTCAGACATTTATCACCACATGGATGAAATCTATTTATTTATTTTAGTATAGGGTCTACAGGGGCTCACTATATAGATTAGACTCTTAGTGATCTGCCTGTGTTCAGCCTCTCAAGAGCTGAACACAGGCATACATGCCACCATGCCCAGTCTCAATTGCAGTCTCAGCGTACCCTGGGGACTGGGCTGGCACGGCATGCCAGGGATCAAACCAGCTGCTGCGCTCTGCCTAAGCAGGCACTTTAATCTGCTGAGCTATTTGGCCAGCCCTCAAAATTTATAATGGGGAAAAATTTAGCATAGTATAGTAAAAAGTATGTTTCCAAAGCCCTGGGCTAAGAGCCTTGTGATTGTACCGGGCCTGTATGTAATCCCAGAAAAGCCGCCTACCTCTCTCAGTAACCCAGAAGTCATTACTTACATCAGCAGAAGATGGCCATGTCACAGGGCTACTAGGATTGCGTGAAGGACACAGACCCTCGAGCCAGACTGCTGGGGTATGAGCCCATGCTCCACACCTTCAGAGATGCTAGGCCAGCAGGTGGACCTCTTTATGTCTCCAATCTTATCCACAAGAAGAGGATTATGGTAGGCTTGATTGTGCATGATCACATGATGCAACATGTACAGAACTTAAGCCCAGGGCAGGGCACGTGCTACTTTAACAAACCATTCTGTTTCAAGCACAGTCACAGGGTTAGTATTACCATTACTTTACCCTCTAGCACGTGGTAGTGTCCTAATCAGTAGTGCCTTTATTTCCTCTTTTCAAATTCTACTTCTAATCCCCTCTGAGACTATTCCGTGCCAATGCTGCATACATATTATTTGATTATTTCAGCTTCGCTTGTTAGATAAATTCTTTACCTGATTCACATTTACTTATCACGAACAATGGTAGCAACGGTCCTAGAAAGTAGACGTTTATTTTATTTTTTTAGGGAAGGGTTGACACGGTGTTCAGATCTCATCAGTAGATTGGACTCATAGTGATCCACCTGTGTACAGCCTCCCAAGAGCTGGGATTACAGGCATGCGCCACCATGCCCAGTCTCAATCGCTATCTCAGTGTGCCCCAGGGGTGGGGACAGCACGGCAGGCCTGGGGATCAAACTTCCAGCCCCTGCACCTGTTTGCAGGTGCTTTAATCTGCCAAGCTATTTGGTTGGTCCTTAAAAGTGAGATTTAATAAAACCTTAGAGGTTTTCTAATTATCCACTATTTATCATGAAAATGAAGTATGTTAGTCTTAGAGTGGCTTATTCCCTCCGAGAAGCTGTGTGTGTATATGCATGGATGCTCAATTTCTTAGAAAATTTCTCTGCAATAATAAGCAATTCCTCTATGCTCTTATTTTTTTTTCCTTCTGCTGCATATTTTGTTTGTTCCATATCAAACATGCTTCCTTGACTCATTACTATTTGTATAGTATTGTTTCAAAATGAATATGTTAGCTTCTTACTGGTTCTTGAATGTTCTGGTTTGTCTCTAGGTGTCCCCCCAAAGCCTCATACAGTCATGGGGTGGACTTCTAGAGTTTGTGATTAACTCATGACTCACTGGGATTATGGGAGATCCAAGGCTGGGATTATGAGTCTGGGTACTGCTGGGATTATGGGTGTGAGTGCTACAACCAGCCTGAGGCCAACAGCCTGAATGTAACACAAGAGAGACAGAGAAACAGACTTGCTCTCTGTAGCCATTGTTGCTGCTCTTGCCCCCATTTGCTCTTACTGTTTGCTGCCGCCATGGACTGCTGCCCTCTGCCATGTGCCAGGCTGCCCTGGAGCCAGCTGAATATGACAGAAACCTCCAGTAACTGTGAGCTAAATAAACCTTTCCTTCCTTCATTTTGGGTGTCGGGTATTTGTCCCAGGAAGAAGAGAAGAGTAACTGAGACATTAAAAAATAATGGGAATACTCTTACTAGAGTGTTTTACTGTAAGTACAATAATACTTTATTTACTATGAAAGTATAATCAGCGATAAAAGAGCTTTGAGCGTATGATTCCCTCAAGACATTCAGAATCTAGTGGGATGTGCAGGCTGGCCTGGCTCATACTGCTTTCTTGAGAAAGAAGTCATCCTCTCTAGAAAGTGGCTGCTGGCTAATGAAACTTTAACTTAATCTAGACAATGCAGGGCTCAATTAAAAACTCTTCAGACTGCTCAACCTAAGGTGACCTCTGCACTGTAAGGGTGGGGAGTCAAGCGACTGGCTATGTATTCTGCTTGAGGTTACATTTTGCTTATTTGGCACCAAGACCTGCTTCTTGGTATTCACATGGATACTCTCTTTCTCCTCTTACAGTGTATTTGACAGTATGTGGGCTGTATGCATTAATAGATAAACTAAGGCAGGGCATTCCCATGATTCACCAAGGGTCAGAGCTTGGAGCTTGTTTCCTCGAGGGGCTCATTCCCTAAGGTTAACTTGTATTTCAGGGCTCCTTCTGTCCCCATGACTCCAAATATCTATTAATTTCCTTTTTCCTTCATGGAAAATGTGCCCTATGTATGTCTTGTAGTGCATAATGAAAGATAGAATGTTGTTAACAGTAACATCAGTCTCTTATGATTACCAATTGGGCAGAAACAATGTCTTACCAAAATTACACAAAAGAAATGCACATCACTTGCATTATGAAGCAAAAACATTTATCAATCCTTTTAAAAACCAAGACAAATCTCAAGATTGACTGATTCTTTCTCTCTCTGCTCTTTTCTCAGTCTTCTAGAAAATGTATTGGTCTTTCAGTTAAGAGCTCTCTACGCTCTCCTCCTCTGGATGTTCACATAGGTGAACACAATGACTACTAAAAAATTTGACTATTTCTTTAAATAACTTAATTGCCATTTTTATTAACTCATAAGTATAGGACTGACTGACCACCACCTTAATAGTCTCAGTAAATTGAATGGCTAACACACACAATGCAATCATGACAGTCATAACTTGGGCTCTACTTTTTCCACCAAATCCTTTCTTTTGGCAAAGAAAGGATTTAAAGTGGATTGAAAAACTGAGAATGAAAGCATGACCTTGTGATTAATTCCATGTCATTTTTGTAATGGCAGAAATTCATACAAATTCCACCCTACATCAATGTTAACATAAAGTAGTTGTGAAAAAAAAAAAAAAAACAGGACAATAAAATCTTTGGACCACAATTTAGTGAAAATGCTTTTAGAATTATGTTCTGTTATTCTGTGGTCCAGATGGAATTGTTGCATTACGTTAATTATTAGCAAGGTAAAAAATTTAAACGGAAAATATGTTAGTTGTAGTTGAAAGCTGTATGTCTGGACTGTATATAGAATATATTTGGCAATTCTAATCATTAGCTACTTTACTCATTCTGTGTCTTATTTTATTGACAGCAGGCTCTAATAGTGAGTCAAAAATCTCCATAAACTTTTACTAACCTTAAGCGAATATTATGAATTTTCTTACGGGAATACTGTTTAACTTTCTTAGAGACTCTAAAATCTTAGCCTTTGCAATGAGCTTTATTTATTGAACCCACAATAAAAAAGCAGAGTTAGAAAGGAGGACAAAGGAAATAACTTCCCTAGGATTCAATTAAATTTCCTACAATATTAATATTGCTTTCAATTATGATAAAAATAAATTACTTGATATCAATGGGAATAAAAACCTGGTTTGAGGCTGGAATTTTCTTTAAACTAAGATAAACACTAAAACAGCAGAAAATAGCCTTTAGAAATGATAAATGAAAAAGAATGTTAAAGTACTTAAAAAGTACTATATTGTTACTCTTCTTGCTGAGCCTTTTGAATGTTTTTCATTTAAATATGCTTTCTTTACCAAAATTTCTAGCAACAATAGTACCCTTGAAAAAAAATGTTTTAAAAAGAGCTGTGGTGAATACATTTGATTAATTCTCCTTTATATGCCTGAACTATAATTTCAAACAAGAATTTTCATTAAAAATATTCTTAAATTATTGAAGGGAGAATATCTTCTCATTATAAATACACAAAAATTTTGAGCTGTTTAATTGTCATGCATGTAAACAAGAACAATTGTTAAGCATTTAAAGTGCCACCAAACAACAAAATAGTCCTAAAGAGTACCTAGCAATTCCAATCTCTATACAGACAATATAGGCAACTCTGTCCTTGTGGTTATTAATATGAGAATCATTTAAATTAAATCTACCAAAATGTCAACTACCATCAACAGTTTTAGAGACAGTTTCTGGACTTTTCTACGTCACCCTTTCACTTGTCTTTGTAATAACTAAAGTGACCATGTAATTTATCATCCAATCCAAAACAGTCTAGGGAATGACCGGGGGTACTATTAATAGGCATGGCCTGAGAAGATCCTGAACAAACTGAAGCAAATGATCACTTTAGTTATAGCTGTCTTCCTTCATAATACTTCTGCTGTGGTTAGGTCAAAAGAACACACATATTTTTCAAAGTATAATTGCTACTTTCAGGACACTAAGTAACAAAGAGATGTGAGTTGAAGGTGGGGGACAAAACAATAGGCATCATTTCTTTGAATGCTGAAGAAGATGAACAGTCAAAAAGAGAAAACCAAAGAAAGCAAATTACTAGGAAGGACAAAGGTTAAAAAAGAAATCATATTACTCACCTGGTTACTTGCTTTGAATTTGTTTTTGCTTTCTTTTCAGCTCTTAGCCCACTAAGATAGGTTAGTAGCTTGTTTAGATTAGATATGCGTTATCATTCTTAAGCAGCTTTAACTTCAACTAAATTTGGCAGACACCCAAATAAATCAAAATAAGCATTAGAATGAGAGATGGTTAATTCCACTAGGTTTCACTAACAAATACTATTCAGAGCTCTTTCAGAGGTCCAGATCTCTCAAGTAGCAGCTACACTAATTTTGTCATTGTCAGCTCATCATCAAATATTTTATAATACCTACTTTTTTTTTGCGAATGTTACAGCAGGGACGAGACTGTTCACCACTACTGATTTCTAGTCTTCTTTGTGACAGCCTATATCTGAGCCCCAATGTTCTGGGTTTAAGTCACAGAAAATAATATCTTAACATCTGACTTGATCCACCAAATGGCACCGGGCCTAAGGTTGACTCAGTAACTAAAACTATCATCCCCGCTGTAAGCCCATTATAAGCTGATGTTATTTTTGACGTTAGTATTTTGAAGCTAGTTCAGATAACGAGAGGGCTTGATGCCAAACAATGTGTGTGAGTAGGACTCATCTCAGGATAACAATATGTTCTATAAACCATGACACAAAGGTATTGTCTTACATGACATAGGTGAACTCTTGCTGCAGAAAATTAGAAATGACTAGGTGACTGTGGATCTGTGACATTAAAGTAAATTTTCCAAAAGCATAAAAGAACTGCCAGTGAAAAATTAAGTCAAATTTTTATCTTTGTTTAATATTAACCACTCAATAGAGAATTTACATAGAGAAGAATATAAACTCTTATTTAAGGTTTTTAAAATGACAACTTGAAATTAGCAAATTCAAAGAAAATAAATCATCCTTGAGGTATTTCATCTTTTCATTACTACCTCCATAATGGAGAATTTGTCTATCCTAAACCAAATATCTTTCTCAGGTCTTCTTAATTTATTAGGTGTCTATTGGGGGATACTGTAGGTTTGTTCAACAATAATGTCAACCTTCAAATACATATCCCTTTTTGCAAAGCTTAAATACTCACTGCCATCTCCTATATGGTTTTTTTTTTTTTTTTTTGGAACCAGGGATTGAACTCAGGCCCTTGTGCTTGCCAGGCAAGCACTTATTCTACTGAGCCATCTCCCCAGCCCCTTCCTATATGTTTTTGCTGCTTGGATTCCAGATATGATTTAGGTTTCCCCAAGAAGAGACACTCTTGAGGTACCAGGTACAATATAGTAGTGATGTAACAGAAGATGCCCCCCCCCCACTAGTATACTTCAGTTTCTTAGTTGCCCAGATAATAGTTCCTGTTCCAGGTTTGATTACTTCTGTCTTAGAAAGGGCTAAGATGCACATTGTATAAACCAATCGCTAATCGACACGTCATTCTACCTCTGTACTTCCTTCTTGTTTATCCCATAAAAGCTCTAGATCACCAGAGATCAGGGCTTGATATTCCTCTGGGAATGAACCTTATTGGTGCCTGATATGGATTTGAAGTAGAAGACGCTAGGCAACTTTCTGGGTCAGGAATATATGCATTTATAACTTATTAGAAACTAACTAAAAATTGCAGCATTTAAAAAATTTCAAGGTAAACATTTTATTAAAAAATTAGGAGTGGGTATACACAAAAATCCCAAAGAATCACTCTGTTCTATCTTCTAAAGTACATGAAATAAACTCTGGTGCTTTTTAGTGAATCTAGTTATTAATATCAGAACTAGATTACTGCATAACAAATTAATAATAACCTTGTGACTTAGAACAATGCCCATTTATCATATCACAGTTCTTGAGATCACAAGCCTAAATGGAATTGATAGGATTTTCTCTGCTCAGGATCTCGTGAGGTCCAAACCGAGGAATAGGCTGCACTCTGAAACAAAGGTTCTTGGCTTTGCCCTCTGGTTCTGCCTCCTGTCATCCTTCCTTTTACACAAAGAGTAGTATACATTTGAAGCTGAGTAGCTTTATAATCTCACTTCTTGTATGGAAAATCTAACTTTCTATTTAATTATCCCCTTTCACACTGTGCTCTCTGTATTCCTTCATGTCCAAGCTGTCAGTGTTTCTTTTCTTTTTTTTTTTTTTTTTTTTTTTTTTTGTGGAACCGGGGATTGAACTCAGGCCCTTGCGCTTGCCAGGGAAGCGCTTATTCCACTGAGCCATCTCCCTGGCCCCTATCAGTGTTTCTGATGGTAGAATATCTTCAGGCACCTTGTATGTGTCCTATGGCAGGCACGTGGTCTGCACTAGAGGCTATGTCTGTGTATCTTTCTGGGATAATCCTTTCTTTGGCTTGAACATATTTCTCCTGGATTCCAGTACAGACCCTTCAGGCTTCCTTCAGTCTCCCGATACAGACTCGCATGAGACTCTCCAGGAAACTCCAGACCTGTACCCTCTGACTGAATCCTTAGGCTCCTCAGCACCCAGATAGCCCTTTCACACTGTTCTACACCTGACTGCAGGCAGTCATTGGATATCTGTATGTATCTTACATTAGCTCTGTTCCACTAGTGAGCACTGACTGATACAGACCCCACTTTAGGAGTCTTTCTGTCTACCGTAGGCTGTGACAATGTATAAGCTGAGACATGTTTGTACTAGGAAAGATTATCAGCCTCCAGATCTTTGCTGAACACAGGCAGTAGGGCAAGGACTTGAATAATTCTATGCTGGTACTTTTAGGCCCAGTGCAACTCAAGCTGGACCTGGCCTTCCACCCTAGTGAGAAGAGGTCATATCCAACTAGGCCAAGCAGTCTCTTCACAGCTGGCTTCCTGTCTGTACCTATCTGTCCCATGTCTACCTTTCACCCAGTCACTGTGGGAGGGTAACACTGGGAACCTTGAAGTGAAACTGTCTCCCAGCTGATCAGAATTCCAAATGTAAACAATCAACCCCTTGCTGGAATGGTATCTGACAAAGCCATCTTTAGTAATATGGCAGATGCCTATACTGGGACCCCTGTCAGCTGTTGGCCTGCCATCTGGACACAGTAGCCTTAGGGAAAAAAGTCCCATGCTGTCCCTGTCGATAACAACAACCGTGGTCTCCTCCTGGAGCTCACACCACTAAGCCAGTGTCCACAACTGTTTCTCCCTGGAGCACGCCCCCCAATCCCATGCTCCCCTTGCTTTTGCAGAGGCCTGCTCTATTCCCCATGAGCTGTGAGCCAAAATCCAGGAAGGAAGTCCAGACTGTTTCATTCCCTTCCCTGCGTTGTGGTTCTTTCCTCAAACTTCTGTGTAGCTTTTAATTTTCTGGGTCAGTTGCTCCTGGATTTCTAGTGATCTACTTCTTTTTTGTTCTTCCCCAAGTTGTTCTTTGCCAATGTCTAGATTCTGGACCTCAGAGAAGCTGAATTTTACTCAACACTGCTATCTTGAGTCTTCCAACATTCTTGAATTATACATGGTCTGAGAAGATCTATGACCTATATATAACCTTAATCTCTTATGATCAACATGCTAAGCTTTTGATTTGTGGAAGCTTTCAGCATTGTAACACCTTTGATTTGTTTTTCCTACCACACGTTTTAAAAGCAGTTTCTACTTTTACATTGTCCTCTGAATAAATTGACTTTTTAAAAAATCATCAAGCCTAAGTTCCTTTTCTTATTTATATTATTGCTTCTATTTATGTGTTTATTTGGTACAGGGTCTCACTATGAGCTCGGACTCAAGTGATCCTCCTATTTTCAGCCTCCCCAGTGCTGGGATTATAGGTGTGTGCCAGAATGCCTAGTCTTGGTGGCTGGCTCAGTGCACTTGGGGGCAGGGCCAGTGTGGCATGTGGTATCAGGGATCTAATCCAGGTCCCTGTGCTTGCCTAAGCAGGCGCTTGGTCCACTGAGCTATCTTGCTGGCCTTCCTTGTCTATTTAATAATCTACCTATCTCCCCCCAAACCCTTTTTTTTTTTTGAGACGGGGTCTTGCTCTGTAGCCCAGGCTGGCCTAGAGCTCACTAGGTAGCCCAGGCTGGCTGTGAAGTCGAAGTGATCCTCCTGCCTCAGCCTCCCAAGTGCTGGAATTACAGGCATAAGCACTGCCACACCTGGCTCTGCTCTTCCATTTACTCTAAGCAGTAAAAGAAATTGGTCACATTTTAACACTTTTCTTGATAATCATTCCAGTTTATGTTTCACAGGTTCTGTATCATACAGAATTGAAGGAGACAATTCCACTTAGCTTTTTTGCCAACATATAACAAGGGTCTCTACTCTTCTAATTCCTATAACTACCTCACTAGTTACTGAGCTCCCAGCATCTTTAATGTCTCTATCACCGCTAAGAAGCATCTGTTCTTTGCTCCCCAAAATTCTACCAGCTGCTATCCACTTGCAAATCACAGGTACTCCTATATTTTAAGTTTTGTAGTGCATCACACAGGTATCTAACCTGTCTCTTCAGAAAAGTCAGAATTCCCTTATATGTTGTGGCATCAGCCATTAGCTTGGCTTTTGTATTTCTATGGTGGGTTCAGTGTGCCATTGTGAAAGGTACAAAAGCGTTTTAATGTAGTTCAGGAGTAGCCAAAGTTCATGATGTAAATACTGATCTGACTATTTTTACAAATGGAATCTACTATGTTAGCGCAGACATGTGGGTGCTGCATAGCAGAAGATCAATGACTACAAATGCAAAATCAGTCTACTACTCCACAGCTGCTCCCAGAATCAGTCACCCGACTCTTGAGACTGAGCTTCCATTAGTCTTTCATGTTTCTTCCACTGACTTTCTCTGTGGTCACATCCTCTGAGGCAATCATACAATTTATGAACGGATATTTTTGGTGACAATCTTAATCTTTATTGACTAAAGCTGTATCTTTTTTAATTTGAAAATTAATTTTATTGGCACATTTTAGATATACACAATGAGCACACTCACTATAGGGGAATTGTACCTGTACATGATATATCGTACTTCTTCTTTTTCTCAAACCTCTCCTCATCCTTCTACGCCTATTCCCATCCTTATTTACAAAACCCTTGTTTCCATTTTTTCCTTCTAATCTCCTTTTCCTTTTTCTCCTTCTCTTTCCCCTTCCACATCTTTTATTTCCTTTTCTGATTGAACATTTTCTTCCCCTGCCCAATATCTGCACATCGGTCCTTATTTACCTTTTCAATTTCCCATTCCAGAGAAACAATACAATATTTACATATGTGTCTGAATTATTTCACTTAAGAGTATGGTCTCAAGGTGCATAGATTTACCTAGAAATAGTTCAAGTTCATCCTTCTCTATGGCATAGTAGTGCTCCACTGTATCAACACCCCACATCTTTGTTATCCGTGCATCCATTGATGGGCATTTAGGCTGTTCCTAAGATTGAGCTATCACAAATTGTGCTGCTATAAAAATGAGTATGAATATGTTGGTGTGGTATGATGCTTTTAATCCTGTTGGGAAGATAACCAAGAAAAGGAATAGGTGCGTCAGATGCAACCTGCATCTGCATTTTAATGTAGTTTAGAAATTTTCATGGGATAGATATAATTATATGTTATATTTTTGACTTACAGTTAAAAAACTGGGTAATATTATTGCTCCACAGACCTCCCCTTTATTTGAATTTTAAATTCTGAAGAGTCCCAAGACAAAAATTCCCTACATGCAAAACTCTGAAAAAAAAAAAAATGAACTAAACTTTTCCCAATGTGAAGAATTAGAAATCATCTTCACTACTGATGCTTAAGATCTGAAAATATAAGTCCAAAGATAGAAATTGAAAAAAAAAATCCAAGTTAGCCAAAAAAGAAAAGTCATAGTTGGTGTGGCAACTGCTGTGTCCTCTGTCGCAAACTGGGAGGTGCTGATTGGTGGGTCCCTGAATTAGATGGCTTAGCATGAAGACATTTTCATCAAGGGCAAAGTTATGTGAACTCAAAAATAATACAGGAACATTTTAATATCCTTTCAGGAAGACATCTTAAAAACACAGTCAAACATAAAATTTGTTCAAAGATGCTTATATTTTTTATAAGTTCAAGACTCCTCAGTGGGCTCCTCTGCAGTTATAGAGCTGGCCCGTGTGTGCTTTGTTATCAGTGTCCTGCCCCACCGTGACGGGAGAGGCCACTGTGCCCGGGGCAGTGGCTGAGGTTTTCCATGACCAATGCCAACAGCTGTGACTTTATGGAGCTCACCGAAGAATCTTCCTTGTTCTATGTTCTCCTCATCGTGGCATGATTCTAGCATGCTTTAGTTTTAAGTGTCTAAAACATGTGATGTAGTTTTTCAATGAGTAAAGTCATTTGATGTATTTGATGACGTCAAATATGAAGTTCATTTGGTACTTGTACAGTATCTACAATCTTCTAGTATGTGTTTATTTAGAAAAGAAACCTGTACATATCAAGAGGTAAAGGTTCATACATGATTCACCCAAAATATGATATAATTATACATTCTCAATTTTTTATTTGGATACTAAAAATACTATAAGGTTATCATAAATGGCGTAATAAACTTCACAGAGTAAGGTTTTGTTTGATAGTCACTTCAAGCATTTTGACATCGTCTGTTTCCTCAGTGTCCACTTCACGGGCTGTGTCGTCCACTCTGAACACAGCACTCAATAACAGAAACACATGAGGCATCAGGCCCTGTGTTTGCTAATCGTTGTCTTGATCTCACATTGATTGTGCTTCCTGTTTGTGTACTTTTGTAAACTCAAGGGAAAACAACTCTAAGAGGAATCAGAGTCTGCCAGCCCAGAATAGATTTACTGGTCTGGCTTTGTGGAGGGCTGTCATTGTTGAGTGAATGTCTGCAATCATAAAGGTTGTACAATAAGAGATCTAATCTAAATTCTAAGAATGGGATCGATGAATTCAAAACTATCTCCAGAATAATGGGAACTAATAGGAGAGCTTTTTTTAAAACCAAAAATCTACAGATGTAAATTGGGTGCTAACAGGTTTGACAATAAAGTGAATTACTTCTGCAGGCAGGTCAACCAGATGATAGCTAATAACATCCTTGGTTTATTTATTTAATTTTTTTTCACTTTATGTATTTGGTGCAGGGTCTCACTACACAGCTCGGACTTGTAGTGATCCTCCTGTTTTCAGCCTCCCCAGCACTGGGATTACAGGTGCGTGCCACCGTGCCTGGACTCAGTCGGCTCAGAACACCCTGGGGGGTGGGGCTGGCACAGCATGCAGGACCGGGGATTGAACCCTGGTCCTTGCATTTGTCAAAGCAGATGCTTAGTCTGCTGAATAGCAAAAATAATATTCTAACCAGCATATTGCATGGCTTCCTAATGTAGCTATTCCTACTAAGACAAGTCTTATCTGAATAAGTTAGTATTTATCCATTTCTGTATCATTTTATTTATTTTTTATGTTTTTTATTTTTTTGCAGTACTGGGGATTGAACTCAGGACCCTGCACTTGCCAGGCAAGTGCTCATTCTACTGAGCTATCTCCCCAGGCTCAAAGTGATTTTCTCGGAGACAAGAGTCTCACTTTTTACCTGAACTTGCAACACATCTGCCTCAGGCTCCTGAGTACTGGGATGATTGGTGTGCACCACTATTCCTGCGTCTGTATCTTTTTTAGATCAAATAATTTATCTCAAGTCTCTGTACAGATATTCTCCATAGTAAGAGAATAATTCCTGTAATTCCTATTGTTGCTTCTAGAAGCAGCACAGCCATTTAAGCTGATTAACACAAACAAAGTAACTGTCTTGGTTTTCTCCTTTCCTGCAGCGCTGCCTGGTTACACATCAGTCTTCCCTCCTACACCGTGAGCTCCTTGAAGGCCAGGGCCGATCCTATATTATTTATTTTGCTCTCTCCATTACAGAAACCAGTATTTTGTGAGCACCAAACAAAAGTTCCCAGAAATACATCACTCAAGTAGAAAGACCCACGTTCCATTTAGGAAAAACATTTCCAGCGCCTGCTTTCCTACATAATAGCAGCATTTAGACTCCCGCCGGAAACGGAAATGGGGGAGTACAGCTGAGATTTTCAAAAGTTTTATGACTGTATTTGGATAAAGAAAAAGACAAGGTAAAAGCAGCATTATAAACACATTGGCTGTTTCATTTTTGGATGAATAATGGCATATAACCCACTTGGGTATTCCAGTCGGCATCATTTTCTTTCAATATAAAGGACAAAACCATATATTCTTATAAACCTTTGGAATGCATTAGAGACCCTAAGTATATTTCTTCAGCAGCTTCTAGAAGCTGGATCTAGTTTGGGGGATGCTGCTAGCTTATTTGATAGCTGTATGCTTTGTGGTTGCAGATATTCACTCAACAATGACAGGAAGAGCAAGGTTTTAGGCTGGGAGAAGCAAGAATAAAACATTTTGAAGTTCACTAAGAAAATTCTGCAAGTATCTCCCAGCAATAATAAATATTCATTTATGTATAACGTTCTTGATTACAATCTATGACTGTCATTTTTATGCTTTATAAAACTCGTTCACAGGTGTAGAATATACTTTAAAAAACTTTTTATATAGTAGCAGCTAGGCTATAGAGTTTCTAAATCTAACTACAGTAACAGCTTTGACATTTTGTGCTGCTGGTTCTGTCCCTCACATATGTGGCATTATGTACAAAACTGAATCTGACATAAAAACTATATGGCCTGTGCTGAAGTGAAATTCATCCTTTTCCAGTGCATACTCACCACTCAAATTGAGGACAGGGTTATGACAACGTGTAAGTTTCTGAGTTACTTGAAATTTTGTGTGCATTATAGTATACCCATTATAAATATTGCTTGGGTCAGTAGCTACAGGGTCCTTTAAAAGAATCAACAGAACTGGAGACACTACTACACTAAAATGTCATAGTCAAAGAAAATATTTCTGTTTTAAAACATATTTTCCCCAAAATATGCAACAGTCCAACTTGGATTTTTCCATTAACAGTTTCTTCTGCAAAAGCTGTGTCTGATCTGCTGGGCCTTATTCTATGACAAACTCTGCAGAGCCACCAGAGGAGAGATTCCAGGGACAGATCAAAATATTCTAGTTTTATCTTCTGACTAACCTATAATTCTTGTCACATGGATGGGAGATGTGCATAGAGTTCATAGAATCCAATGAAATTAGATGCCTTTCTGTAGTGAGTTCCAAAAGAAAAAAAAAAAACATGTAAATACAAGGATGTGATGATACATTAAGATTCTCAAAATATTTATGCAATACTCAAACTGTCCAGCAATAAAATGTGCACTTAGGATCAGACCATTTTTTATGAACTCATTTTTATGACCATTTAGAATTATACCTTTTGCATCTTATTAACCCAAATTCAGCATGACTTCTTTTTTCTTTTGTCTTCCTTTACTTTTAATTTTCTGTGTGCTGCTGGGATGGAATGCAGGGCCCTGCACCTGCTAAGTCAGTGTTCTAATCTTTTCTTCTTAAAAATAAATATTACAATAATTACAAATATTCTACTTGGCAAATCACCTATGATCACCAAAGTGGAACTGAATTTTTAATATGACAGCTTATTTTTTCACTACTTCATTTGGTTATAAATGACTTGATACGTTTTGCCTTCTACAGTGGTAAAAACACTGTAATTTTTCAAGAGAAAACATCTTACACAGTGCCAAAAAATGAGAGTCTTGGAAACCTGAATGATTTTTCAATGCAACATATTTTTTTTTAAAGTCAAAGATGCAATTCAAGTGTTACACTAGAGACTAAAATCCTGACATTGTAACACAAATTACACATTTGGAATTTATTCATTGCCATAGGCATGTCGACCCAGTAATAACTCATTAAAATGTATTTTGGTATTTATTGTTCATTGTTCATTAGTAATTTAAAAATGCTTTATGTTCAAAAATGCTAACATTTTCCTTAAACACCTTTAAAGTGCAACACTATGTCATAGGCATTTAAAAACCAATTGAAATTAAACCATATGATTCTTACTATTTGCTTTCTTCCTATGGATTTGGATTGCTCTGAAATTGAATAAATCTAAGAGAACAATAGCTGAGGACAGAAAAGAGGAACCAAAGCAGTTATTGAAGGAAGGCAAATATAGATTCAAATCAGGCCTTGCTATTGTTGATCTAAGTACTGTTAGACACATTAGTCTGTCTAATTGCCCAACTTTTTCACCTGCAAAGTGATGACAATGACTTTGCCCACCTTAAAGGATGGCACTGATATGTACCTGATGCCCTTAGCACAGGACTTAGCAGAGTACGCACACTGAATATGTGTTAGCTGGTGTTCTTTGGAACTTCCAAGAATATTACCTTGGGGTGAGCTTTGGTCCAGAGTATACACAGGAGAAAAAATGTAAGTTTTACAATTAGGGTTTACAGGTTCTTATTTTTTTCCAAAAGAAATTCTTTTCTATTTGAACAGCAAAGCAACGGCCTAGGATCTTAAAGTCACTAGTAATATCATTCAGCTTTTACTGTATCATGGTAAAGACAACACAATCATATTGTATATTTTTATAGTATTTCATAGGGCTTAGAGGACTATTTCATGGCCTGCTAGCAAGAATTCTGTGAGCCAAATCAAACAAATGGCATCTCTGTCTAACCCTTGATAAAGGCAGACTGATATAAGTTACTTGGAAAAACACACAGCGATGGCCACTGACGTCACCAGGACGAGTTGCAGCCTTTCTTAGGGCCCTAACTTCCCCTTAACACCCTCCTTCCTCATGTGAACCACAATAATTTTTAGTTATCGGGGAGCAAAGAGTAAAGTATATTATTCACCAATATTTCTCCTATTGTAGTTAGTTTATTAGAAATTAAATGCAAATCTCTACTCCAAAAAACTTCTGTGCCCATTTATGACTAGTTGAAAGGTGAGTTGATTCAGATCACTTTTATTGAAAAGATTCCCCTACACTTGCCCTATGAGGAGATCAAAGCAAGCCTTTAGGGACTGCTCATGTGGAGTTTAAAAGCCATGGAAAGTTCCAAAAGGCAAAACAAAAACAAAAACAAAATTCCCCCCAAACCATCAAAAATAATGCTCCCAAAAATCCAAACTAAACTAAACCAAAAAACCCTTAACATATAATTACTGTAAAACGTAATTATATAAAGGACTAAAGAAGATAGAAAGAAGCAGCAAACTTAAGATGGGTGGAATTGAAAACAAATAGTAAAACAATTCCATCCTAGTAAAAGAATCACCCTATTATGTAAAGCTTCAGAATTGACCAACAGAGATAAACTGTAGTTGGAATGCAGAATTCCCAACTGACCTTTGTGTTATATGAAAATATATATGTTGATGATCATTTTTAAATTCTTTTTATCAAATAAATTCTAATACTAATAAATGTATCAGTAGGTCTTATTATCTATAGGGTTTTGTCCAAATTAAGTATCTTTATATTACGAATGTTCTAATTATATGACAGCACTTACATGTACTTTAATCTGTTGCAAATTAAAATACCAAGACTGCCTTTGAGAAAACTTTGTCTACTTATTAATATTATCCTTGTCAAAGTAGTTTTTGAGGGGAGGATATCTCAAACTGTATTTCTAATGGGTGCTATAACATTTAGAACCGTAAAATGTCTGCGCCTACACATATCTTTTAGCTGAATCCAGAAAACTGTTTAGATTCCACAGCACAAAGGAATAGTAAGCATTTTCTTTTCAAGCAAGGTACATAACTATGGAGTAATTTGTTTCCCAAGTTGCATATTTTAAGAAGTATTCATATGATGTTATTTTGTTTCTGGCACCAAATCTACTGGAATAATGCATGCTACATCTTTTATATAATAGTCTTTCTCCAAATTTGAAGGATTATAGGTGCCTGATAAGGCATATTTAACATATATATCAGTACAATATTTATTTATTTATTTATTTATTTTTGTATTTTAGTACAGGGTCTACAGGGTCTCACTATATAGTTTGGACTCGTAGTGATTCTCCTGAGTTCAGCCTCCCAAGCGCTGGGATTACAGGTGTGTGTCGCCAAGCCCAGTCTCAATTGCCATCTCAGCATGCCCTGGGGGTGGGGCTGGCAAGGCACACCAGGGATGGAACCCTGGTCACTGCATCTGCCTAAGCAGGCGCTTTAATCTGCTGAGCTATTTGGCCGGCCCTACATCAGTACAATTTTTAAATGCACAGCAAGATTTTGAGATATTACTTATTAATAAGAGATTTTAATGGAAATATTTTCATTTTATCACATGCCATTCTTCCTACTACTCTTAGGCTCAATAAATCATTCCATGATTTTCCTTTCAAGGACATTTATTTTGTGGTTAAATTAGAGCAGAAAGACACATTCCTGGGCTAATTTGTCTATCTCATGTACTCCAGGTCATAGACTAACTTTTGTCTACTAATTTGAAGAGTCATTTTCTAAACATAAAAAAATCCGCAAATTATATTATTGCCAATTGTTAATGACAAAGTTAAAGCATATATGTCAAAAAAAATCAGAAGAGTATTTATGGATAATGAAGTATGAAGGATGGGTATAAAAGCGTATCACCCCTGTTAGATAATCAAAGTGAATAGCGTAGTTCATTGCTTAACAAACCTGGGTTTAGCAGGTCCTGATGCTTGTAACACATGGGCAGACACAGATGAGTATATGAACAGCTATACTTACTGAAGGACTCGGCTTAATGTGAAAAGTAAGTGGTCAGGAATCATTATCCCTTAAAATGTCTTTACTTTCATCAATTATCCAACAAGCTTAGTAATTACAGGAAAACAAAAAGGCCATTACTAATTCATGCCTGTAAGTATGGTATTCTCAATTGAATCAACTGGTTCAAGTTATTAAACACTAATGGTGTCAGTGACTTGGAGCCTGTTGTGGCCCAAATCCATGTAACAATCACAGTGGAAAAACCAACTTTCCCTCTTGTCCCTAGAGCTTTTACCCTGAGAACTGTGAAATCTTTTGAAAAACGCATTCAGGTAAGAAGTACTTTTCAGCGGCAATGAACTATTTGGAAAATAAGGATATGTTTTCATGTAAATTTTAGTAGCAATTATTATTACAATGGCATTAAGAATTATAAGCAGTAGTTAGAGGTTGAGATAATTTGTAGAAAAAAACCAAACAACTAACTGCGTCTCTTAACAGTTATACAAAATTACCCCTGGCAGGCTAATCAAGGGGTCAACCAGTGAAACACACATTCCTGCTAGTTCTGGGGTAAAGGGGATGAGCCTGAAATTTCAAGTAGAATATTAGGAGGGCTCTTTGTTCAGAAAGAAAAGAAGTGTAAGAGTGCCCCGTGACTCTGAGTAGCTCCTTGAAAGGTGTCTAGATTTTGGGGCTGGCCGATATCACACACTGACATTCTTAAAGGCCTTTCTCATTACTGGAGGGCTGCAGAGTAGCCACTGCTAACCCGCACAAAAGAATCACGTGCTAGAAATGTCTCATTAGATGCCTGGCAATAAAGCACTCCCTTCAAAAGCTCGGTATCTGCCTCCTGACGCTTCACATATGTCTTCTCTTTGGCTCGGAAAAAAGATGTTCTCCTTTACATTTTCAAGAGCTGTGGAAATTGAAAGCTTTCTAAACCCTAGAGTTTAGAGAGATTGACTGACTAGGAAACAGACAGGTGATTCAAAATGTAATGGCTACCTATCATTCTCATTTTCTCTTATTTTGTTCTAAGTTTTCATGAGAAAATATGTAATTGTATAAAAATAATTGCAGTTTCTCATCATAAATGCAAAAAGTAAATGGCCAGGAATCATTATCCCTTTAGATATGTTCATATTCATAAATTTTCCAATGAGTTTAGTAATTATAAGAAAGTAAGAGAACTTTATCATAGAAAGTTTGAAAAACTGAACGTGATAAATGCAAAAAATATAACCTCATTGCTTGGAGATAGTTACTCATGACATTAAATATTTGTCGCAGTTTTACAATTTGCAAAGACTCAATACTGAGTGAAATCTGAACGACCCAAGTAAGACATTCTCTTGCTAGAACATTTTGGAGGAATTAGGGCAGTGGCATTACCAGTCTTGGAGATGCTTCACTCTAGGACCTGGGACTTGTGCTTTAAAATTTCCTACCATTTTCCTAACTACAGTTATTGACCCAGAGCATTGAGTTGTATCTAGACTTTATTTCTGGCTTGTCAAAGAACCAGGACGATGACCTGAGCACAACGCCACTGAGGCACACACATGGATGGTGTGCTTTGGTTTGGTGCTCTAGGTTGGTAGGGATACGTCTACATATTTAAGACTCAGAAAATATGACTAGGTTCACCACAGATTCGCACAAGTGTAGGGAAGCAGGACTAGAAATCTGGAGCTAAGAGAGGAACTGATACAATAATAGATAGGAGGAAATCCAGAGTCTGGGAAGAATGGCAAGTTGAAAAAGACTTTAGTAACACCTAGTCCTGATGACACTTTCTAACTTAGCATCCAAATTCCTGTAGTGAACTGTCTTGTGTGACAGAGTATTTCCCGTGCTTCCATTTCCATTCAGTTCTTGGTAGCTAACTGGATGGAATTTGACATATATAGTATCTTCAGACTCAAATTCTGCCCTCAGAAGTCTTTAATTGATGTGATTTGTTCTTCACTCTGTGAGATGGAGCCATTCTTTACTGCATCAGACTCAGATGTGGTAACCCGAAGAACAGAAGCAGCCCTGCAGAAGGATGTGAAACTCATGAATGGAAAGCAGGAGCCAGGAGAGAGCCAGTTGTGAATGTCTTCCGCAAAATGAAGAAGGAGGAAGTCCACAAGCAGAGAGAGTGCACCTACTGAATGCCCTGCCTTGACCCTTCTGGACAAATTTCACAGCCCTATTTAGTACCCACAGTTCTTTGCTCCTCGCAGCTCCCCTCATCTTACTTTCTTTCCCCTTTAGTCTTGTTCTCCTGTGCTTACACTCTTATTTAATCTTTGCTTCAGGTTCTGTTTCCTAGAGCAGAGCTTCTCAAATTTTAATGTGGGGGCAAATCATGTGGGAATCTTATAAAATACAGATTCTGTTTTAGACATCTGGGATGAGGCTTAAAATTATGTATTTCTAAATACTGTCTTCCTATTGGTTCTTCTTATAGGTGTAGGAAACCCAAAATAAAATTGATCTCATCACCACTGCAGCATAAGCTCCTTGAGAGTCAAGACTCTGTGTGTGTGTGTGTGTGTGTGTGTGTGTGTGTGTTTGCATGCTCACATATATTTTCCTACTGTTTTATACTCTGAATCTACAATAATGCTGGGAGTGTAGGAAGTGCTCAAAAGATATTTGACTACATAATAAATAATTGACTCCCCTACATGACTTCAGCACTTCCTAGTCATGATGAAAATTTCTAATTGTAACATTCAGGGTTCAAATTACATGCCAACAGTGAGTTTCCTGTATTTTGAGAGATGGGCAGGTAAAAGCGGAAGGCCTAATATAACTGCACACCTCTGTCACCCTAGTCTATGTGCTAAGGCCCACAGCCAGTGAAAGGGAAGAGGCGCATGTTAGGAACTGGTTGCTGATTTGGAAGCACTAAACCATGGTAGTTGAGGACGGCTTCTGCTAGATTCTCAAACTGCTGGGTTTGTTACTTTTAAAAGCTTGGTTGTCTCTGCCAAATGCTAGAGAGCAAAGAGGGGTGTGCTTAAGGACCATTATACTTTTAACATCTCGTATTTACTCACGCGGAACTCCATTTTTCACAAAATACCTTTTATTGTAGAAGTAAATGGCAGCTTTCTGCTGAATTTTAAAATAGTGCATCATGTATAATTCATCAAAACTGCCAGTAGCATCAACATCCTCCTCTGGAATTTGTCCTACTTAACAAATGTCACACATTAGACTTCTGTGATGGGTGCTAGGCTTGTTATCTGATGTAGCTGACCTTGTGCTTCTGTTCCTTCCATTGCTACCAACAATCATCTGGACACTTAAGACTAGTGACAGTGTCAACAGCTAGTCTTTTCTTGACATATTTTATTGTAGTCATAGAGACATGGAAATAGCTGAATAGAGTTTTCACATATGGAGCTCCAGGCAAAGGGATGGATGATATGAACCATGCTACTATATGTCACTGGTTTGTTTCTAAATTATTACATCAAAGGCAGCCTTTCCTGATTTTTAAGGGATTTCTAAAGATCACAAGAGGTGTTTTCACCAGGCACTGTCATTTGGAAGGACGCCTATTACAGTGGTTTTTAGTGGCCCATGTCCTGGCAGCATTACCACAACAGAAGAACTTGTTAAAAATTCACATTTTTGGCTCTCCAAGTGAAACACTGTAGTCTTTGTTTTAGCAAGTCTCCTAGATAATTCCAAGGCATGCCAGGGCTGGAGAACTGCTTCTCTATAGATAACAAGATGCTACAGAATTGAGAGATAAAGTAGGTATCAAATGTTCTACATAGTTGATACTTGAAATATCAAGTATCAACCAGTGCTTTTAGAACTAGGCTTGAACAATGCACTAGAGAAGAGGTACTTATTAAAAATACACAAGACTCGTAACTGTCCAGACCTACTGAGTGAGTGTCTGGGCAGAGGCTGATTGCATGTTATAGGGCATGCTGGGCAGATCTGAGGCACCAAGCACAGGAGAAATGACAGTGTATGATAGCACCAGTAATGCCTGCGTGATGGGACCAACCATGACTGTTAATTTCTATACACATTTTGAGTATCCTGAGTTGGCTGTGATTGTCATATGATTACTTCTCTAGTCAGAAAATGACAGGGAATGATTCTTAAAAGATGATATCATATGGGACAGTAGCAAGTCATCGCAGAGGCCTGAGAACTCGAGGGATTTATATAAAGTATAAAAAATATCTGAGAAGTAAAGGGCTGAGACTCTGGAGCAAACCTGCCTGCTTAAATCCTAGAGGTTTATTTACTAGCTGTTTCACTTTACTCCTAAGAGTTTCAGTTTCCTCATCTCTTAGGCAGAGACAGTAGTAATAGTAGCTATTTCATAAGGTTGTTGTGATAATCTATGATGGTTTATCATAGTCTTAGCTCAATTATCTGCAAAGATCATATGTTAAGCAATCAACTTTTATTACAATTCTTTTAATTTTTAAAAAATTTAATTAATTAATCAATTAAATCCTTTGTTGGATACAGGGTCTCACTATGAAGTTCATATCTTTGTGATTCCCCCTGTCTCAGCCTCCCTAGAGCTGGGATTACAGGCTTGCACCTGGTTTCGGTGGCTGGCATGGCACGCCCAGGGTTCTGGGCCCGGCACGGCATGTGGTACCAGGGATCACACTTGAGTCCTTGCACTTGCCTGGAAGATGCTTAGACTGCTGAGCTAGCTCCTCAGCCCAACTTTGATTAGAATTCTCTTAGAAAAGCCTAGCCATGACTCTAAGAAAAAGATGGTGCCTCTCCTCATTGGCAGGAACTTTGTGCGTCTTCTTGGCCCCTGGTCCTCCTTCTGCCTCTTGTCTCTTGCCATAACTCTCATTTCCCTTCCTCTGGGGATAGCGTCGTATCTCAGCTTTTCTTCTGTGGAGCACTCAGTGTCTTCATCTTTTCCCTTCTCCCCTTTCAGTGTGGTGCCTTTAACATCTTCTTTGAGTCCCATGGCTGCACCTTCCAGTCCTCTGTGCATTTAAAGAATGCTTGATCACACGTATCAGCTGTCTTATATCTTTGTCTATGCTGTAATTAATGATTGGATTTATGAAGCTCTGGTAAAATAAACTCCTGAGTCTCAGATTAAGAAATAACTTAAAAAGTGGTGCCTGGGTCTGCACCCAGGGCCGTGAGTGACACTGCCAGACACATGCCAGCTGGGTGCTTTAGCAGCTGCTGTCCACAGGTGCCAAGACCACTAACTTTTCTTCCACCTCACCCAAAGGGGGATTAGTATCTATAGAGAGCACATTCTGACTTGTTTTTCTCTTAGATTTAATCAGAGAGCTATAAAGCATTGATAAGATGAGGAGAAAAATCAACTCTACTTTTTTTTAATTTTTTTTAAACTCTACTTTCTAGAGCACTTTTATATTGGAAAAAAAAAACCCTTAAGGCAGTGTTTTCAGATTTGAACAAGCATGAAAATTACCTAGAGGGTGTCTTAGAGCACAGGTTGTTGGCTATCAAAATTTTGATTCAGCCAGCTCAATATAAGCTTCAAAATTGCTATTTAAAAAATAAGTTTCCAGGGATACTGATGCAGCTAGTTTAGGACCTCACTTTGAGAAATGCTTGGTAGAGTTGGGATAGGAAGAGAAGCATCTCCCAACGGCCTGTGTGTTGAGGCTTGGTCCTCATCTCATGGTGCTGTTGGTAAGTGGAGAAAACTCTAAAGAGTAGGGCTTCATGGAAGGAAGTTAGGCCACTGGAGCATAAGGGGTCCCCCTATCCCTTGAAAGGATACTGTCCTTTTGTCTCCCACTTTACCTCACCACTTCCATGAGGTGAATGAACTTTCTCTGGCACACACTCGAACCCCAAGTGTTGTGCTCCCACAGGGCCAAGCAACCATGAAACAACGTCACTGAAAACATGAGCCAAAAGAGACTCATGTTTCACAGGTTAAGACCCCTATGAAACTGATTGTTTCCAGTGTTGTTTTTATCATAATGAAAAGCTGACTAAGTATTCTTTTAAAGAAACTATTGGTAAGACTCACAAGATTGTGTCCCTCTAAAAGGGGAGAAGGGTTATTATCTGCTGTCCCACAAGCCCTCTATGCCATGCCTGTCTTTCTAATCTCTTGCTAATCTCTAAACCCTTGCTCTCTGGCTGTCCCCTTTGCCCTTTGCCTTGCTTATTGTGTACTGCTCAGATCTGCCAATTCCATGTTCATATACAATAAATATCAGAACCTCATCAAATATAAATTAGAAAAACTCCAATTCAGATCTTAATTACCAATTTACCACTGATTATAATTTTAGCAGGAAAATTTAAAATTTAGTTCTACTGATGCCAATCTCCATATTTTTGCCAGCTGCTTCTCTCTACAGATGCTTTCTTGGCCACTATCTATTATTTTCTATTTTAAGTGTTTTGACTTGAGTTTCCTCTGCTGCCCATCTACATGTACTCCTTTCAAAATAGAATTTCCTACGATTCAATTCCTTTAAAATGTCTACAAACTTTGACTCACACAAATAATCCACTTGTCTTGTTTTCCAGTGGGGTAAATAAAGCTCAGAGTTCCTGAATTTCATTTTTTCTTCTCTTTTTAGTAACATCCAGCCAATCTGTCTTACTTTCCATTTTCTTATTTTCCTCTAACCCTGACTCTCCTCCCCTAAAAGCCAGAGAGAACAGGGAAGGAAAAAATGGGGCTAATCAGAGGTTCTCCTCTCAGCACTCTATGCATGGTGTGTGTGTGTGTGTGTGTGTGTGTGTGTGTGTGTGTGTGTGTGTGTGTGTTGGCCATGGTGGGATCACCCATGAACAGGAAACCAAGAGGAACCAGGAAGATGTTAAACATGCTTTCTTCCTTTCATGTTAAGAATCCAACACTCTCACTGTTAGCAATAACTGCAAAACTTCTTTGCTACAACTCTCCTTGAATCCTAAACTTTGTTCTTCTCTTTACCTTTAATAGACACAATCACTAGGCTTTGGAAGGAAGGACAGCAAGAACAGCAGTAGCTTTTTTTTTTTTCCATTCATTTTTGCTTTGATATTCAGTGAATCTAATGCAACTACCAGACAACACCTGTCTAGTTAGTAACAAAATATTTTAAAATATGATTGTTTTTAAAAAGAAGAACTGGATGATTGGGCTCTATCACAAAACTCAAGTACAGGCTACCCCCTCACACTCATAATTACTGTACTTGTTTGAGCACAGAATAGATGCCAAATGATTCAGGTCTGCTATGTTAGATCCTCCTGTATGCTGGTATGCATCTCGGGTTCATCTTAACAGTGCACTGCTTTGAAAATCCAAAACACAGCAAGAGTCTCCACCAAGCTAGAGATCGCCAATAAACTCAGAGACTCACAAGCCTTCTGGAGAAATTAATATTCAGCATTTGTTTTGATCAAAATAATTTATTCTACCAGATCACTGGTTTGTACATTTTAAGTACCTTCATTACTGACTGAGTCATTTTTCTTTTTTTAATGTATGTGGTACAGGGTCTCACTATGCAGCTGGGACTCATAGAGATCCTCCTTTTTTCAGCCTTCCCAGTGCTGCGATTACAGGTGTGTGCTATCACACCCAGACTCTGTGGCCAGCTCAGTGCACCCGGGGAAGGGGCCAGCATGGCATGTGAGTAACTTTTATATCCAGTAAGTATACCCAGTATCTCTGGCAGAAGCTGGGAAGCCTAACCCTTTTTCATTCCTTTTGTATTGCCTTCACCCTATTTCACCCAGCCAGGCAGCCCTAGGAGGGTCCGTAAGCATTTCCTACAAACCACAGGGTCCCACCAAGCAGAGACAAGAAGGAAGTAGTGATACTTTCCACTAGCATACGTGCTATTAATTTGTGCAAGCAAAATCTTTTTTAAAATGCACTCAGAATATTAAGGCCCTAGAATACAATCCCACATTTCTCTCTAGTCCTTCATTTGAAAGGTCCCTTTCTTTATGGTAAAGGAGTGACACTCATAACCAGCCCATGAACAGAAATCTTTCGATTCAAGGCATCTGTATGTGGATCCTTGAAAGCATTTCTCTCCAAACTAGGAAGTGTGTGTGCATGTCGATACATACATAATAAGCTTTCACAAATTGCAACACTTACTATTAAAGCTTTCACTTGATATAAATACTGTGGCCTAGCAAATACAGAGAACCTGAAAAGCAATGGGATAAAATCCTATTTCTGTTATTTTTTAGCTATTTGGCTTTGGCAAGCTTTTCAACATCTCTGGGTGCTACTTTCTGATTTGTTTTTAAATTTTTACTTTTTTTTTT
>NW_004524641.1:503118-524098 GCF_000260255.1 Octodon degus | reverse complement strand
ACAGAAAAGTAGAAGGGAGATGGTTAGGTGACAGGAAAGGGTTCAGGGTCCTGGAGGAGAGAGGCGACGGCAAGGGGAAGCAGGAAGAGGCATGGAACGATGGAAGTACAGTGTGTGCATATATAAAAATGCTATAAGGAAAGCCAATTTTAACGAACTGTCTTTTTCCAATGAAATACAGATGATTTCTCTTATCTACTTTTAAAATCAATGAACAATTTAACTTTCTCATTCATTAATAGAAATTCTTTACATATTGATTCTTCTTCCCCTTTTGCCTCAACCTTTTCAACAAGATTAGGCATACAGACCTTTCTTCTTTTGCCTCAGTTAATGTCTTTGTCTCATGAGTAATCAGCTAAGAAAATAGCCAGATACAGAGATAAACATTTCCTTTCCAGATGACTGAAATTTTCCTGATTGCAAAATCTCAACTGTAAAATTTCCCAAGTGTTCCTTGTCAATCCTCTCCATAAAGGTCTGGGGTGACACAACTTTGCGGACACCCTGAGCTTCAGATCTAGAGTGGTCATAGTCTGAACAAAAATCACCCTCATGTTCTTGTTTTTTGCCTTTGACAATATCATGTACATAAAGTTTATCATATAATCAGTCACCAGTTACCACAAGGTTTTATTACAGACCCTGTATAAACAGTGCTTTGAGTACTATTTGTAAAGGGAACAAAGATCAGCAAAATGCATTTTCTGCATGGGCATCTTCTGAATACAGTAGCCCCTCCCTATACTCATGACATTTAAACCTCGATTTGCTAAGTTTTCCTGACTCCAACACTGATAAGCTAATTCTTGAGTTATTGGCAAACAATGAATTCATACACTTCTTTAACATGAGCCTGCTAGTCACATATTCATAAAAACCAGAGTCCAACTTTAATATGAGCTCCCAGTTTGAAGATTTAGTTGAGAAGGATTTGTCTCTATGAAGCGTCTGAGTTTTTCAGTCAGAAATCATCTTTATTCTCTACTCCACCTTGGGTGAAAAGATACCTAACTATTCACTGAAACATCTGTTAGAATTGCACAATAAATAAATAAATGCATCAGTATTTTAGAAAATTTATTATCCCAACTCTAAACATCCTTAGTACGCAATGACATAAATAAGGCAGATTATTGTCTAGGTTTTTAGGAATTTTACTTCAGCTGACAGTGAGAATCAGGAAGTAGTAAAGGGAAGCTTAGAATAGGAAGTATTCCATTCAACAGGGAGTTGGTGGTGGAACCTTAATGTTAACAACCTACGCTCATGGGAGAGGCAGCACTGCCAATGTCCACAGTGTAAATATTCTCCCCATAGCTGATTGTCAGCTATCAACATGTTATTTAATGTAAATCTGGGAAGAAACCTGCATAATTGTCTCTCTCAAGCTGGTAAATAGGCTTTCCCAGGTCTATTTCTCTTTAACTCTTTTTTGATGAAGAATATGATGTCATAGCATGTCTAGGGGAAAGGCAGGCAAGCAATATGGGTTCATAAGACAAGCAAAATCCTCAGTGCTCCCTCTGGGGCTCTGTTTTGGGGACAATATTATCTCCAAGTTACACCTTCCATCTGATCTAGTGCAACCTGTTTCACTTCAGAAACAAAGTGAAAAGCCACTGTCTCCTTTTGGGCCACTGATTAAAAATGTTTGGAACAGTTGATCTGTGACAAATTACTGTCATTTTGACCACGCGATGCAAATTGAGTGTCCCTGAATCTTACCGAAACTACACAACGAAGGCTTAGGGTACGTGTATCATCAAAGCAATTCTGCTGTTGTGTGAGCATCAAAGAGTGTGCTTACACAAACGTAGATGACGCAAGACAGTCACTCAGTGTGGCTGCCTGACGTGACCAAGGGCTGCCATGGAAAGGTGTGTGAGACTGCTATTGGTGTACCACGGGATAGTATTTTATAGTAAATGGGTTTTTGAACATAAATAGAAAGAATATACCTTAAAATAATGACAGGAACATAACATAATAATCAACAAACCAGTCATGGAGTCATGTATTATTATTATTATCATTGCATGTCATACAAATAACTGCATGTGCTGTATCTTTTTTTCTCTGTGACTGGCAGTGTAACAGGGTTGTATACTCAAGCATCACCACAGACATAAATACCATGTCCTGCTACAATGGCACAGTGGCTACTTCACCAGGAGATAAGAAACTTCCAGCTGCACTATTGCTGTACGGGACCATTGTCACCGAAACAGACACTGAGCAGAAATGGCACAGTGCCACAGGTGACCGTACGTGGGAAAGGCTGAAGCCGACGATTTATTAGAACACTTAGCCTCTCCACAGTATGCTAAGCTGTAACTCTCTCCAGCTATAAGTTACAGCTCATTAGTGCAGCCGTCATTTGCTTATCAAAAATCAATGTGCTTTTTTTTTTTTCTCTTAATGCAAAATATATTGGAATCAAAAGAAAAAATTAGCATGGTACTGAGCACTTATGCAAATCACTATGAGCTGAAGGGCCCGCGGCTGGGAACGCATCAGATCTGGAGACTTACGATTATGAATCAAAGTGCAGTGTAAGCCTGGAACTTGCCTAAGCTCTTCTCCATCAGCAGCGTCATCACCCTGACATCTTTCAGCTTGGCTATGGTTGCTGTAAGCAATTACCCTGTGGATTCTCCTGGGCTTACTTTTAATGATAATGTAGACCACAGTCAGCTTTGTATAACAGAAACTCCGTAGCATTTCATGACACTACAACATCCTAAGAAAGGCTTCTTGAAATACCTCAGAGAGGTACCAAAGTTAAAAATAAGCTTCTTTTCTAAGTTTAGGCTTGAACAGTTTCAGAAGACATCCTCCCAGGAAGGAGTACAGAAATTATTTTGGTGACAACTGTGTATTTTAGAACAACCATGTAAGGGGGTTATTTAGGTTTTCATTTTGCATATTCAGAATCCTGCATCATTTTAAGCTACATATATATGAGTCAGGCATTTTAATCACAGCTAGCTGGATAAGTTTTCCATGTCCCCAGCTGTACAACTGCCACACCAGAGTGTGGTCTGGCATGATTCCCTGTAACTGGCATTGTTATTAATCAGACACAGGAAGAAGACTGGCCTATATACTGCAGGGGCAGCAGCTGGAAAAGGACAGGGGGCTGGCACGGCACCTGGTGGGGAGGTGGATGCGCCCACCCAGCTGGCACCTTCCAAGGGCCAGTTCGTGCCCTGCCATGCTGATCAGAGCTTTCCTGATGTGTACACATGGCAAAAGCCTAAACATTTAGGTTGATTTTCAATTATTCCAATTCAACTAAAAGCACAGCAATAGAATGCATTTGATATAAAAACTTAAAATAAAGGGCTGGCCAGATACTCAGCAGACTAAAGTGCCTACTTATGGATGTGAAGGGACCAGGGTTCAGTCGCCTACGTACTGTGCTGGACCTGCCCCCAGGGCACACTGAGACAGCGACTGAGACTGCGCGTGGTGGTGCGCACCTGGAATCCCAGTGCTTGGGAGGCTGAAAACAGGAGGATCACTATGAGTCCAATCTGTGTAGTGAGACCCTGTAGGCTCGGTACTAAACACATAAAAACAAAACAACAAACTTAAAATGTTGGCACTTGGCACTAAGAAGTTGTGATACACTTGGAACTGCCAACTGCCATTGGCTCTAGGTAGGTTCAAACTCCACCATTTAAGTGAATGGGAATTTAAGACTACTTCAGTTACCTTTTCTAGGATATTTTAACAATTTAGCTGCAAAAGTCACCCAATAACTAAAAAAAAAGTGAGTATCTGAAAGGAAACTTTCTTGGACATTAGTCCTTCCCACCACCTCAGCATCCTCTAGTGCCCAGCACCTAAACGTTAGATCTCTGAAGAAGTCTGCACCTGAGGAGCCTTACTGGAAGGCAACACGGATTTCTCACAGGAGTGCAAATGGCTAGCTTCACTCTCTCACCATTCTTTGAGGCTAAGGGAAGAGTACAAGCCTGAGGGCCAGCCAACCTTGCCTTTTCTCCTTGGCAGACCACTTGCTATAAAGCAGCTACTTTCTCTTAATTCAATGAGAAGAAAGATTTGTACTAATAGTGTTTGGGCAGGATATCATGTCTGCATCTTGTACTATGAAAAACTACTACAAAGAGAATATATAATGTATTAATTATTGTAACTATCCTACTAATCTGTTTTGAAACTGTCTCTTTGCTATTTGTTTCTCAATAAAATTAATAAAAATAAATAAATAAAAGCATCTGCAGCTGCTGCAGGACGAGAACAGCAAGGCTGGCTCTTCATAGCTATCTCTTAGGGGCATCAACAGCCCTGCCTTCAGGAGATGGACTCACAGCATGACCCTAGGCTCTCTTCCCAGCTTCCTTGCTGCTCTTGGCTTCAGCCCAAGTCCCTAACCCCGTTCTTCAGGCTTCCTGGTAATTCTGTGAGCACCCTGATATCTTTCCAACAACATTCTCTACTGTGACAGTCAACCCATGTCAGGGCAAGGGAATAAACTCTCTGAGGACTACACAAATTACAAACAACTCACATCACAGAGATGGCTGGACTGTAAATGATTACACAATTACTTGCATTTTTATCTAAATGGGCTTACATCTGCAACATGATTAAAAGACTAACACAGTAGCCAGGTCATTGTCTCTGTGCTTTCCTCAAGGTTCCTTCCCCTTCAGTTATTTTGATCAAGTCCAAGGATATACTGCATTTTTTCCTCTCTTCTTTACTATTCCCATGATTCATTTTTTAAGAGTCTACTTTTCCTTTAAGTAAATAAATGATAGAAATTAACCTCTTGTTCCCTGATCCCCCTTCTCAAAGCGTTTGCCATTCTTGCATTGTTCCAATCTTAACAGAGGCCAGACTCAAATCCAGACTCCATCTGTGTTTAACTATTGGCTTCCCCTCAATTTTTGTCTGTTATCTGTACCAGAATGTTGTTTACTCTGAAATCTGAGCTGTACAAGTGATTCTTGCAGCTCTGTTCAAAGCAGACGCTTCGTAAATCTCCAATCATGCTAATGATTCTGTTCAATGCTTCCGACACTCACCCCTCTATTTTTCTAATTCCTTCATGTATTACTTGTGAATTTTTGTAGAAAACCAACAAAATCTCAAGAAGTACATGAAACCTGAAAAAAAACCCAAGAGTTGCACTAGGATATTGAACTGGTGATTGACAGAAATATAAAATAATATAAAGATACAAAAATTATTATATGTTTATGTGTTTATTATAATACAATATAATAAATGTGGAATAGACAGATGGAAAGGTCATGTAGTAGGTCTTTTCTGCTTGAGAGGAGGAATTTAAAACAGATGGTGCCTGGCTAGGTGTGGTGGTACATTCCTGTAACCCCAGCACTTGGGACTCTGAGGCAGGAGGATCATTGAAAGTTTGAGGCCAGCCTGGGATGCACAGTGAGTTCAAGGGCAGCCTGAACTGTATAGTGAAATCCTGTCTCAAAAGATGAACAAACAAGCAAGAAAACAAACCAACAAACAAACCAGTGGTGCATTTGTGTAACCACATTTTCCAAAGCTACCTCCTTTCTCTTACTAACAATCTCTGCTGTATCCAGCAAGGCCTAGATGACTGCCCTGTCCCTCTCCATGCCTGCTATGGTTTTGTTTAAAAAGAACCACACACACATTTCATGATGATTTCTTAGAGTAGGTACCATTTTTCTATGGACTACAAAAAGCATGAGTTTTCTTATTCTTTTTCCATCACTCAGGAATAAAGTTTGACTTCACAACTCAGAAAACACACGCACACCCACACATCCACACACACATCCACACATGCGCATACACACACACATATGTAAACACCTAAAATGTTTCTGAAACTTTATTTATCCTTCCTATGCCCCATATTTTCCTCTTTGCTTTCTTCAATTTCATTTTCTGAAACATATTTATTATGACCACTAAATTTAATTTAGCATAAATAACACTATTTTGAGGGAAGAGGAAGTTAGTTTCCAAGGGGCAGATGATTTAATTTTCTAATAAAAACTGTTTTGAAAGATCAAAGGAAATGGTGATGGATGATGATACAGCGAGCTGCTACGGATGGATGGCACAGAAGTACAGCTTCTTATCTCCTAAGCATTTGCTCAGAAATCCAAAATATGTAGATTTATGATTCATGAAACTCCCTCCTATGGGAAAATACAACCCCAAGTTGTATGCTCAGTAGTAGCACATCAACCCACACATGTAAATCAAATTTCCAGTGCTTTTAGTATTAACATTTCCGGATTCCAAATATGAGCTTAGTTTAGAATTCAGCTTCTCTCTGGCTTTATTTATTTATTTTTGGGAGGCTCAGGCTGCCTTAAGGGCGTGTCTAGTGTGGCGTGTGGAGCTGGGGATTGAACCTTGGTCCCCTGCGCCTGACTGAGTGCTCAAGCAGGCACTTTAAATAACTGAGATAACCCACAAGTCCCCTCCCCCACCACCTTTTAAATTTTTTGTATTGGGTATCAAACTCAGGACCTTGTGCTTCCCGGGCAGGTATTTGTGCCACTGAGTTATATCCCTGGCCTCTAGCTTTAGTTATAAAGTAAATACATACAGCATATAATCCAGTGATTATAAAAACTGCGTCATTATTGACCAACCAAAGACAACCTTAATCTTATAGTTCTATACCAAAAAAAATAAGTTATTCAGGAAATAAAATAAAAAGAACTCTTTTATTAACTGTGATCATGGTTAATCACCTAACTTAAAGAATTTGGAAAATAAAGTATATTATTATCTTTGTTATTATTGCATTATTGGGCATTAAACTCAATAATGCAATTTAGTTTTTTTGGGGGGTGTTGTTGTTGTTTTGGCGGAACCGGGGATTGCACTCAGATCCTTGCATTTGCCAGTCAAGCGCTTATCCTACTGAGCCATCTCCCTGGCCCTCAGATTTTTTTTTTGTTTAATAATGCAATAATTTTATAGCCTTCACAATGAGCTATATAGTCTCAGCCGTGTGTGTGTGCCTGTGTGTGTGTGTATGTATTTTTGAGACCAAATCTTTCTGAACTGTCCAGTCTGGGTTTGAACTTGTGATTTTCCTGCTTTAAGTTCTCAGAGTGCTGCGATTGCAGGCTTGTGATACCAGTCCCAGTCACTGCAATTATTAATAAGTCTGCTCAAACATAATCAAAATTGTGAATGGGACCATTTCCAGTTTGCCAACATAATCCTAAAGCTTATTCATACCAGAAATATCCTGGCTGGCTCTCAACATTCCCTAGGAGAAGATGAAGAAAGTTATGGCCTTTCCACCGTGGTAATGCTAAGATAATACTTAACTCTTACTGTGTATCTGCAGCGCCAGATCTCTGGACGGGTGGCCCCACCTTCAGCAAATAGTCGTATTCTAGTTGCAGTCGAATCACATTAACTTCCCAGCCTACTAATTAATATCCAACCAAATTAGAGCTTGGTGAGTTTCTGGCAGGATTGTCACAAATTTGTGCCCCAAACCTGTAATTTTAACTAATTATAGAAATCCTGGGCAGGAAGCCTTTTGAAAAGATGATCAGCTTCCTTCCCTTTCTTTTGATAGTCTGAAACTACTGCAAACTAAGAATTCTGTCTTGTGTTTTAGCTTGCAGAAGGGATATTAGCATGAGCCCTCGCTCACTGTACAACTGGCAATACATTAAATTTATTGCAAGAGTGATCAGACTTACTCCTTATACCTTAAGGTAGCAGAGATCATCTCCTGCGCTCTCCAAAGGGGAAACTAGGACTCAGAATAACAAAATTAATCAAGGACAAAGAAGAGTGCAACATAGACTTGGAGTCTGGTGCAAATGTAGAGTCCAAATCTTGCAATGAGGGCTTCTCTCCCTCCTCTCTGTGCGGTGCATTCTCATAGAATATGTGCTGTCTCTGCATTCTCATAGAACCGGTTGTTCATATCTCCTCCCAGCTCCACATTCAGTGACATCTGATTAATAGCTTGAACTCTTCCCCAAAGGTTGTACTGACTGGCAATCAGTACAAAGGAGGGAGTTTTGATTCAGAGTCACTTACCAGCACGCATCTACCGGTAACATCTATGTGTAGTACTGTTGGATATCCTAAGTGAACATTTCTATCGTCAAGCTTGTTCTTTGTTTTGCAAAACAAATACTATGGAAGCACAGGTGTAATATCTTGGTATTTGCTTTTCTTCTTTATTTGCTGTGTACCTTTGCCTACCACTGAACAAACTGAGAATTTTCAAAGTGATCAAGAAATAACTAGAAAATAAATCTTTGTGCCTGCGTTATTGAGATTCAACAGTTCTACATGCTGCCAAACTTACTACATCTGAATTTACTTTATTTCTCACCAGCTAGATTATTTTGAAACAAAACTCAGACATATCATTTTATTTGAGAACTCATCAGCTTGTATTTCTCAGTGATAAGCCCATGTTTAAGCATTGTAACAATGCCAGCATGATACTTTTAAAATAATTGTGTGTTTTTGAGATAAGAGTTACTATGCAGTTCAGGCTAGTCTTGAATTCACTTTGCAGCCCAGGCTGACCTTGAACTTGCAGTGATTTTCCTGCCTCAGTCTAATGAGTGCTGGTATTATAGGCATGTGCCACCACACCCAGGTTATTGATCATTTTTGATAGGCTTCTTTTTATTTCTCTTGCCATTTATTTAGAAGAAATCTAGTCATTTGTCCTCTAGATATCTACCTTTTGTAATTTTCCCTGTTTGGTTTCTGAGTCATAAAGTGACATGCTTCCCTTTCTTGAAAAATTGGTAGTTAGACCTAGAAATTGGATCAAGATATGTGATGTACTTTTTCGCAAATATATTTCCTGAGGGGGACTGCACTTGCTACCGTGTCACATGGGAAGGTGTGCAACATCAGCTGGCCCCGTGTTTGTAGCTAGTGAAGTTTGATGACTCAGCTAATCCATCTCCTATGAAGATTCCACATCAGCTTTTCAAGCAGTTGGGCAGAAATTGATGCTAAGTTCCTAGGTTTGTTGGCTCAACTGCAAAACAATGACAGCTTAATTCTTTCATTGCTTCTGGACTTGTTAGTTGGAAATCTACAGTGCAGATCTTTCCTTGTCAACTATTTGGTTGACCTGAATTATAGGTTGTACAAGAAAGCCAGGATAGAATTCTTTCCCTCTGTCAGCCAATCTTCAGAGAGGTTGCATATTCACAGCCTTCAAAAGCAATCAAGAACGTTCTTTTGTTTTGATTTTACTTTTTGGTATCAATAGGTACTCCTAAATTTTCATATATTTTATGTATCACAATATATTGGAGTCATTAGTCTTTTTGACACTTTCAAATTATTTCCTGTGTCTTTTTGACAAGACCCCTACAGTTTTCCATAGCTTTCTTACTTTGCAGTATATTTAAGGCTTTGACATGCATCCTGACTTAGTCCTAGAAACAGAGAGCATTCTGGGAACCCGGAAGGAAGGTGGTTTTACCCACCATTTAAACTGACTCTGGCATACTCTGGGGAGATTCTGAGCACTCACAGAATGCAAACCAGGCACAGAGTACTGGCAGCCAGCATCTGAAATTTTATTCCTTAATGAAAATGTTGCCAGCTTATTAGAGTGTCTGTGAACAAGGTGTTGTCTATTAAATCCTGTATGTGCACTTCATATATGAGTACCGATTGGGCATGTACAGAGTGTAAAGGATGTAAAGTTTAAATAAATTAGGGGCAAGTCCTTTTTTAGGTCACACGTATGAAATTACAGATACTAAATGAGGCATGAAAGCAAATATTTATCTAGTTTGAAGGGAAAAATGAGAAAATTATAAATGTAAAAAGATAGAGAAATCTCACAACCTTCACACACACACACAAATAACATTCTGTAAACTAGCTGCCTGACTCCTACACATTTTGCCTACTAATCCTTGGATCACAGTTTTGTATAATGAAGATTTTTTTGTTGTCATTTGGGAGACAACAGAAAGATAATTCAGTCTGCTATCAGTGTGGTTGACCACGGTAAGAACTTGCAGCTTGCCTCGGGATCACAAAGAACTAAACCGTGCAGCTATGTTTGTGTGTCTGGTACTTGAAAGAATTCCCTACACAGAAACTTCTATTAGAAATTTCTCTGCTGGGCTGCAGTGATAGCTCGGCAGCATAGGTGTCTGCCTGGCAAGCACAAGGTCCTGAGTTCGATCCCTGGCACCAAAAAAAAAAAAAAAAAAAAAAAAAAGGATGAGGAATGTCTCTCGTCTCTGCTGACTATGTACTTGCGGAGTCCACTGGACACACACACTGCTACATAGACTCTGGGTTGACAGTGTGGTTCTAGAAACCATTTCTTTCTTTTTTTTTTTAAATTTATTTATTTATTTGTGTGTGTGTGTGGCCAGCTCAGCCCACCAGGGGGCGGGACTGGCTGGCATGTGGTGCTGGGGGATTGAACTGCGGTCCCTGTGCTTTGCTAAGCTTGTTCTAAGTAGGTGCTTTAGACCACTGAGCCATCTCACCAGCCACCATCTCTTTCTTGTGATGCTGAGCAATACCTTATGTTAAACCCAGCAGATAGGGTAGACCTATCGATAAACTCTATCTTCTACGTCCTACATGTTCAGTAAATTTTCCAGAGCTATTATTAGGCATAATGCAGACTTTCCTACCTAGCGTGGAACCATGAGATCTCTGGCAGACACCTCAGTGATTGTGGTGGCAGACTCACGCTCAGCCCCCTCGCACAGCCAGCCTGCTCTGGGAGCAGCGGCACCAACTGGAATTCTGTGGGAGGGATCATTATTTTTTGTTCTTCAGATACTTCAAAGGGACAAGCCCATCCCCAATGCCAGAACTTCTAGCTAAGTCATAACTTTTCCTCATATCTCCAAAATGCAGTGGGGGGGGGAGGGAGAGAAAGAGAGGGGTCAGGGGAAGGGAGGGGAGGGTGACCGCCATCAAACCTCAGACCTACAACAAAACACAGACCAGGATTTGCCTTCCTGAAATCTAGCTCCACAGATTTTTTTGTTACCCATTGTTATGCGCTGCTTTGTAGTCACAGTATGCTTTTAATGGATCTCTCTCTCTCTCTCTCTCTCTCTCTCTCTCTCTCTCTTTCTCTCTCTCTCTCTCTCTCTCTCTCTCTGCTTTGACTTGTAGTGGTGGCATGGCATGTGATTTTGGAGTTCAAACCTGGGTCCTTGCACTTGCCAGGCAGGTGTTTAGACCACCGAGCTATCTCCCAGCCCAGGTATTTCTTGTACTATCTTTACAACGTGACATGATTTGAGATTGATCAAAATTAACCAATTAAAAGTTACAGTGAGAGACAATGAGGTCCAACTTGCAAAGAATGAGTGCCAAGCGAGGCAGACATAGTGCTTGGGGGACGCTGAAAGCACAGTGACAAGCCCTTCCCTGAGACAGCGCAGGGGAACAGTGGACTGACCGTGCACACTTGGGAGGTCTGCTTAGTGTTATATGTAATTGGTTTCCTGAGGAAAAAAGTAGGACTAGGAAAACATTTCACATACCATATTTTAATGTTATCCAGATTAAGATTTGAACTTCAGCTTTTCTCTGTAACAGAATGGTACAATGACCATCACTCTACGTCAACCTCACAGGGCATTATGGCCCCAAATTCTAATTTCTAGTTTAAATGTTATGAAAGCATTTCATCTCTCAAGATATATTTTATTATATCTGGCAAGTGCAAGGACCCAGGTTTGAACTCCAAAATCACATGCCATGCCACCACTACAAGTCAAATCAGAGAGAGAGAGAGAGAGAGAGAGAGAGAGAGAGAGAGAGAGAGAGAGAGATCCATTAAAAGCATACTACGACTACACTACTACCTACCACTGACTTTTATTATAGCTCTATTAAACATAGATTTTCCTAAACCCACTTTTTTTTTCTTAAAAAAGAGATTTTTATCACCTACTGCGGCAATAACCTGAAATGCAGCGACTGCATACAAAGTCTTTCCAAAGATTTTTCCTTTGGCTTACTTTTCAAGAGATTTGATAGTTGGGTGTGTTCAGTATTATCCATACGTTACAAAATTTTATAGTCTTCAATCACATTCATTTATTTTTCCAACCTCAAGAAATAGCATCTAATCTTTTTAATCAGTCTAGCTATTGCTATTTCTATGTCACCTAGGTACTTTCAACTGTCTTTCTTGGGTCTTCCCCACACTAAGATTTTGGAGGCAAAATGACTGTAATAGGACTTACTCATCTAATTTTTTTATAAAAGCTTAGGTTCATTAACAAGATCAGTTCTGTCTTGGTTACTTTTCTCCTGTTGTTGAGACAAAATACGAACACCTAAAATTAAAGAGGGAAGTTGATTTATTTCACATTTTGTAGAGATTTTTGTCCCCACTTGGCTGGCTCCAAGGCAGAGTGGCACATAGCAGAGAGCAGCCGTTCATGGCAGCAGAAAACAGCAAAAGCCACCGGAGCAGAAGGGGAGGAGAAGCCTCTTTCGGCCCTTATATCATATGTGGGCTACCTTCCTGAGGGCGGGTGTAGCACTCACTCTGCCATTCTCAGCACTAGGCAATGAACAATCCCAAACTCTAGATTTCACTGCCTTTGAAAAGCTTTCCCTCCCTGACTGCATGGGGCTTTGGAGGTAAATCCAGACACAAACCATAACAATTTCTGAGACCTTGATGATGCCAGCAGTATTTTTAAAAAATTTCCTGATGAAGCATCACTATTGGGACAAATGTAACTTCAAGGGATAAATGGTAGGACTTTTCTTGGAGCAAAAGTAGACTCTTAAAAATAATGTTTTTATAAATATAAAACACAATTTTGATTTTCTTCCCTACAAGAATTGTGTAACACATGCACACAATAAAATCGAACTTTTGTGGTCACTACACATTCACAATCTACTTCTGGTACATTTCATAGCCTGAGATTCAAAAGTGGAGCAGGATCAAGCATCAACATCGAGCCTAGGTGTCCTTGTAGGGGAATCTTATTACCCAGACTCCAATTTGCTCAGCTCTATCTCAGGAGCCACAGTGGGCAGTGGGAAGAAGGTGCTGCTCTGAGGGTGACGGGCTCTGTTAGCCCTCAGTGTGTGTGGGTACTCCCTCTGCCTCTCTCAACTCTGATGCAATCTCCCCTGCAAGTTATTATGGACAGCTTCTTGGAAGGGGCCCTGAAACACCAAATAAAACTCAAGAGTGATTCAGAGTGAAATTGAGTTTTCAGAGATATTGAAACTGTGGTCTGAAAAAAAATCTCCAGAACTAAGACAACTGTCCCTAGAAATATTATAAGCCCCATGCATCTAGACTCCAAAATAATGCTAGAATGTAGAGGATCCTCAGGAAATCATTTGATCCTACTTTCTACCTTCAAATCTTTGAAATAGCAAATGTTTTAAGAGTCAAAAATCCCCACTTTGAAAATCTCTAGAGGGTAACACACATTGTCCTCTTTCAGATGGGTGGCCACGTTCTCCCCGTAATTTCATTTGTACCCTCAAACCGGAAAACCATGACCAACACAGGCTTCTTTTCATGCTCCGACAGCTCCGTTCCTCTTTTTCCTCACAGGATCTCTATTTTATACAGAACTGAGTTATTCTTTAAACAAACACGCAACATAATCCAAGTGTAGTATGTAGACTCTTCAGAGTCCCAAGACTGCTCCAGTGCTGCAAAGGCAAAACTGTTTCCACAATGGCGCACGTGTCGTATCTTTCTCACTGTGTTGGCGATTGCACGGAGGGCATGAAATCTACATTCTACAAAACCACTGGTGCCTTAGGGTTCGTTAAAATGAAAGGACAACAAATACCTATGAGGCTTGATCAAAACATACGGTGAGTGCATAAAATGAAAGGACAACAAATACCTATGAGGCTTGATCAAAACATACGGTGAGTGCATAAATGTAAAATAAATGTATTACAATAAAAGATATATTGCTGTTACCATTCCTCCTCTAAATAGACTCCCTCTCAGAAAATACTGATCATACCCTTTCACCACTTTCTGAAACAGCTGTAGAAGTGTTTTTGTTTTGTGTTTTTATTTGCACAGCCTTGTCTGCACTGCTGTCTTGAATCAATTCAAAATTTTACTGTGAATGGTCATTTTGACTCTGGGAAGAAATAGAACTCACACCCTGCCAGACCCTGTGAATTAGACAGACAGGTCACACTGTCCAGTTTTGGCAGGCTGCCTCTCCTTTTTTTTTTTTTTTGTTTGTTTTTGTTTTATATTTTAGTAAGGGTCTGCAGGATCTCGCTATGTAGATTGGACTTGTAGTGATCCACCTGTGTTCAGCCTCCCAAAGAGCTGGCATTACAGGAATGCTCTACCATGCCCAGTCTCAATCACTGCTAAAGCCTGCCTTGGGGTCAGGGCTGGCACAGCAGATGGGGGAATTGAACCTGGGATCCCTGTGTCAAAGCAGGAGCTTTAATCCTCTGAGCTATTGGGCCGGCCCTTGCCTCTCCTTTGGTGGGAGCTCAATAGCAGCATTCACTGTGATTTTGATCATACGTCATAAAGACATTGATGAAGAGGACTGGATACATGCATTTGAAATAAAGAGTATTTCGAGAGGGGTTAATGCTGATATATAGTTTATTGTAATAAGTTTTTCAATTTAAATATTTAAATATATATTTTGTTCATCCTTTAATAGTGATCCTTGTTTTTACCACCATAAACTCAGAATTGAAAAAGAAAGAGAAATTTCTCTTAAGAAAGTCCTTGATAAGGTTCTTAATGTTAATTTCATTACAAATCAAGCCTCTGGTAAGCCAGTTCCAGATAGTCTGTGACATAAAATGGAAAGCTTTAATCAGTTATCTTTGCTGTACAACTAAGAACCACAATTGTCTGAACAACAACAGCACAAAGCTCCCAGGGAATGAAATGAGAGCTGAAGTTCTCACTTTCCTTTTTCTTTTTTTGGTGGAACCAGGGATTAAACTCAGGCCCTCGTGCTTACCAGGGAAGCACTTATTCCACTGAGCCATCTCCCTGGCCACCTCACTTTCTTTAAGGAGCACAATTTTTATTTGAAGAGTGACTGGCAGAAAAGCTATTATTATTTACATTTTTATATTTGGCAGATATTTTCTTAAAAATAAATGAAGTTGATGTAGAGTGTGCCTAAGGAGAGTCACATGGAGAGAAAACACTCTCTCAGGCTTTCACAGAGAGCACATTGGCCAAGCAATGGCCGTGATTCATCCACATGGCTGACACTGACAAAGGTTCTACAATCTGAGGTACAGGATCTCAGGATAAATCCTGAGGGGATTTCACTGACCTTCTCAGACCCAAAAGCTACAACTCTTGTTGCATAGGTCCTGCTTTACCTTGGTCTTAACCATCCAGTAGAAAAGTATGAAGACGAAATATAGGAAGTAAAGCCATGCTGTTATGTTGAGCTGTGGGGGACTCAGGTCAACAATTTCTGACATTGCCAGTTAAACAGAAGACCCAATGCTATTATGGGCTACTGGACTCTCTTAGAATATTTTGCTGAGTTTACACACCTATAATATTCAAATAACAGAGCTTAACAAAAAAAGGGTATACAGATGAATGCCCATTTTGTATCTGTGTATTCAAAGTGGTTAGGATAGATATATAGTTACATTCTCTTAAGGAATAGAATGATTTGTTCTAATGGTGTTTGGAAATAGGATCCCAAGTCCGCATCTTGTACAGCAATTAACCACTAAGAAGAATGTATGCAGTGTGTTAATTACTGAAACTGTCCTAGCGATTTGATTTGAAACTGTCTCATTGCTATTTGTTTATCAATAAAATTATGGAAAAAAACAAAAAACAATGTAAATCAAAATAAATAAATAAATAAATAAAAAATAAATGAAGTGAGGGCCAGGAGATAGCTCAGTGGAATAATGCTTGCCAGGTAAGCACAAGGTCCTGAGTTCAATCCCTGGTACCACCAAAAAATAAATAAATAAATAAATAAAGTGAGTTGTTTTTTTCTTAACAGAAAACTTGGTTTTCTAAATTTTGTGCTGTATCTTAGAAAGATACTATTCTGCACAGAGCTTGACATCTTTAAGTATTTTATGATGAGATTGAAAGTGATAGCAACGAATGTATGTTTTTCCTATTTATATAAGGAAATTATAAACATTCAGAGGACTTGTGTATCTCAGGGAAACAATGTTCTATGAATAACAAACGCAAGAAGCTACAGAGTTACGCATACTTAAATGAGCCTCTCAAAGTTAGAAAAATCGATGCATTTACTATAACTGAAGGGTACAAAACCTCACTGGTAGTTTCCCACTCCACGCTGCAACTAATGTTTTAAAAACCACCTCTTATCCGAGGGTATCAGATACTAACTGAGCAATAAAAAAGCGAACTTTTGAGACAAGTCAAAACAAAGATGAATCTCAAAGAGCTCATGCTGAGTGGAAGAGACCAATTTCAAACAGTAACACACTGTATCACTGGCCTTATATAACTATATGGACAAGGCAGCACCGGTAATGGAGAACAATTCAGCAGCTGTTGAGGGTCTGATGAGGAGAGAGTGTGAATGCAGATAATAGAGACAAAGTTTTCAGGGTGACAGAACGGTGCCACCGTGGTGGTACTCACATGCCTATACCTGTGTAGAAACTTCTAGAACAACAACAAAACAGGAGTCTGCTTTTGTATTTCTATTTCAATGAAAAATAAAACACAAAGAAAAATCTTATGTTATAATACTAGTTCACAGAAGATACTCAATATCTATTAGCTTTCTCTGTGTTAAAAACCTTCTAACTCCTGAGCATTGTTCTCTCTTTGAGAGCTTTAGCACTTACAAACAAACTTTCGCCGATCTCCCCTGATGGTACACAAGCTTAGTTCTTCTTAGGAACTGCTAGTCTGTGGATTTAGTAGAGAAGCTGAAATCTGCCCTGAGGTTTTTTTTTTTTCCAGCACTGCCTGTCCTGGAGGGAAGCAGACGGCGTCCACCTCATCAACGCCATCCTAGAAACTGCGACCCTCTTTTGATGCCAGTAATGGCGGCAGCTAATATTGAATGATCTCTACCTTCAGCTCCTCCAGGGATGGTGGTCTTTTACAGACCCAGTCCACAAACTGCAACCCAAGTGCCAACACTGACATTAAACCAGAATAATGAAGCTTTAGTTTAGAGAAAAAGCCAAAAAACTGTTCTCCGATGCTTAGCTACTGGCTTGACTTGGCTCCCGTGCTGTGTGAGAGGGCACTTGCCTAAGGCTCGCCACAACTGCCCTAAGCCAAAACTTATATATAGTTACCTCATTTAAACCTCAGGACCAACCTAGTAATTAGAGTCCATCTTTCAAGGTCACGTAGGTCACAGCCCAAAGTGTTCTCATGCAGTCACCGCAGAGTGTGCTCTGGGCTGCAGTCCTGGAGAGGCTGTATTTACCACCTGTGAGTGTTAACAGGGAAGCTGCCTTGGTCCTGTACAGCACAGACCTTTCCAGATTGAAGAGAAAGTTCTATTTCATTAATCTCCAGGTGCACTATTTACTTACCTTGTGAAAACTGAAATCGAAGTGCCAACTTTTTCAAGAGGGCAACACTTATGTCTGTCATTCATTGCATCTTGGATGAGACTAGGACACTAAACTAAAATGAAACATGGAGAAAGTCTCATCCATTACCCGACCAAATACACCTCCTCACGTCTCATGGACCCCATCACAGGCTGCACCTTCTCGGTCAAATTCTCCTGAAAGTCATCACTTTCAGTGTTTTCTTATTGTAGTGCATTTAAAATGATCATAATTTACAATCTTCCTGTTGAAATTTCCTGATTGAAAGTCTCACTTTGTGTACTTTGTGAGTTATGTGAACTACATAATTTTTAAAGTTCATCATAACAGAACAACATTAAATTGTCATATAAAACTACTTTAAAATGTTCACTTTTTTAAAAGTAAGGTAAATTTTATAACTTCCTGGGACCATTTATGAGCAAGGAGATGGTTTCATGCTGAGGCAGTGCCATCCTTCTCTAGAATTTGTCACAAAATGAGACATCAGGATTTGTCTTTTTTTTTTTTTTTGCCGAACCAGGGAATTGAACTCAGGCCCTTGCGCTTGCCAGGCAAGCGTTTATTCTACTGAGCTATCTCTCCGGCCCAGACGTTAGGATTTGAACGGCAGAGAAGTTTGTGAAAAACATTAAAATGCTATGGGTACACTCTGCATTATGACTTTATTAGATTTACAAAGCAAATTGGAGAAATATCTGATTTCAAGAGGCTCAGTGTAGCAGCCACAACCACTTCTGTCACTTCTAGGAAACATGCATCACGGCCTGCAACACTTTCAAAGGAAAAACTCCTGAACAGTGTGGTTGAGGGGCCAGGGAGATGGCTCAGTAGAATAAGTGCGTCTGTGGCAAGTGTAAGGGCCTGAGTTCAATCCCCGGTTCCGGAAAAAAAAAAGAAAAATGTGGTTGAGAAATGCTCTACTTTTTAGAATTGGTACTAATCCAGTTTTTATTCTTAGTTCTGGGACAAAATTTTCTTAAATCAGGAAATTTTGACAGTAAGATTGTAAATCACTATCATTTTAAATGCACTATAATAAGGAAAATACTAAAAGTGATGACTTTTAGGAAAATTCAACTGTGAAGGTGCAGCCTGTGATGGGGTCCATGAGATGTGAGATGTATTTCGTCGCGTAGTGGATTAGACTTTCTCCATGTTTCGTTTTAGTTTAGTGTCCTAGTCTCACTGAGATAATTAAAATATTATCCTCAAATAAGCCTAGATTATTTTGAAGACATTAATACATATCACAGCCTTTCATGTATTCTGATGAGTTTAATAGTAACAAGAATTATTAACCAAGGTCTCTCGGGCAAAACAGGATTGTAGGCATGGTCACATAATATAATGAGGATGAGTCATGAGGCCGCTCCTGAAAACCAGTTATTACAAGGCCTAGGTTTTGTGGTCCCCTAAATAGACTTCATGAAAACCCTCCAGCCCCAAAGCGTAGAGAGCACTTATGCCACCCGAAGTCCCTCACCATCCTGGCCTTGGGGCCCCAGCCTGGGCAGCACTTCTTCTGTGACCCTCTGACACCAGCCAACCTCGAAGTGCTATAGACAGAGCTCGTGGACCGGTAACCCTTGAGCCCGGCTGGTGTCCCGCCTTCCTGGAGGGCCACTCAAGCCTGGGCTTGAGGAGCTCTTGTTGTGCACACACCTGTGTGCCCTTTTCTCCCTGCAGGACACAACCAAGAGTTTCCATCTGACGATTACAGGAGCTCAAAATCCTGGGAAGTTGATGAATCCCGCTGGGTCTGCTCTGTCCCCTTGTTTCCACCCCACCGCCCTGCCTCTTGTTAGCGCCTTCTGGCTGGACACTGCAGGAGCTTCTGGCTGCTCTCCTCAGTCCGTCCTCCACAGTGCTGCCAGAATCACCTCTAAACCCCAGCCCTGGTGTCATATTCACTCGGTCTCCAGTTACACACTTAACAGTATGTTGAGTGCAGGAGGTGCTCAATAAATATCCACTGAATGAATGAATGAATGAGCGAGCAGTTGCTGACAGGCTGAATCCTCATTGGGGACCCAAAAATAACCCACCCTGACTAGCTGCCTGTGCACCCTCAGACCCTGCGAGTCTGTGGGCATGGCTTTATATTTGGTATAATGAAAGATGCTCCCTCAAGCACGATGACAATCATAATGTCTAGTGTGTAATGGGAGCATATTACAAATATGTTCCTAGTTTAAATGTCACAGACCAAGAGATTGCAAACAAGTTAGTACATATGTGGTTTTGAGTTTGTTTACAATGGCAAAGAATGTCTTCCTTTGGGGGAGAAGATTTCAAAGAGCTATTTCATAAATATATTTATATGCTATTTAATATATAATCATAGGCAAAAGCAAAGCTCTAACTAGGAGCAGTAAACTTTTAGGGATTAAAATTTCATACAGATATTATTTTTGGTTATTGGTGTCAGATGTCACAGCTTTGACTTTTAGATAGAAACAGACTGTCAACCCTCTAGGGCAGGCTGACACAAATCCACCCTGGAGTCCAGCAGGTCAGACCTCCCACACCAAGCCGTATCTGTCTGTGAACAGAATATCTGTCAGCTGCACATTTCTACAGCCCAGAATCCTCCCCAGAGAGATCTGCCCATGTTCTGCAGTAAGCACAACAAGAACCTAATAAACCTTAATGTGACTAAAGGTTTTCTGTGTTAGGCTGGAGTCCTTGAGCTCTCTAGACCTGAAGTTCTTTCGGTCTTAAAAGCAAGCCACGCCAAGTCCATCCTGAAGTGCCCAGCCCAGAACTCCCAGAGCACGCAGATACCTGGCTCCAGGCCTGACCACCAGACTGCTGAGCCCAGAGAAGGTCCAGAAGATGGCTGAGCTCTAACTGAGCAAGAAATGACCAGAGAAAGCCATGGTCTGCTGTAGTAACTGTGGTATTGGGGTGAGTTTCTCTTAACTGAAGCTATACCATAGACCAGAAAATGAGCAGGAATACAGCAGGAGAACACTGGAACAAAGGAAAGGATATTTGTAATATCAGAATAAGATATTTAGGTATAAGAATGTTTCTTAAGTCTCCTAATTTAAGGGATCATATCAGTAGTCAAAGCTGGAGGGAGAAAGACTGAGAAAAGAGAAGCCAGGTCATCTAAGCTCCATAGTAAGTAACATACATAGCACATAAAAATTAATTGAAAAAATTAATTGACACAAACTAGTTGTAAATATTTATGGGGCATGGGGTGGTATTTTATTATAATTAATTAATTACTTTTCTTGTCTTTTTGAGACAGGATTGCACTATGCAGTTCAGGCTGGCCTTGAGCTCACCTTGTAGCCTAGACTGGTCTTGAACTTGCATCAGTCTTCCTGTCTCAGCCTCCTGGGTCCTGGGATTTCAGCCATGCTAGATCACACCCAGCTAGACAGTGTGATATTTTATTTTT
>NW_004524641.1:397671-502503 GCF_000260255.1 Octodon degus | reverse complement strand
GGCTTCCATATACAAGGGAGCTTACGCTTTGCCTTGGCATTTTAAAAAGTATAGTGTTCCTCTTAGTATAATAAAACCAGTACAAAATAAATTTTAACATAAACATAATAATACAAACAATCATAATGTCTATTTACATATTTCAGTTTCAGGATCTTACCTTTTTCTGTTGTCACCTGGCTAGGCTGACCCCTAGAGGACCGCCAGCATGAGCACAAAGTCTGGCACAAGGTGAGCAGTAATTACATACTGTGGGAAAATGCCAGAAGGTCAAGTACATACTATGCACACATATACAATTTCAACACTTCTGAGGCATAGAAGACTTGTTTGTTGTCATGTATGTGATAATATAGACTTTGTTTAAGGTGAAAAATGTTCTTCTCTCTGAGGATTTACAGAAGACTCTGCTAGGAAGATTCTAGAAGACTATTCTGGAAAGATGACATATGCGTAAGTTTTAGGAAGTACCACATTGGGGCATGGTGTTAAGGTGATAGAATCTTCAAGAGGTAGAGCCACTCTTGGAAGGGATTAATGCTGGTGTCATAGAGTGAATTAGTTCCTATGGAACTGAGTAATTATAAGGTGAGACCACCCCACCAGCTTCATGCCTTCTGCACTTGTATATTTTCCCTTCCTCCTCTTCATCATGTTATGGCCCAGATAGTGGGCAAGCAGTCACCAGAGTCTGAATAGATGGAGTTGACATTCAACCTTAAAAAATTCTTTACTTATGAAGTAATTAGCATTATGTATTCCATTATAGCAATAAGAAACAGATAAATACAGGCAAGGATGTTGTAGGAAGCTGAGTTAGAAATATTCTAGTAGTCAGACAGGGCTGGGCCCTGAGAAGGAGACAGTACAGTGGACAGTAGGCCTTGCAACTGTGGGAGAGACAGACACTCCCACTGTGGGTCCGACTGTAAGACCAAAGATCCAACAAATGCTTACCTCCCTAAAAATAAGCATCTGGGATTGGTAATCACTTTGTGGAAGGCAGGAAGAGTCACTAACCAAACTCCTGCAGGACGAGCCCCTGTTCCATGTTCATGCCCCCTTCTAAGTGACTGACTTCCCCATTTGATGATGATTTAATCAAGTTTACCTGAGCAACTGTGCTCGTAGCCTCATTGGTTGACCATAGTTTTGTCTCACCTCATGTTTGAGTTCCCAGATTTTCCACCTTAGGCCCACCTCACCTCATGGTTCTGTTCTATAAAAATCCCCAGAAAAGGTAGATTCCTGGGCAACCTGCTCGGGTCCCACTTCTGTTCCTCTCTCAGACAAAAGCTTTCTTTCCCCCAGTAAATATATTCTGCTCTTAAACCCTGTTGTTCCTAGATTCATTCTTTGGTTTTAAGGAACACGAACTCGTCCCAGGTATCTTTCAGGTCGACAGTTTCAGTCCCCTACATCAAGGAGGAATGTATTTGCAGTATGAGCACAAGAAATAAATTCAGATTCACATTTAGCTCTATTATATCAAATCTCCATGGTTAGCACATTAGTCTACAGAGAATATTACTTTGATAAATAGAGCTTAATTTATATTCAGAGCAAAGCACAAATATATAATATGAGAAAAGGTGGCATACTTTCTTCAAGATAAGGGACCCTAAAAGACAAATGAAAGCTCCAGTAATAGATATTGCTAAATGTGTATGTGATACCCTTCCTGCTTGAGCTTGGTGCCAATGTTGGGAGATTTTACTGTTAGAAAAGGAACCCTGTAGGAAGTTGTCATTTTGAGAATGACATTGTGTCTTTTTCAATCATTTGGTTACATCAGTTATTCTATAATGGCTATGTCATTGCCTTTATCAGAAGTACAGGCAAAGCAAACCAGTACGGGAGGAAGGTAAGAAGCCAAGAAACAAAAGACTTCTGTGGCTATCTACATAACATGATAAATCTTCTTTGAGTTGATTTATTATAACACAATGCTCCATAGCTAAGTCTTTCCCTATCTTTTATTTTCTTTTCTTTCATGTATTTGTTGCAGGGTCTCACTACACAGCTCAAACTCCTAGTTATTCTCCTGTTTCTGGCCTCCCTAGTGGTGGGATTACAGGAGATCCCCTCCACTCCTGGACTTGTTCCCTGGCTCAGTGCACCCCTGGGGCTGGCTGGTGTGGCATGTGGGACCATGGATCAAACCCTGGTCCCTCAGCTTGCCAAAGTAGGCACTTAGTCCACTGAGCTATCTTGTCAGCCCTTGCCTTTCCCTATCTTACAAGACAGTTTAGGGGCATTAAATCCAGTGGACAATGACAGAGTCACACCCTGGTACAATATAAGAACCAGTTAAGGCAAACTAGTACACTATTTATCTTTGACATCAACATGGCAAATATTTGGAAACAAGGCCTTTTGATTTCCCTTAGTCATCGGCATTGCTCAAAGATCAAAATGCACAGGTCACTTTAAGCAGTAAAGTAGGAGAGAAAGCCTTTCAGTTGTTTAAATGATCATGGCTTTAATCTTCAGAGTGCTTGATTGCACTTTAATTCTCTAACACTTGAGGAAAATCTGGCCAAAGAACAAATTATATAGACAGTCCTCAAAATTCGGTAACTGACATAGCACAAATTTGCTATCAACAGTGTGTCAGTTACATTTTGAAACAATTGTTCAATAATGTTTTTAGGTGGAGAACCTATCAATATAAAGGAATATAATTGAATTGTTAATCTGAAAAAAAGTTGATCCAAAATAAACTTATTTTCCAAATTATGTGGAAAAAGGGGAAATAAGACTTTTGGAGGTGGGGAGATAGCTCGGCAGTCTAAGCGCCTACCTGGCAAGTGCAAGGACCTGGGTTTGATCCCTGGCACCTCATGTCAGACCAGCCTAGAACCCCAGGTGCATCTTGCTGGCCACTGAAACTAGGCGTGGTGGCACACACCTGTAATCTCAACTCTGGGAGACTGAGACAAGAGGATCATTACGAGTATGAGCTGTGAAGCGAGACCCTGTACGAAATATATAAATAAAAATTTAAAAAACTGATATTGGCTATATTTGAAGCATATTTGTTTTTTTAGATTAACCATTGGAGGGTTGCAGAAATGGCTCAGTGGAATAAACGCTTCCCTGGCAAGCGCAAGGGCCTGAGTTCAATACCCAGTCCCGCCAAAAAAAAAAAAAAAAAGCCATGTTAATAAGCGCTTCCCTAGATTAACCATTGGATACATTGCTTTACATTAAGAGGTCTTTCACTTAAAACAAAGATATCTGAAGACTGAAGGAAACACAGGCAGCATAATGTTTTAAGATATAGCTAATATCAATTAACCACTAGGAAGAATGTATGCAATGTGTTAATATTGAAACTGTCCTACCAATTTGATTTGAAACTGTCTCATTGCTATTTGTTTCTCAATAAAATTATGAAAAAAAAAGAAAAAGAAAAAAAAGATATAGCTAATATACTGTGGCCTATGGGAACACTGTATGTAGCACAGAAAAACAAACAAAAAAGTAAAACCCAAAAAAACTTCCAATCAATAGTCCCTGAGATTGTACTTTATGAGACCCTCCAAATACAGACATAAAGAGAAGTGGAGGAGAATCTCACTGTTGCCTTAGAGAGTTCTCCCTGGGTAGGGCACTGACCCAACGGCGAGGTTGTACGGGTCTGAAGTGTGCAAGCATCGGAGTTATTGATCATGGGCTGAATTTCTTACCATCACTTAGAAAAATATAAACAGTGTCATTGGACATGCAAAAAACTAAACTTAGATTTTAAAAAAACACAACTGTTGAGTTCCATTTTTAACACGTTAGAAGACCAGATAACTCTGGCCTAGATGAGGCATGTGAAGGAACAGATTTAGGAACACAGCAAAGCCTCTGATATTCTAGGTAGCTATAGAGTCTATAGATAGAACTATTAAGATGTATGAATAATAGTAGCTACTATTAGTCCAACTACTAATGCCATGCCAACCAGAACCCCAGGTGCACCATGCTGGCCACTGAAACCAGGAGTGATTTTCATGATCATAGATGCATATATTTCATATATTATATAACTAATTATATTCATTATTAATGATTAGCAATGATATATCAACTTTTATTAAATCAATTTATGTAAATCACTTTATTTATTTACATTAAAATTATTAATTTTATTAATAATTTTGTTAATTAAAAATTAATAACATTTAAATCATATATATCTTTCTAATTTCAGCAAGCAACTTTTTTAGACTACAGGACTATAGTGGTAGCATAATGCACACATATCATGATCTCTAAAACCATAGTTGTACTGAGGCTCCTGATCGGAGTCAGGTAATTTATCCTAAACAGTATTAACACTGTGCTTGGAAATATTTCATGTGCATTTCAAAGACTTAAGCAGTCTGTGCCAGTGGATTCTCGGAAGCCTTGCTTTTACAACTCCTTACGAGACTCCTATTAAATTAAAGCATGTATTACTAACAGCAAGGCTTCGCACTGCTCGCCTGAGTGCCAGGAATTTGGCTGGTACCGTTACTGCCGCAACTCACCCACACCCAGGACAACGGCATCACTTGTGCCTCCCACGCCTCCGATGCCTTGTCCTTGTAGGTATTTGCATTCCTGCTTCCCAACTAGATGAGCAGACCCTGAACATTAATAGAGCCTGTTAATATCTCAATCTCTATTATTTTTTAATGAATGAATAATAATACTGCTAAATAGAAGACTGTAAATATCTAACTTTCTTGTAAACTTCATACTTCTGAATTAAGCAAAGCATCAGAAAATGTGCCAATCCCCTCACAGCCCCCCACCCAAAGCCCCTCCTGCCAGAAAAAGGCATAAGATTAAGGATTTTCAAGAGAGTCTCTGAGGTCCCAAAGCCTTAGTTCAGAAAAAAAAAAAAAATTGAAATATAAAATGTTTAGGGTAGACCCTTGTCTCAGTTACTCTTCTCTCCTTGCTGTGACAAATCCCAACATCCAAAATGAGGAAAGAAAGGTTTATTTAGCTCACAGTCAATGGAGGTTTCGGTCCATACTCAGCTGGCTCCAAGGCAGGGTGGCACATGGCAGAAGACAGCAGTTCATGGCAGGCGGCAAAAAGCAAGAAAGCCAATGCGAAGAGTCACAGCAACAATAGTAACAGAGAGAAAGTCTGTCCCCCTTATGTTGCATTCAGGCCATTCTCCCCAGGCTGGGTGTAGCATTCACACCCGTAATCACCCATAATCCCAGCAGCACTCACACCCATAATTCCAGTGGATCATTAATCACAAAGTCTAGAAGTCTTTCCCAGGCATGAGGCTTGGGCTGGGGGGTGGGGGGGACAGCTACACACAAACCATAACAACCCTTTTCTGCTTTGTTCACATTGAAATCCTCAAGGGGTACTTAACCTATAATAGCTATGCAATAAAAATGTGTTGAGTAAATGACTAAAGTAATGATTCTTTTTCCAAACACACAGAAAAATGAAAACAGTTGAATCCATAACGAGGAGCTAGAGCTGCTACAGACAAGCCCCTGGATGGCTGTGACACATATCAGTTAGTATCACAAAACACCAGTATGCCGTAAAAAGCACGGTGAGACGTAGATGTGCAAGTCAAGCTATTTCTTTCAGGAGCTAACAGATCTTAGACCCTGTGTATAACCGCTGCAGAGCACAACTAACACTTGCATTAAGGATTCTGCTTTCTTTCTTTTTTTTTTTTTTAGGATTCTGCTTTCAAAGAAAATATTTTTCGAAGCCAAACTATGTCTGGAACATTACAGGAAGCAGGGAAGAAAATGAGGCACTACATATACTTTGACCAGTTATTGTTTAAAATAAATACCACTTTTCAAAGTGTTCAGCTGACTACACGTGCTGACTTGCGTCCTCCTTCACACACTTTGTGGTCCTTACTTGCGGTGTGCAGTGTGAAGGAGGGGTCTTTTATTCCCCTCAGTCCCACACTTCAGCTCAGGAAGGAGAGAAGACAGAAGCTGGGGCTTTGTTCCCTTTTTGTCCTTGCCTGCTTTCTCACAACGGGGTTTCCCTTTGAGATCAGCAGCCTCCCTTCCAATCTCCAGTTTCATCTCAGAGCTGATTAAGGAACTCATCAGAAACTGCCACACCTTTCCCTTGCAGGAATGAAGCAGCTTATGGTTGGCCCTTCTGTATATCCACACCTGTGGTTAATGTCCCTAAACTACCAGCCATTCTACAAATAGTCTCTGTTAAATTCTCTGAAAATCTGAGCTGATGAAGCCTTCTGAATAGTTAGGTTCTGCTAGTTTGGATGAAACTTAGAACCAACACACCAGGAACATATCAATTATCAAACCAAGCCATCTCTTATTTCTGCCTCCCAGACTATAGTACATGCACAGGCCCAAGGGACTTGTAAAGAAAGAAAAACAACAATATATGTCCCACAGTGTCAAATGTTCTTCATCTTCATACTTTCCAACTAGTGAACACATCCAGACCTGTCAGGACCTTTCCTATTTGGTTAAGTCTCTTTAGTCTTTTTAAATGAATGAAAAATAATTGGCAACACTGCTCTGAAGTATTCTAGACACATTTCCATAGAAAGAAACAAATGCAAAAGGATGGACAGAAATGAAGTTTGTAAACAGAAAAACATAAAGGATGTGGCTCCATTAACTGCCAACCAAGTCAGAGGAGAATGCTGGATTTAGTAACAGAGGTGAGGAAAGATACAAGGGACAGAGGTGGGAGCACCAGATGGCCTTCCACCTGAAGCCTGTCACCCAACTGGGGCTTTTGGCCACCCGGGGTGGAACTCATGGAAGCTGACTAAACGATGGAAAGATGATTGTTTTCTGATTCCAACCTTCCTAGATGAGAAGTCTTGAGTCACTAGTAAGGCAGAATACCATGTTAAATCTTCATGCAACTTAGGCTCCAAATCCAAGGTTGCAAAGATGACCCTTTCCTCTGGGAAGGATGCTTTCGGATTTTCAGTTTTGGAGATATGGTTCAACTGGTCAGTTCTCATAGGAGTGTTACTGCAAGTCTGACATTTCTTCTAAAGCACTTGCTTCTGCTTTTTTAAAAAAACTCAGATGCTTCCACTTGAATGGTAGTAGGGAAACAGCCTGCTCAACATAGATTAGAGAAAGCCTTCTGACACCAGTATCCTGGTGTCACTTAGCAGACACAGATTCTTCAAACATCTTTTTAGCCTAAGGGCTTTCTAAAGTCAAAACTTCTTTCAAAGTCCTCTCAGAGTATGATGTACAGAGTATACGGTAACAAGAATCTGAGCCAATATATTGTATTCTAAGTGTAGATTTGGTTTCTTGTATGATTTTAAAGGGGATGTTTGTCTACTTAGCAGAATTTTTTCTCTCAGCTCCTGGAAAAACAGGTGGAGTCCTCAAATATTACATCATTGGTACTTTTAAATTCTACTACTTCTATTTCTACTAAATAAATGCATATAATGCATATATATACATATATATATATATATATTCTTGTATTTATTTTTTTCAATTTTGTTTTAAAGAGGAAAAAGCAAAAACCATTAAGAACAAAGGCAAAACAAAGCAACACAAAACAATAAAAATGGTATGAATTTCAAGACAAGAATAGAAAATTAACAATGGTTATTCACATAACATTCTTTTAATTCTGCTCCTAAGATTCAATTTTTCTGCTGTTTAGGCAAGAATTACAAAGCCACATACTGGCAGGGAGAACACTATTCTGTCATTGTTCATTTTTAAATGACTTCTTTTACAGAAAAATGGAAACACGGTTGGGGAGATAAATTACCAAGAAAGAAGATAAGATGAATATATTATCCCTATCAGAGATGTTCATTTATTTTATTTGCCACATTGCAATGCTTATAATTAAAGCACCCCCTACCCTGTCAGCTTTTCATCTGTGGAAGGGAAAATTAATCTTATAAAGTCAAAGAAAGCAAACTATCCTGGAAACAATGCTAGCAGGCTAGAACTTTAAGAGTGTTATCTATCACAAAAGCAGAAGATGTGCTCAAGGAAAATGGGCAACTTTGTGGTGTGGCGGGGGAGGGAGGAAGAGAAAGGGTGAAAGACAGAAGGATGAACATCAGTGTATCACTGTGGACACTTTTTGTAAGGAAGCAAACTCCTCCACAGAGGTGCATTCACACTGAAATTCGCTCAACTCTGTGTCAGTGGTCTTGTCTTTAAATACCATTTCCTTTCCGTACCTTCCTTGTGCCATCTCCTACGTAAATACCAGTGAATATGTAGTGGCAAACATCGTTTCTGCAGAGTTGGGGTATGAATGATAATATTCTGAGTAAAATTCACAGTCTTGATTTCCAGTTAATACCTAGTTTCATGGAGCAAAACAATGACGACACAGCTAACTGCATATAATATGTAAGAAAAACATTTTAACAGAACTAAAAGGACAATGAATTCATCAGTTTACACTGACAGATTACATTAGACCTAGAAATGTGTGAGGTTTATTTAGATTTTATTCTGTTTGAGGGCTATGCCCATAGTGTGATTACTGGTTTTATAAAATATTAGGAATTCATCTTTCGTTGTATGGTTAATTTTCATGCTTGTCCTAGAGGAACCTTTCTTTGTTCTTCATGGATAAGAACAGTTTCACATCCTGGATCTAAGTCTCTTTATTATAATTGTAAAGTCTGTAGTTGATATAAAAAGTCCTAACACATAAAATTATAGCTGCTAACTGACATACATTGGTCATGAACAGGGCAATAGGGAAAAGGTTTTTATATCCATTATTTTGATTAATCCTTGAGAGTTCCACCAGGTGGACACTATGGTCCCCAAGTAAACTAAGGTCATTGAAGTTAACTGAGACTGAAGAGCGCAAGGGTTTCCCAGTCACAGAACAAACAAGGGGCACAGCTGGGATTCCCATGCAAGTGCATCTTGTGCTCAAGTCCTTTCTCATTTCCTCTTATAAGAAAGAACAGTGACACAGATGAGCAGGTCTGACTTCTCAGACCGCACCACTAGATTTAAATAGAAATCCTAAAAGCACCTTAGACATTTTTCAACAATCTCCTCCCACTACATTCTAGTCCTACAGCTATGCCACGTGTGTTCACGTACAGATAAGTATGCTTTATAATTAAGAATAAGAATTTTCCTCCCTAGAGTGAGCCTTTGCCTTTTGCACCCAAGGAGCATGCTGGATGTAGAGGATGTACCTCTCTGTGCCTTCAAAACCACAGGACAAGCTTATTATTGCTTATGATTGCACAGGATTAGGACTTTTGGTTTTAGCTTCAAGCTTTCAGAGCCTTACAATAGGAGTACATGTAAAATATCGATGAACCTCTATTAGCTACTGTTATAGTTTGTATCTAGCTGTCCCCCACCCCCAGCCTTATGAAAATCATAGCGCAATTGCAGCTTGAGGAGCAGTGCAGGGGCCTAAAGGGCCAGGGGACCAGGGCCAGGCTTGAGAGGCCGGGCCAGAGAGGTGTAAACCATCAAACTGACAGCATGCGCCCCTCCCCGCCAAGGCCTGGTGGCCTCTCTTGGCGGTCTGGAGCTGTGCTTTCTCAGAGGTTGGAGAGGGTATTCCTGGACATGGCAGCACCCCAGCCTCTTTCCTCCAGTGCCCTGAAACCTCCAGTGACTGTGAGCTAAATAAACCTTTCCTTCCCTTATTTTGAGTGTTGGGTATTTGTCGCCGCAGCAAGAAAAGAGTAACAAATCCAGCTACTTATATCCTGGTATAAATAGAACCTCAGAGTGCCCGCCAGTCAGGTAGGGAAAGGAAGACACCACGAGGGCCACTCCACGTGGACAGGGGCTGTGAGGCTCTGCTTGCGACGCCTCGGTGACAACTGTGTTTCAGTGTGGTACTGCTGAACACACTGACAGCAGTGAGAGAGGCCTCTAAGAAATGATGCTAGAGCCCATTCATGAGGAACAAGAAAACTTAGTCATAAGCCATCTTCGTGACCACCACCCTATTGATTGTTGTGTAAACACTAAGTTTCCTGCCTGGGAAGAATTCGCTGTTTGCTTCCTTTCAGGCCTGTTTGCATATTCCCAACTGCTCCGTGGCCAAGAATAAGTAAGTTTATGTAATGTTCCAAAGAAACTGCTTGGAACACCATGGCTCATTTTAACCAAGGTATGAATAGAAAACAGAGATGAATTGACAAATACTCCATTCACATGTACTGTAAAATATAACTTTTTACTCCAAGTGGCCAAAATGGTCTCAGCCATTGAAGTAATTATAGCTCCCAACTATAATTTAGAGTCAGCTCTGGTTGACTCTAAATTCACATAGGAAAATAGTTCACTCATCTTATTGGAATAAATGATTTTATTTATTTATTTATTCATTCATTTTAATGAGAAAAAAGATAAAATTTATAAAGTTTCAGTAATCCTAGAGTATATAGTTAATTGGGAGAAAAATCAACAGTTGACAATTAGATAAAACAATAACTATTTAGTGGTTATCAAATGAAAGACTAACGGCTACACTTTATAAACATTCTCCATTAATTCTCACAGCACTGTTTAATTCTTGTACAGAGGAAATAAATGTAGAATAGCTAGATGATTTTCCCAACAGCCTCTGGAAATAGAGGAAAAAGGATTTAAATTTTTACTATTTCACATTCATTCTTTACCACACTAGCCATAGTGAAATGACAGAAAATTCGAGTCTGCAAACCTGTAATTTTCAATCAAGTGGAGGAAATCTTGGGCAAAGAGGTTGCAGAGATGGGATGAAAAAAATACATTGAGATTTTCCATACGAAAAACTGCTGTAGAAATTATTTGAACTGCAGGGTTACACTTTTTTTAAAAAAAAAAGTATCTTTAAGGTGGGTACTGTTGAGAATTTGCTGACGTGGAGGGCTGGGAAGTGCAGGCAGTGTCGGGGCCTTGGTGAATGATACACAAAATTGCAACTACTTTACCCAAGTGTAGGCAGCAACTGTTCTCCTGAGTCACCTGCAGGGCTTGATCCCTGCTGGCAGCACCGAGCCTTTTGACCTGATCAGAGCTCCCGTGTGAAAAGATGGCCCTGGATTAAAATTTCCAACGTGTTTTGTACTTGTGTCTAGTGTCTCCAAGATGACAGGATAATAGAAACGAAGGAGGCAGAAGTAGAAAAGCAAAATGAAGGTAAAACTTTGAGAAATAATTTTAAAAAGAGGTAATCTAAAGGATAGAATCAGAGCTCAGGAGCCAGGACTAAAGCCCGAGTCTAATTCATGGAATGGTACTTCCCTTCTCTTACAGCATGCCATTACTAGGTAGACTAGGGCTGAAACAGCAGCAGGAAATAGACCCCAAAACATATTATCAACTATAGACTTTCTATGTGCGGACTGATCTAATACTTAAATGATTTAAACACATTAACAACGAAGTAAAAAATGTAAGCCATTTATATAGTATGTTATATGTGTTTACCAAATCCCAAACAGGGTATCAGACTCCTAAGAGTCACATTCTTCATAATAAAAATAAGGACTGAGGTGGTTCTTACACGTGAGGGCACGTGTACCACTGGTCAACGGGTAACCACAGAACTAAAAGGTATAAATAACTTCCTGTAGATTTCAGATGCTTTTGAAAAATTGGAAAATTCCTCAACTCATTGGGTACTTTCTAATATAATCTATTAGGAAAATGTTTTCAACACAGTCCAAGCCATAAAATTCAGGCAGTGTTTCATAATATTAACTGGCAGTAAATGGAACATTTTACCAATGAAGCATTATTTTTAGAATGCTTATATCTTTTAATTAAATTCTTAATTAACTATAGTCCATTATTAAGGAAGGAAGCTACATCAGATCATCTCTGAAAGGTTTTTGTCAGATTTCTATGAAGACTAACTCATGCTGACATTATATTTTTAAATTTTATATTGTATAAAATATAATTGTCAATATTGCTAAAATATGTAGCTTATTAACACATCACCTATTCAGGGCCCCACTGCTTGAAATTTATTTTAAATTTGACAATCTAAGCATTGAGATATTTTCAGTATTAAGTTATCACATAGAACCAGTCCTTTTTCTAAGACACATCAGAGCATTTCAACAACATACAGAAGTTCAGCACAATGAAATTATGGTTGGATTAGATCTTGTCTCTTATAACCACTGACAAAATATCATGCACACCTTAGTAGAAGGGGAAAAAGTACAGGTCAGATGCCAGCTGTGACTGCTTCTTTAACTATGTACAGTTCCAAGATTGTTCCGAATAGCCACATCTTGCCACCTAAAAATCTGCAGGGACAAATAATACTAAGTATAGCATTACCCAGCAGAGCTTGAAATCTGTATGACCCTGGAAAATTACAACAAAAGCCAAGTACACCTACACAGAGATGTCCTATCACTTTAGGACAATGAATCCACCATTTGCAAGTTACCACTTACCTAGAAGCATGTTTCTGAGCAACGCCTATAACTGCTGTGCAGCGAGTGTGTGAAGAACCAAAGGACGTTAACCTGTCCCACGTTTTATTGGAGACTGAGTGAAAGGCTTCACAAACTCTTCCTTGTCTGCAAAGCCGGCCGGAGGGCTGCCCCGCCTCCACCCTCTCCTGTGTACCTCTCTTGCAACTAACAAACAATAGAGTGACTGTCACTAGATGTTGCCTCTTTAGTCTACAGAGCCAACAAAAATTATGGAAAAGTAGGTTGCTCCTCTGAGTTTAAGATATAAATTCTGAATTAATCATGCTGTTTCTTTAAAGTTCCAAGTGGTTTTTTTTTAAAACTCAATTCATTAAAAGATTGAAACATCTGAAAATAAGTTCATAAAATCATATTTTTAAAATGCACCTTTAAAAAGTAGCTTTTTTTTCCTACAGCTTTTTTCTTCTAAGAAATTAAAACAGATTTTACTATACCTAAAAATAAATTTTGCTACACAACAAACTGCTTACTATGTACATTTTAAAGGAAGATCGGGGCCAGCCAAATAGCTCGGCAGATTAAAGTGTCTGTAATCAGGCGCAGGGGCCAGGGGTTCCATCCCTAGGCCTGCTGTGCTGGCCCTGCTCCCGGTGTGCACTGACTGGGCGTGGTGACATGCGCCTGTAATCCCAGCTCTTGGGAGGCTGTAAACAGGCAGATCACTATGAGTCTGATCTAGTAGTGAGACCCTGAGTACCCTGTAGACCCTTCCCTAAAAAATACAAAAAAGAAGAAGAAGATGAAGAAGAAGACTGGAGAGCAAAATCGTATCATTCACTGAAGATCAGCAGACGCAAATGTATTTTTTATGTGCTGTCATGAGCTTGAACCTCCAATGAAATTTTAGTTTCAGGATGAATTATTTGTTTGACTCTAATAGAAAGATAATTATTTCTAAAATGGGTTGTCTAGTTAAAAGAACAATCCTTATGTTTTAAAATAAAAATACTGTAGTGAACATTTAACGAAGGAGCATCCCATCTCCTTATGTTTCTCTACTGGAAGGCATTAATAAATTTAAAACAGGAAAATATATCTGGGCTGAAGGGAGAATACATGGCATACCAGCCAGCACAAAAGCCAGGGAGAGGAATGTGATTTCTGAGACAATGTTTTCCAAAATAGAAAAAGAAATGACTTCTGAAAATGTTACCTAGTTTAGCTGCGGCCTTTAAGTTATTCTCCAACAGGTACTATTTTTTACACGTTATAATGGCAGAGTACAGTAGTTAAGCCCTGCCTTCTTGGAGTCCAAACAGAGTTTTCAGAGACTTGTTCACCTTTTTATATTCCCCTATTCCTCAATTTGGAAATTCAGCTTTTACACGGCTATCGCTTTTGTTTTGGTAAATGCAAGGTGAGAAGGATAAAAGTTGGAAAAGTGTAGGAGAGAGTCTGAGAAAAGGATAATTATGATGGAGAAGGAAATATGGGCAAAGACTAGGAAGAGAGAACAATTTGGGCCTAAAGGACAAAAGGAGAAATGTGGTTGCAGATAAAAATGATAAAACAGACCAAAATCTATTGAAGGTTGGTATAAATATTTTTCTTCACAACCTGATTATTGTTTATTTTCTTATTAGTATATGTCTGTGATACAAATAAAATATTCATTGTGGGATCTTGATATATATATATATATATATATATATATATATATATTCACCTCTTGGCCCTTTTTACTTTCTGTTCCAAGTCCTAATTACAGGAAGAAATGTGCTCACATTAACAAGTATTTCTCTGGAAAGGTGAAGGGAGGTCTCTTCCACGACTGTTACTTCCCATTTGCCTTAACTTGTGATTCACACACTGAGCACACATCCGAATTCACCGGAGAGCTTGCTAAAACGTGCTGCTGGATCTAACCCTAGAATTTCCAATTCAGTTTGTCTGCAGTGAGGCCTGAGAGGCTGTACTTAGAGCAGTTCCCAGGTATGATGGTTAATTTAGGAGTTAGTTTGCATTCATTAAACAGTGCCTAGCTACCCTATGAAGCATCATTTTCAGGTGCATTTGTGTGTTTCCAGAGGAGACAGGCATGCAAGCTGAGGAGCAGGGTGAGGCCATTCAGCCCTCCATGTAGGCAGGCACTGTTTGATTGGCTGGAGTTTTGGATAAAACTAATAGAGAGGAGGAAGATGAATGAGATTTTCTCTCTCTGGGAGCTAGCAGACCGTTTTTTGCTTGTCTGGTGCGTCCCGTGTCAGTCTGGTTTTTGGACTTGGACTTGCGGCAGGGCCCCTCACCTCCCAGTCTTCCAGCTTCCTAGTTTCACCATCAGCTTCTGATGCTTTGAACAGGGACTGCACCAAGCTACTGCTCCCAGGTTTCCTACCCTGAAGACAGCCTGCTTGGACTCTTCAGCCTCCATAATCACAGGAGTCTACTGCCCAAATAAAATCCCTTCATCTCTCTACGTTTGTCCTTGCCCTATGGGAGCTGTCTCCCGAAGAACTCTAACCTACCAGGTGATGCTGCTGTTATTTGTCCTGGAAGTCCACTTGTAAAGCCACGGCTCTGGCTCATTACCTGTATCTCCACAAGGAACATTTTCACTATAAATTGTCTTACTACTACATCCCCTCCCCCACTTTTACAAGCTCTGAGGCAGGGAGCACTCATAGCTGATGGGGGTTGGGAGTGGCTGAAGCTGAGAGCTAATCAGGTGTGCAGGACGAAGCCCGCCGGAGGACATGAGAGCTCCTCGAACCACATGAACAGGCCATTGCAGCTCGTTAACTGACTGCTGGGTAGAGAGGCTGAAATTACACCAGCCTCTGGAGGATATAAATGAGCACTCTATGGGCCATTCTTCTCTTCCCAACAGGAGAGAGAGGACCTCCACCTGACTTCAGCTCTTGTCTTTTGTCTATCTTTTCCTCATTTCCATTGCAAGTTTTCCTCCCAGGTCCACTTACGGCCCAAATGAATTGTAACAGATTGGATCTTACAATAATTATTTACAGGGTAGCACTTGCCACTGTCCTGGACAATTCCAGTGTATCCATGAGCTTGGACGTAGCTGGTCACATTGCCTCTTTAGGTGAAGGACATCAATTTTCCTTCATATCATGTGAATTCAATTGCCATTTAAAAATGCTTCACAACTTACACTTTCTTTTTACGTCTTTTCTTATATTTAGGACAAGGTGTACAGGGTCTCACTGCACGGATCGGTCTTGTACTGATCTTCCTGTTTACAACCTCCCAAGCGCTGGGATTCCAGGTGTGCACCACCATGCCCAGTCTCAATCGCTGTCTCAGTGCGCCCCCAGAGGTGGGGCCGGCACAGCAGGCTAGGGGATCGAACTCCCGGCCCCTGCATCTGCCTAAGCAGGTGTTTTTTTTTTTTTTTTTAATTTTTTGACTATTTATTTATTTCATAATTTTACTGATAAACAAACAGAAATGAGACAGTTTCAAATCAAATCGCTAAGACAGTTTCAATAACACACTGCATACATTCTTCTTAGTGGTTAATTGCTGTACAAGATGCAAACTTGAGATCCTATTTACAAACACCATTAGAACATATCATTCTATTCATTAACAGAATGTAACTATATATCTATCCTAACCACTTTGAATACACAGATACAAAATGGACATTCATCTGTATACCCTTTTTTTGTTAAGTTCCGTTATTTGAATATTATAGGTGTGTAAACTCAGCAAAATATTCTAAGAGTCCAGTAGCCCATAATAGCATTGGGTCTTCTGTTTAACTGGCAATGTCAGAAATTGTTGACCTGAGTCCCCCACAGCTCATCATAACATCATGGCTAAGCAGGTGTTTTAATCCGCTGAGCTATTCGGTCAGCCCACAATATACACTTTCAAAAAAAAAAAAAAGCTGTACTACAATTTGGTATTACAGTTATTCCATAGAGACATTTTTTAAAAAATTTTTATGTACTTGGTATAGGGTCTCACTATGAAGCTCAGATTCATAGTGATCCTCCTGTTCTCAGCCTCTCCAGTCCTGGGTTTATAGGTATGAGCCACCATGCCTGGTCTTGGTGGCCAGCTCAGCATGCCCAGCAGCAGGGCCAGCGTGACATGTGGTGCAGGGGATCAAACTGCGGTCCTTGTGCTTGCTTAATCAGGCACTTAGTCCACTGAACTCTCTTGCTAGCTCCAGAGAGCCACTTTCATTTGTTTAAAAAAGTAAGTCATCTCCTACAAAGGTGGCATAAGAACAGGTATGAAGTGCCTATGTGCTTTTAGGAAAGCAGGTGTTCATCACTGAAGGACAACAATAGCTTCAGATTGGTAACAGCAATCAAATGCATTCTAATACAGGAGAAAGGTAAGCATAAGTAGAAGCAGCTGTGGCCCTTGCAACAGTTCTACCCAGGGATGCAGCCGAAGGCGGAACAGACAGCAAATCATAAAAGAGAAATTGCAACGTGATGAGTTGTTATTGTGAATAATTCAAAGATCCGGTGGGACTTTCATTAAGGTCCTTTTGACAGCTCCCTCCTCCACCCAGAACCCCTATTCAATAAATTTTGTTTGAACCTCCCACCCTGGAGGACTGTATTACAGCAAAATGAGCAAACTAATACAGCATCTTTGTCAGGTTGATATTAGGTATATGCTAATTTCAGAAAAAGACTTGAAGAATTGGTCACCATTTGCTCTCTTCTTCCTTAAAAAATAAAAAGCTGGGTGGAACCCCTATGTCTCTAATATATACTTTATTTTTTCCTTTAGCAAGTTGGCCATGAATGTCTGTATAAGCGGATGACCCTCATGCCCAAAAGATCCAGTGGCTGAGTTTTTAACTTATTGACTTATTCTTGCATTCTTTTTCTTCCATTAAAATTTGCTTTTCTCTTTATTCATGCCTGCTACCTAACTTTAATTAATTTTGGTGTGCTTTTTCTAGTGTGTATGATGCATGTGTGGCTCATTTATTTTCAATTCTGTTTTTTAATGTTAAAAGCCATTTAGAGGATCGGTTTTGATGTGAAATTTTCCATTCCACTAACTTTTACATAATCTATCTTTCTATTTTTTGATTGTTCATTTTCTCTTTTTTATTTCAAGACTAAAGGGCCCAAGAGAAAGGAATAACTCGAGCTCTTTTACTTCTGACTTTACTCAATAGCTCTTTTGCCTTAAACAGGTGAATCAACTTTCCCAAGCTTCCAGGATGGTGGCTGCACGAGGATCAGACCAAGTAAGCGCAATAGTAATTGACACCACAAATTGCTACCTAAACTTGTTATTGTTTTAATTATTTTGTCTGATTAATTATAACACTAAAAATTAGGGTCCCCTGAGAACATGGGAATTTCTTACATTCCGAATTTTAGCTTTTCATATTTGTTTCTGCTTGATGTATTAATCACTTCTCAGGCTATCTGTATATGCTTCCATGGCAAATTGGTAATCCCTCCCCTGCTAGCACAGTTTGGATTTATAACTTCAAGGAATTACTTTAAAGCTTTGTCTCTTAAAATAATTTGTCCTTGGGCTGGGGACATAGCTCAGTGTCACAGCGCCTGCCTGGCAAGTGCAAGGTCCTGAGTTCAATTTCTGGTGCAAAAAAGAAAAGAAATAATCTGTCCTTCTCAACTAAAAGCAGGGGCTGGGGAGATGGCTCAGTGGAATAAAGTTCAATCCCTGGTTCCACCAAAAAAAAAAAAAAAAAAAAAAAAAAAGAACATCAACTAAAAGCAGCAAGACAGCACTGACTGAAAACAGTAGGTGTCAAGCACTCTTCTGTGGCTTTACTGTCACATCTCAAGATAGTCATCATACAGAGGAAGGGAGGAACGGAGGCCAAGGTCGCATAGACAAATGTCCAAGGTCAGAAGGTCACAAAGCTTCAAATCCAGTGAGTGCTCTTTCTTCTACACAAAAGTTGAGAATTGTGATGGCAGAGTTGACTAAAGGTGTTTCCCCCTTTCTTTCTCTCTCTTTCCTTTTTAGTTTTCTTCTTTCTTCTTTCTTTCATAATGATTTCCAGAGAGTGTCACGTACCTCACACTCTTTTGAAATTGAAAATACAAGTGATGCTAAGTAAAAGACATTTTTCCTTTTCAAAAAAGCAAGATCTTTGGTTTCTCTTTGTTTGGTTTTCATGTATGGTGAGATTTTTGTTTTTTCTTTTTCTTCCCTCTTCAGGGGAGAATGAAAGTATCCACGAATAAATTGTATGACTGAGCTAGAGTATTTGTTCAGTCATGCTCTGCATTAAGTTCCAGCACATTTTATTCTTTAATTCAAAAGAATCTGTACGTAGTATCTAAAATATATGCAAAATCGGGCAGTGGCACATGCCACAACACTCAAGACTTAGGTTTTACTTAAGCTCACGATCGGTAGTAGCTATTACTACTTCTGATGAGCTCATCCTGAATTGAGGAAAACCTGCAGCCTTCGATTTTCCACAAGTGTAGTTTTCTACAAATGAAAGATAAATGCTGTTAGCTAAGTAGCTGTCTATCTGAAGATCGTGACCATTTGGGACGTTCCGTATGTAAGAATGAATTATAACTCCTACAAGATGATATTCGCATTATACATAACCATACATAAGGAAATGTCCCAAATGCTAAGAGCTGCTTTATGTACTATAAGATATTATAAATTGTACTTAATTACATAAGGAACTGTGCACTATGTAACAAGTAGGAAAACGATATAGAACTGAATATACTGGAGAGGTGAAATATGTAAAATATGTGTGCTACATATCAATGCAAATGGCTGTGTATTTGTGTATCTATAGAAACAAGTCTGGGAAAGATACTTTAAAATACATGGGAAAATAAAAAAAAATTACGCTTTTTTGTTTGATTTGCACCATGAATTGAGCTCAGGACCTCATGCTTGCTAGGCAGGGACTGTGCCACTAAGCTATATTCCCAGCCCTCCTTTCTGTATTTTCAATTTTGGGGGTATAATTGGAAAAATTGTAGTGGAAGAAATTTGGCTGCTTAACAGAAAACCTACACTTTTTTTTTTTTTTTTGGCTGGCTCAGCCCACCCTGAGGTTGGGGATGGAGCAGAGTGTGGTGCCAGGGGTTGAACCACCGTCCCCTGGGCCTACCTAAGCAGGTTTTTTAGACTGCTGAGCTGTCTCACCAGCCCAACTTACACATTTTTGAAAGGCCTGACACAGATCTAGCTAATTTAAATAATCTCACTTAAAAACCTCACACAGTAGTAGCTAAACACAGGGAACTAGCTACATTGTCAGGTTCACAATCCTCCAATTTGATTGGAGTAAAGCTGCAGACCCCAACAAAGGTGCAGACACACGGGAGGTGGGTATTGATCGCTGTCAGGATGCTAATAGGTAGTAAGCTGTTCAAAATGAACAAGATAAACGGGAACGATGACAATGGTAGTACAATACTTAAGTGCGATTCAGCCATCAATTCCCACAATTCCTCTGTGTCTTACTCTCTTCACCTGTTCCGTGTGCATTTCTGCATCCCTAGGGACTGGCTTACACACACAACGTACCCCCGAGAATGAAATCTTTCAACCACTACAGTTAGCGCCGCTACTTCCACCCAAGCACTCATCTTAGACAAAGGCAATGATTTATACACTGAGAAGATGCTGCTCCCAGATGTCTTTTATAACCTACCCCTCCGTATAATATTCATTCTTTGTCAATGTCGTCAGAGCCCTGTACCATCAAGCCATATAATTAACATGGATCAGACACATCAGATCTCCACACACATGGACACATCAAAAGAATGACTGTGTCATCAGCGATGCCACCAGACAGCACCAGCTCCCCACCTACACGAGATAGCAGATGTTCAAATAAGGCACTGTAGCTCTCCCTAATATAATCACTTGGTTAAGTATATCAAGTTTTTCTATAGCATTAAATTAGAAATGCTATCATTTTTCTCTCTTCAGCTTTCAAAGCTCTACCTGCCTATGGTGCATTCACTCTACCTTGTTTATTTTTATGCAAAGCTAGCGGGCCCTCTCAGGCAGAGTTTGCCTAGTGCAGCAAGATGTTCTGTGACTACACATCCCCTGTGCTGATCACCAGCTCTGAGAGATGTGTTTTGCCTTGTTTGCCAGTGACATATATTCAGAGGAAGATGCACAAGACCATAAAACTTTGGATAACTCGGACAATTCTGAAGTGAGAGGATGAGCTACAAACCAAAACCTTAAGCTACACTGACTTTTGGGAAACAAAAGCAAGAGATTTTGCCTCTACTAACATAGAATCAAAAAAAGAAAAGTGTCACTTAAAAACCAGTGTAACGGAGACGGGCTGCAACTGAGTAGCAGGAATAGCTTCTAATGCCCCACAATACTAAGATAAGTATGGTTCACAACAGGTAATGGTGTATCTCGAAATTTCTAGTAGAGAGGGTTTTGAGTGCTCCCAACACAAAGCAAATGATACATGTTTAAGGTGATGGTGTAACAATGGCCCAGGTCTGAGATATAGATAGATAGACAGACAGACAGACAGACAAATAGATAGATAGATGGAGATAAGGTATAGAGATAGAGACAGAGTTGGAGATAGATATATAGATGCAAATACATGCTTCTATATCTCATCGTGGGAAGAAACCCTTGCATGAATCAGAAGTTAACATATCAAATATATCTGCCCACACTTGCCAGCTATACTTGTTCCATACACTACAACTATGGCTACACCTTTTTGTTAGGCACGATTTGCCTGTCATCAGATGCACCTGGAATTAGGCAGCAAAAACTACAAAAGCAAAGAATAAGCAAAAGCTTCGCTAGATCAAGGTGAGGAATGGCTGGTCTGTAACAGAATCATTCTGGGAGAATTTTCTCAGGGAGGAACTCTATTGTTGCTGTGTGCTTGTACTGCACCTTGGAGCTCTCAGCAGGGGGCTTTCACTTCCAACTCTGTTTCCACAGGTCCTGTCAGTGGTGCTAGGTTAGGTATTTCTGTTCTCCAGTTCTATGGAGATGATGACCCTTAATTTCCCTAATGTTTGCATGCTTACTCCCAAAAAACTAAAAGCAACACTAAATCCAGCCAGTTCACTCTTCAAAAGGAAGGATGCATAGTTCATGTCACCCGAAAATGGTGAATGTGAAGCAATTCATCAAGTTCCTATCTCCAGTCATTTGCATCACAAGGAGCCCTATAGAGCAGCACATCACCATCAATTCCTCATAAGGAGACAATTAGTGTATGTCACTGATATGCATTTGCAAAACATTTGACACTGCAAACTTTAGAAGTTTCAAGATTGGGCACAAGAAAATGTGTAGTAGAGTATAAACATTTTCTTGTGCCCAATCTTGAAACTTCTAAAGTATAAACATTTTCTTGTGCCCAATCTTGAAACTTCTAAAGTATAAACATTTTCTTGTGCCCAATCTTGAAACTTCTAAAGTTTGCAGTGTCAAATGTTTTGCAAATGCATATCAGTGACATACACTAATTGTCTCCTTATGAGAAATTGATGATCTAAGTTTCTTTCTTTTCTTTCTTTCTTTTTTTTTTTTTTGTGGAATCAGGGATTTGCACTCAGACCCTTGTGCTTGCCAGGCAAGCACTTATTCTACTGAGCCATCTCCCTGGCCCTAATGATCTAAGTTTCTACAGATATATTTGTATATTTTTGTACATGATATCATTTCAACCAGATATTTCCATAAAAATTACTAGTATGCTCAATAAAGGTTTCTTCAAATATAAGTGAGAAGAGGCCAGGTATATTGGTGCATGCCTATAATCCCAGCACTTGGGAGCCTGGGGCAGGAGGATAATCATGAGTTCAAGGCCAACCTGAGCTATACACTGAGTTTAAGGCTAGCCTGCACCACATAGGAAGACCTTGTCTCAAAAAAACAAAGTCAAAAACAAAATGAGAGAGGAAGAGAAAGTGGAAGAGGGAGGGAGAGGGAGAAGGAAAGAAAGAGACAGTGAGACAGAGGAGAGGGAGAAAGTTAAGATATAAACAATTTGTGCATTATATGACTTAGTCTACTTAGTCTATGGATTCATTCCAAAGTTGATTAGTCACCATGGAGTATCTAAATTGTTATATCTGTATGCATATGTACATAATGATTATAATACATGAGAATGGAATGGTACTACATTATTCCTAATAATAGGGATAAAGCTTTTAAGTAATACTGTTCTCTTCGATTGACAGCCCATTTATTTTGGGTACCAGACTTCTTTCCTTTCTCAACAGTCTTCTTTCTTTCTTTTATTTTTTCCTGTATTTAGAACAGGGTCTACAGGGTCCCACCAATAGATCAAACTCATAGTAATCATCCTATTTTCAGCCTCCTAAGCGCTGGGATTACAGACGAGCACCACCAGACCCAGTCTCAATCGCCATTTCAGCATGTCCTGTAGGCGGGGCCATTGCGACACCCTGGGGATCGAACCCCGGCCACTGCACTCTGCCTAAGCAGGCATTTTAGTCTGATGAGCTATCAGGCCGGCCCACCAACAGCTTTCTTTTAAGAAAAAAATAATGCTCTTCCTAATTGTTCTGTATAGTAGACCAAATTTGCCTCCTTATCATAGGTGACTACTACCAATACATGACATAATTTGATATTTTGAATAAAAGAGAGAAGGTATTTAAAATCTATAGTTTCAAGTAAAACATTATTTATAATTCCTTTATATATATATATATATACATATATATATTTATATATATATATATATATATATATATCTGAAACTTAATCTAAATTTATACCTGTTTAACTATTAGATCCTTCAGTCAATGAAATCAGGTTAATTCTGTGGTCTTATTTTTCTATTAGTAACTAAAAGAATGATCAGATAATATTTTGATATGTTCAGAAATATTTAAGAAAATATTGTACAATCATAAAAACTAATGTCCCCTAGTAACACAGTTTAGATTTACTACCTTCTGTATATATTTGAAACAACTACTATAAAAAATGAATATGTCATCAGAATTATTTTATTTTATTTTACTTCTTGTATTTTAGGGAAGGGTCTACAGGGTGTTCAGGGTCTTACTACTAGATCGGCCTCATAGTGATTCTCCTGCTTACAGTCTCTCAAGAGCTGGGATTACAGGCACATGCCACCATACCCAGTCTCAATTGCCCTCTCAGTGCACACCGGGGGTAGGGCCGGCATAGCAGGCGTGAGGATTTAACCCCCAGCCCCTGTGTCTGCTTGCAGGTGCTTTAATCCACTAAGCCGGCCGGCCCTAGAATAATTTTATTTTTATCTTTCAATAAACTGACTGAAACTGTAACTACAGTGAAATGATTTTTTAAAATTATTTTTGTGCAAAAATAAAAATAGCTATCATTTGATTTTAGAGTCAAAAGGTGAAAATAATTGCTAAAAACAATTTGAAAATAAATTTATGGGTAATAAAGGTTGATCAGAAATCTGCCTGTATGGTGTCATTACCACAGTCCTACCACCGTGGAACTCAGTGTAGAGATCCCTCAAAACATTAAAACTAGAAATTTATTTGGTCCAGCTACTCCTCTTGTAGGTGTCATCCCAGAAGAATGAACGAGAACACAGCACAGCAAGGCACGCACACCCTCGTTTATAGCATCACAGGTCACAACAGCTAAATCTTGGAAACGACGCTTGTGTCCATCACCAGATGAACGGGCAGCAGAAATGGTGGCATTTACACACCGTGGAGTCCTACTCTGCCAGCAAGTAGCATGAACTTGAGTCATTTGAGACCATAATGCTTAGCAAAATAAATCAGACACACAAGCTTAACTACTGAATGCTTTCTCTTATCCAAGAAACCCAAAATATAAATAAGGAGCAAAATAAAATAAAAGCTAGATGATAGGAAGTAGGGAGACAGATCCTTTTTGGATAGGAAGAGCATCAGGAAATGCAAGGAGAGAAAGGGGAAAGGGAAAGAGATGAAAAAGGAGTTGAGATGTGCTGTGTACCTGTACCAACTCCCCATAAGGAATATAATCATCGTGGAAGAGAAACAGGTGCTAATAAAAAAAAATCAGTAAAGACTGTGGCAAAAATGTATGCCTGATAATTCTGAACTGTGTTAATTTTTTTGCCATATCCCCACTGAGCAAAGCAAATGTAAGGAATACATCTTTACAAATGCGTATGACAGATGACAGAAATAATGTTAGTAAGAAAGCCATATGCTTAAGCCTGGAGTTAAAAATTTTAAACAACCATTTATGAAGTCATTTTGCTTTACCTTGGTAACGTAGATTCATGTTTAAGTTATATAAGTCAGCAAGATCTCATCTGTGGCAAAAACATTCCACCGGTGTGATGGAGACCACTACACACCATCTCTGAGTAGGACTTCAAGTAGCCATGTTTACTCGTGAGCCTGTCCAAGGCTTGGGCTCCTTCTCTGGAGATGGACAGAGGACTCGTAGTGAGTGAGCCTCTGTGACTCACTGATCCCGAGGTCTCTTATGGTGGGTGAAGTCATAAAACCTCAGAGGATAAGACAAGGCCATAGCCAAGGACACGTGTGTTGAACCTCAACTAGGTAAAGACTGTAGCCTCAGGTATCTCACTTCCAGTTGGATTAACTTAATACACTACTTGGAGAAGTCTGTGAGTGGTTCCAGGTTCCACCCTTCTGGCATATTCCCCGCCCTTATTCTGATAACTCAATAAATACAGGCTGCCCACAGAAGGTCTTGGTCTTAGCCTCAAGAGAATCAAAATTTCTACGAGAGGGTTTTGTTTCTTCTAGAGCCCTGAAATCATTCCGTTAGTCTCTTTTATTTAGCTTCTGTTGTACATTTATTTGGGAGATTGTAGAGCTGATCAATCCACAATAACTAAGATATTATTAACCCAATCATACAGCTATGAATGAAAATGTAAATGCATTTTTACACATTTAATCAAATTGAAATTAAATTCTAAAAACAAGAAATCTCATACTATGTCCCACAAATGTGTATAATTATGTGATAAAAAATTATGTCAACACCACCAATGTACTTTGTTTTCTTTGAGGAGCTGATTAGAACAAGTGTTTGGACACAAGAGTAAAAATCATAGCAAATATTTTATAAGATTTGAGTTCACTGGAGTCAAACTGTTGAAATATCATTTCAGAGACATAGGGTGCAGCTTTCATTCTGGTTTTGTGGTGCTAAATTTGCAAAAGTATTCTTATCAATAACATTTTTCCAAGGTAAATCATATATGTATACTTTAGGCTACTTTACCATGGAAAAGACAGAAGACTGCTTTGTCAGGAGAAGGACTTGCTTTCAAATGGACAAGATAGTTTTAAGACTGAATAAATAGATGCTTTGAAAATCTGAAGGCATCAGAGTATCGAGACTTAAAATACTGACTCCAAAACCATTTCACTCAATAAAGAAACAGACCTACAGGAATAAACTATTCTGATAATTGCCACCCAACTGGTCCAGTGGGGGGCAAATGCTGAAAATATTTCCTTATGTTCTGAGTCTTCGCTGACTGTGCACCCTGCTCCAGGCATAGTCTGAGCGCTGAGGCGCGGTCCCTGCTCTGGTATAGCATGGACTAATACTCAGGGGTTCTGGTCACAGAGCACCCTCACATGCTCACGGCCTTCTCTCACCTGATGGGTGACCTACAAAACTTACTTGTGAGCTTATGAATAGCTTATGAATAGACTTATGAATAGGCTCCACCATCTGGTAAAACATACCTATGACTGTGGTTGCTATTTTAAAAAAAAATGTTACCTAGGTTCATTTATCGTGGTTACTTTCTTGAAGATTATCTCACCTATCCATATAAAATAGAAAATGTGCTGGTCTTTTTGGTATGGCTTCATTGAACAGTCTGCATAATAAAACTCTGTATTATATTCCTTATAATAACATATGTGGGCTACATACATTACAATGGGGAACATTTTTCATCTCTGTTCCTCAAAAAAAGAAAAGACGCTGAGATTCAGAGGTATTGATTTGCAATTTCTTACCCAATGTAATTTTAGGTATCTCTCTTAACATTCACCAGTGATTCAAGAAAATACGATGCAAGTGAATAACTTCAAGAAGAAATATCTACACAATATCAAGTGAACTTGAAACAGTCTACAACTGTAGTTTATTTTAGCAGTAAAGCAGGAGAATTTGTAATTTGTTAGATTTTTCTATCTTCTTTTTTTTTTTCTTCTGTATTTTGGGGAAGAGTCTACAGGGTGTTCAGGGTTTCAGGACTAGATCGGACTCGTAGTGATTCTCCTGTTTACAGCCTCCCAAGTGCTGGGATTACAGGCACACACAACCACGCCCAGTCTCAATTGCCATCTCAGTACGACCCAGGGGCGGGGTCAGCACAGCAAGCCCAGAGATTGACCCCTCCTCCCCAGCCCTGTGCTGTAATCCACTGAGCTATTTGTGTCGGATTTTTTTTTTGTTGTTGTTGTTTACTAGTATTCTGCAGAAGTCATGCACTGTCCATGTGCTGCAACTTTTACAGGAAAAATCTTAGGTTACCCCACTTTTTGTAATGAAGGCAGAATATACTTTTCCAGGCCATGCCATCCCCCAGCCCTGCCTCTGTAATGCCTCTTTGAAAGATGAGATTCTCCAATGGTTGTCGCGGGTGATAGGACCCAGCCTAAGTAATGGACTAGGGCAAGTTAATCGTCAGAGACACATAATTGGTGGCCTGAATCAAAAGAGCAAGCCCATGAATTGGTTAAGATGCGACACCAGCGGAGCTCTGAGCAGGTCCACTTGGGGCCATGTTCAAGACCAAGTGTATGGGGAAGAAGGATTGCTAGAGGAAAATGAAGAGAGGATCAATTGCCAAGAGGCAGGAGTCCACAGAGGTAGAGACCAGCTCTGAGAGGAAGATGCTTCCTTACGGGTTTCCAGGCGATTGTAGCAGTACCTACAAGTCCAGACCAGTTTCAATTACTGGCTATGAATTCTATGAAATTCACCATAAAACTTCGTAAGTGTGTCTATTAAGTGTATTCCTTGCAAAGAGATTCTTTTCAAGAGAAATGGTCCAATTTCTTGCATGAATCTGGACTTAGTTTCTATCAGAAGAACCAAAGTTGATCACAAGTAATGGCACTTAATTCTTTTCCAGTCTCATCAATATTGGTGCCATGACAGTATTTTGTATGTTAATTTCTACAACTTTCTAAATATAAAATCATATAAGGGTCACAGCAGACCATAGAGTTAAGTTAGTCCCCCCCCCCCAATTTTCAACATGAAAACAATTTTTGGGCAGGCTATGTATCAACTTCAATTTTTCCCATCAGGTATTGAAAAGAAGACATTTAAGGAAACTTTAGTACATACCACTGATATTTTTCCTTATCAAATTATTTTTGGCTATAGCTCCCAATAAATTTTGCTCCTAAAACAGAATATTCATAAGGGGCTTCTCCTTCATTTCCATTTATTTAGTCCCCCTCAAGCTGAATAGGAAAAATACATTTTCTTTTAGTTTTGCTTATAAATACTTTTGTGTTTTATTCTATTTGCTTATGTTATCACAGTTTCCTCTCCTCTCTCCTCCCCTCCTTTCCTCTCTTCTCCTCCCTTCCTGCACATATTTTGGTTCTACTGAAGGCAGTGTCTACAACTGTTTATTTTTTTATTTATTTTTTTTTTATTTTAACATTTAGTGTGTGTGTGTGTGTGTGTGTGTGTGTGTGTGTGGCCAGCTCAGCCCACCAGGGGGCGCGGCTGGCTGGCATGTGGTGCTGGGGGATTGAACCGCGGTCCCTGTGGTTTGCCAAGCTTGTTCTAAGTAGGTGCTTTAGACCACTGAGCCATCTCTCCAGCCCTCTACAACTGTTTATTGTGACCACCTCATAAATCAGGGTAAAAAATATGAGCTTAATTATTTGTAATTTGAAGGAAACATCATTTTCAGTCAATGAAAATGCCATAATTGCAGAGATTTACTCAAGTATTATAGTGGACATGGCTCAACAATGTCTTTGTGTGATCTAAAACCACTTCACCCTATCTGTAGTTTTCCAACTAACAGGAAATTACAGAATTTCGAACTGTAAAATGGGGAGGAAATAGTGACATGTCAATTAAAAGGCTATAAAACAGAGTGAAAATAAAAATATGCTAAGAAGAAAATCAAGGTTCATTTTCCAAATATGTAAAAGGCTAAAAGTTACAAAGTATGGAGACAACACAGAATAAGGGACAATGCAACAAACATAGGAGTGAATGATCCCACCCTAAAGCATCTCCCTGTATTGATATGATATTATGGCTTTTAATTTTGCATCTAGGAAAAATGAAGCACAGAGACTACAGGTAACGGTACAGATTTACACTGCTAGGAAGTTTAGGAGTGGGGATGTCCAAATGGGAGTTCTGGCCCTGCAGCTGGAACTCTAATCATAGATTGTTCACCAACCTCTGTAAATCTGGCCAGTAGTTCTCACATTATAGCCATCTCAGAAGCATTTCAAAGCAAACAAACACCAAAGCTTGTCCTTCAGAAATTCTGATCTAATGGGTCTAAGGTGGAGCCTGACATCCGTATGCAGACAGTAGTTTATGATGGCTTGATTCAATTTTTTGATGGTTTCATTACAATTTTTGGCTTTTTAAAAATGTATTTTAGTACAAGGTCTATAGGGTCTCACTATGTAGATTGGACTCATAGTGATTCTCCTGTTTTGAGCCTCCCAAGCACCACTGGGATTATAGGCATTTGCCACCACGCCCAGTCCCAATCATGTCTCAGCATGCCCTGGGGGTGGGGCTGGCACAGCACACAGGGGCTTGAACCCCAGCTACTGCGCTCTGCCTAAGCAGGCACTTTAGTCCACTGAACTATCGGGCCAGCCCTTATCTTTACATCATAGTAGCTACACTACACTCAAATTGAGGGGGAAAAATGGGTGAATTTCTACTTTGGAGTGATGAATTTGAGTTTAAGCCAAAAGCTTTAGTTCATGGGAGATCATGAAACATATGGAAAGTTTTTCTCCTTTGGTTATTAAAGCTAAGGTGGATTCAAAATATTCTGAAATAATTGTATGAATGAGAAACTGGAGAACATTTCCAACTCCTTTTAAGTGTTTAAGCTAGGACCATTTGGACACCAGAAGCCTTTGTCATGCTATATAAACTCTTCACATACTATAGAACACTCTTGACAATTGAATTCAGGCAAAATGTTATAATGAATAAATGATGGCTTCTGCGTGGTGGTAGGTGCTGTGCTTCTCTGAGGTGGGGAAAGAAGGACCACTGGCTTTTGCTACAATGCTGTTCAATGAATCATGATGTCAATCCTTCTGTCACGGCTGATTTCAAGCTACCAAGGCAACATGGTTAGACATGGAGCTAGATGGGGGGGGGTCCAGGGATATAAGATTGTAATAAAGTAATTCTAGCACCAAGAGACCTAAAAGCCTCAAGAGCACGGATATAACTAAAATGTAATAAAATAATTAGGAATTAATGGGTCCCAATGTTTATTTTCTACTTTAAACATAATTCAGTTATATGAGTTTCCACGATTTAATTTTAATAATGGCTGCATTTAATATGTGGGAAAAATTTTGAAAATGTAGAGATTGGGTCTCATAAGCTAGTCCTAAACATTACAGAAAAGGAATTTGTTTGATTATACTTTTTTTGGGGGGGATGGGAGAAACACTTAATGAATAAAAATGAGTCAATTTTCATGGTATAAACAGTCTAAAAAAGAGATGGGGTCTGGCAAGATAGCTCAGCAGACTAATAGCGCCTGCTTAGGCAAGCGCAGGAACTGCAGTTCGATCCCCAGCACCACATGCCGTACCAGCCACACCCCCAGGGTAGGCTGAGCTGGCCAGAGTCCAGGCCTAACGGCACACACCTGTAATCCCAGCACTGGGGAGGCTGAAAGCAGGAGGATCACCATGAGTCCAAGCTGCATGGTGAGATTCTGTGACAACAAAATACATAAGAAAAAGAAAGAAAAGATGGATGTTCTTCATTAATTCAGTTTTTCAAGAGTGGGAAGTTTTGGTTAAGCCGTGTGGAGTAAATCCATCCTTCTTTGTGCAGAGTGGAGCATGGAGACTAAAGGTGCAGAATGTGCAGACAAAGTACCCGGGCCTGAGTCCTGGCTCCCTCCCTTGCAATTCTATAATTCGCAGAGAGTTACCTAATCCCAGCTATTTCTTCTGCACAATGGGACAGCAATATTACCCTAGCAGACTTAAATGAATTACAACCTGTAAATCACTCTCATGTACCAAGCACACAGTGACTGTCACATGGAAGTGCCTCAGACACACAAACTTGCTGTACCTGTGACTGTCTGGTCACTGTTAGCGTCTGCAACTTTCCTGCACACACTGTCAAGCTTTGGAATGCCTTTGCCTCTTCTCATACTCTTCCTTCAGTGATGGGGTTGTGTGTCTTTGGAGCTCAGCTCCAAAATGTTACTTCTCTTGCCTTTGTTGCATTAGTCTCCAGCAAGGACATAGCCATGTTCCTCTTGAATGGTTAAGATGTGAGAAATGATTTAATACCACAATTACCAGCCAGCAGGAAGCAGAGTTTAAGAATCTGAAAAGTATGCTTATTGTAAAAAATTAAAAAGGCTGCTCAAGAGAGAATGTGAAGGCTATGGCCCAGTGACTACTGGGAAAAGGAGAGCAGACATCTACCTACACAGCAATCAGGACACCTTGCCCAAGATAATGGAATAATGACCCTAAAGCCAATTCAGAAGATACCAGGATTTCCATTCCCAGCAGATGTGGGCAATGGAAGGGCCTGGGCAGCTGAAGAAATTCAAAGAAAGGGCAGTGGCTAGCTATGGGGCTTCAGGTTTTGCTACCACCCTGCCTTAAGACTCCTGCCCACACTATGCCTTCTGCGCTGTACTGCTCAGCTGCCCGAGGGTGGCACATGTTGCATCCAGCAAAGTCACGGTGGGTCTGGCTGCCTTCACTTACATGCAAAGAATATTCTGCTGAGCCAGGGGCAAAGGCGGAGAATTTCCTTCAGGGTAGGATGACTGAAGACAGCCCACACTGAGGTAATATCCTATCAGGCTGGGAGCACAGTGCTGTTCTTTAGATTATCGGCTGGTGCAGCTACCAGAACAAGAATTCAGCAAGAAGTAGCTGGCAGCACCTGACTGGAATACATAACAGCTATAATGTGGGTTGTGCTCAGCAATGCAATAAGGACAGGGTCATCTGGAACCTTGAGGACCCAAAATATCCAGAAAGTGGGACGACAGCTCCAGGAGGCCCACAAGGCAGAAAATCAAGACAATATTATTCTCAAAATGTAAAGTTTTATATTCGTTCATTAAGCCTCTCTTTCCTATTTCTTCCTTTGAAAAAAAATAAGGAAAATCTGTCTTGAATCTGTAAATTGCATTTTGTAAGCACGTTACTTGTTTGACTTCACAGGGTAGCAGCTAAAGGAGAATTTGCCTCAGAATCAATCATACCCAGAGTCTCACCTATATCTGATTTAGATGCTATTTACACAAGACTTTGAGCTCTAAACTTTTGAGTTGATGCTAGAATAAGCTACAATTTGTGGTGGGGGAGGGTGGTGGTGGTTCTGGGATGAAGTGAATATATTTTATATGCAAAAAGATATTAATGTGGTGGGCTAGGCTTGAAATATTATGGCCGAATGTCTGTTTACCTCCTGTGGTATTGTGATGCGCGGACTGCAGGAGACGATTATTAGTTCCCAGGAATAAAGTGCTCGTGCATGGGGTTAGTGCATTTCTGAAAAAGGCCCAAGTTACTGTTTGTTCCTTCACCATGGGGCCATGCAGAGAAGTGAGCATCTAAGAAGTGGGCCCTTGAAAGACAGGAAGCTGGCTGGCTCCTTGACCTCTACAGCTACAAAAGAGGAATTTCTGTTGTTTCTAAGCCACCTAGCTTAAGAAAGTTTTGTCATGGCACCCAATGGACTGATACAACACTGCTGCCACAGCTGCCCTGATGGCTTTTGCCAGTGTGGGTATCCTGGAGCGCTGCCTGCTGACAGCTACGTGGGAACGGAAATCAAGGACTTGCTCTTCTGCAAGCCAGAGAGCTGAACGTGAAGTGCAAAGCTGAGTCCTTTGAAGGGTATCTGTGGAAAATCTACTCAGCAGAAGAGGAGGAAGACAAGGAAAGATGTCTGCCTTGGCTAAAGGCCACAGACAAAGAACAGCTTTCTGAAAAATTTATAACCACACCCTTCCACTTCAATAGTTCAAGATTTAGGTGTTCTTGGTAATTTGAGATATGCAAATTAAAATAACACTCAGATTCCACCACATCCATGAAAGTATGTATATTACCAAGAAGTAGCATGAAAATCTGGAATATGTACACACACAAGATGGCTAAGATATTTGTACTAATAATTTCTATTAGTTCATTGAAAAAGACAGGGGCTGGTGAGATGGCTCAGTGGGCTAAAGCACCTACTTGGAACAAGCTTGGCAAAACACAGGGACCGCGGTTCGATACCCCAGCACCACATGCCAGCCAGTCCCGCCCCCTGGTGGGCTGAGCTGGCCACACACATACACACACACCCACACACACACACACACATAAATAAATAAATGTTAAAAAAAAGTTTAAAAAAAAAAAAAAAAGAAAAAGACAGTTAGTTCTTATATTGTTTGATCAATTTTACGTCCCTGTGCCTGGTAATCTGAGCAACTACTTTGAAGATAACAATGGACAAAATAATAACAATTATTAATTTCCTGTCATGATTTGAAAAAAATAAATAAATAAAATTTTAAAAAAAGATTGAGGTGTTCTTTACCTCCCTGGTTCAGGACAAGAACAACCTATGTTACCCAGGGTCAATTGCATCTACAGTACCCGGCTCTCAAAGATCTCTTGTTTTAGAGGTAGTCCATACAGAATATAAGAAGCCTGCAGTAGCTGCAGAATTATAGATTGTAGAGCTCAGCATGGTTACTAAAAGGTTAAGTGGCCAGGATTGGTGTTTCATTCAGAGGCAGGATATAGAAAGAATTTGACAACATCTGTTTGGAATTATTGCAGATTTCCAATAAGACACAAAATGAAATCAAGAAGGTAATTTTCCTCCCAGGTTCACCTGCCGCCTCCTCTTAGCTGCCCCTCACTCTTACTTTTTCTCTTCTCCCCCCACCCCAGCAAGTCTGGAATAATCATCCTGACTCACCTCAGAAGATCAACCTTCATTACAGTTTAAGCATCATTGCCATCAATAAATTTGATACTTTTATGCCTAGAGACAATGCTTGTGCTCTCCTTTTGTTGGAAGATACCATTTTATAATATTAATTTTAAAACATTTTCATTGTGGAACCTTAAATTTGGTAAGAAACTATGTTATTTCATTTGACCACAGTAAATAAAATAGAATTTATATCATTTTCATACAGCGTGAAGTCACAGAGATTTTTATCTGAAAAATGAAATGCTACTTGACACAACTATCAAAAGATACAGTGACTCAACAAATACTACACAAACTTGGTTATTTATCTTTATTGTTTTGACAGACTTGTATCTTGGATTAGAAATGGCTTTCTTGGGGCTGGAGACTGCTTGCAATGTCATTATTACATATTAGGAGAATAACATGGAATTCTTTTTAGAAGAAGTAGCATTTAAAAGAACATCATTTTGTGCCTGTAGATAATTAATGAGCAAAAATAGCTCCTGCTCTTATGGCACTTATAGCATAGTGCAGAGAGAGAGAGCAACAGTAGAATAAGTGGCAAATAAGTGTAGAATTGCAAAACAACTATGCCATACTCTCATTAACTGTACTCAACATATGTATTAGTTTCCAGACTCTTCTAGAGAATATCTAATTTATAAAAAGTTAAAGGGTAGTGGGTGGTTTAGACATTTTGTGAATTCCTTCTTTTTCTAAATAGTACATCCAGCCTTCATATGGGCAATCTTCACTTGATACTAATTGCTAGTTCATCTTTTAAAGTTCTTAATTTTGTCAACATTTTAGAATTTTTAGGATCCTTTCATTATAATCCCAAATGACAAATTGCTGAATTTATTAACTACAGTTCACCAAATTGTTTTTCTTTACTTAGAAACACTGAAGTATTATATACTATGGAGGATGTTTTAATAGATTTTGAAAGATTTCTGCTTTTCATTTTCATAACTGTACTTTTAAGGAATCCTTAACAGGAATAGGACTATAACTACCTGCTAGATAGATCCCAGGTCAGCATATAGATGGATCTGATAAGACTCAGGGAATACTGAGTGGGGGCTCAGGGAATACAAGGCTCATTGGCATGCTGGGGTCAGTGGCCTCAAGATCACCAAGTCCTGACTCCTTATAACCCTCTCTTCTATATATCTCTTTAAAACTGTATCAGGTCAATGTGAAATGAATTGTGGGAAACATAAGTAGCCAGAAGAAAACCAAAGTTCTTTTGAAGTGGTACATTTGGTTCAGTTGTACACCAGTTCAGTAAGTTATGCCTTTGGTAAACTGTTCTCTAGCTAACTGGCTAATCCAATTGGTCTCAAGTGACCCATAATGTGTCAACCTGCTTTAATACTAAATCATCAGATAAAAATACCCTGGCAGCTTTGGACTGGAGTCAGAAGAGAAAGATGAGTATGAGTGAGGCACATGAGCCGAGAGAGGTGGGCCAGGACCGCAACAGGAAGAAGGTGCCTGGACAGGTGAGAGAGAGAGAGAGAGAGAGCGGCCTGCGTGGAAGACCAGGGTGACTGTGGATCTACCTAGGAAGGGCATGGGAGGCCACTTATAAGAGTTCTCTCTTTGGGCTAAGTCACTGGGGAGAACAGACAGTGTCTGTCAAGGAAGGAGAGTGATTGAATTTAGACCCTGAAAAGATCGTTCTGGGTACAACAAGGAGAATGAACTGGGATAGGCTGAGCCACAGGCAGGATGACCCAGCTGGCGGCTCCTGGGAATGAGGTGTGGGAGATGGCCATGGCTGCGACCAGAGCAGTCGCGAGAGGAGGAGGGGTGTATGATGGCGCGGAGAGGTGTGCGAGAGGTGGAGAGGTGCGCGTGATTAGACTGGAAAGCGGTCCTCAGCTGCAGGAGATTTTGCCCCTCAGAGGCTATGTGGCAATGTTCAGAGACATATTGTTATTGTGTTGTCATTGTCATCGTTGTTTTTGTTATTATTGTTGTTCCAACCGAGTAGGGGCTGGGGTGGTGGAGCCCAGAGAGATTGCTAATTGCTCCACAGTGTTTCAGACATCTTCCTAACAAAGAATTCCAGGATCCGAAATGCCAGCGTGCCAAGGCCGAGAAACCACGGAGAAGACAAATACTCAGGAATAATCCAAACTCAGCGTGAAAAATTAACTGTTAGCAGAATGCCAGGTGTATCAAAATAATATACAACGACCACATGAAAATGCCACAGCAGTGACTGCTTTAGCAAAAAATTAAGTTTTAAATGATTCTTTGCAAATAAAATTCAGTCATTCTATACATATGCATACTTACGAAAATGCTTAGAAAGGGTGGGGGCTTGCTGGAATACATGGAGACTAAATCTAGCATTGTCTGCACCAGAGACACTCCAACTTCAGTAACAGTCAGCAGGATCTAAATTTAGTTTATACTCTTAGAGTATTAAAATAGCACCAAGAAGCTCAGGAAGCCCAAAAGCATCACACTCCAAGTTTCTGTCTATACTGTTAATAGCTACTTGCCAAGATCCCCGTCGCCCAATGTGATTACAGGCTATTAAAAACATGTCCTCTGTAAAGTCCTCCCAAGAAACAGGAAAAAGTATTAAGGGAATGAATTCTAGATAAAATAAGGGGCCACACAAATGTCACAAGGTAGGCATTCATGAGCATCATACCTTGGCTTCTGAAAAGAATGAAAATTTGTGAGCTTCGTGAGACTTGTTTATTATTTCTGCTAAAAAGTTAATGCTTTCTCTGCAAGTTCTAAGGTTATAAAGGGAAATTAGGCAAGCGCACAAACGATTTTATTGGAAAAGAAGATCTAATTGCCTATCATGTGACTTGGATGAAAGTTGAACTAGGGAAGGTTAGAGCCAACCCTCTCACTGAAAAGGTTTTTGGAAAAGATTAAGATCATGCCTCAGGGCCAGCCAAATAGCTCAGCAGATTAAGGTGCCTGCAAGCAGGCGCAGGGGCCTGGAGTTTGATCCCCATGCCTGCCATGTTGGCCCTGTCCCTGAGGTACCCTGAGACAGGGATTGAGACTGGGTGTGGTATTGAATGCCTATAATCCCAGCTCTTGGGAGGCTGTAAACAGGTGGATCACTATGAGTCCGATCTAGTAGTGAGACCCTGAGCATCCTGTAGGCCCTTCTCTAAAATACAAAACAAAAATAAAAAAGATCATGCCTCAATGCCCTCATTTGTCTCAAAACAAAATAGCAACAACAAAAAAACCCGAACAGGCTAATCTGAAGAGATTCATTTTTTCCTTCTATTTCACAGGCTTCTATAAAATTTAGTTTGAAATTTCACAAATATTGCTTTATTTTCTCAAATGTTCATGCAAGACGTACTTTTTTCTAATAAAATGTGCTCCAAACCTCCTTCTGTCCTATTCTGCCACCATCTAAGCAGACATACACAACTGAAGAATGAACCCAGCAAGTGTTCAGAATTCATGACCTTCAGTGAGCATGATGACTAGGTATCTTCTTTTTATCTGCGTCACTTAATTTTGTCCCCACACTTGTCCTCCAAACACACCTTCACCTCCTGTACCTATGAATTTTTAAAGTACTTCCAATTTAAGTTTGTCATTTCTTTATGAATAGATCACCGGTCTTTAGCTGGGTAGATGGCTACGTAGAATGGAGTCCACATTTCCTAGTCACTGTTGCACCTAGATCTGGCCCCAAGACAAAGTACAGATCATGAAGGATTTTCAAATATTTCATTAAATAGCCGGGTGTGGTGGCACATGTCTGTAATTACATGGGAGACTGAGACAGAAGGATCATTGCAAGTTCAAGGCCAGCCTCGGCTACAAAGTGAGTTCAAGGCCAGTTTGAACTGCATAGTGAGATCCTGTCTCATAAAGACAAAATCAAAACAATACAAAACACTTGAAAAATAAGTATTTCCTAAAATACTGAGGAAGCGCTTGCTGCTTTATTCCTCATGCCTGCGATGCAGGTGTGAAGACCAAAGCCTGAGAAGCCATGTTGGACACCAAGCCAAAGCTCTGTGTTTCAGAATGTCACAGCAAAGTAGGAGTCTGATTTTCTGGCATTCACGGAATGTCATACTGGACACAGAGGACCAAACCAAGTTAGACTCTTCCCAAAACTGTCCCTTAAGATGAAAAATATATATTGGTCACACAAAGGAGTTTCAAATAGTGGGATGCCCAAGAAGAGAGACTTACCTCAGGAAAGACTTTCAGCTAACAGAAAAAAACTCAGTTTGGCATAGAATGATGGTTAATGTACTTGACGTAAGCTGGGACCAGGGTAGAGAGACATTTCTTCAATTTTTTATGTTTGAAAATATCAAAGGGATTAAGCCAATAGCCCAAGCTGTAGAAGTCCACCCATTTTGCCCCACAGTGCAGAGTTTCCCCTGCTGGATGTGAATGCCCTTCCTATTGGCTGGCCTAATGGTTCTCTTGCACCAACACAGCTGGGGACCATGTGCCTGAGGGTTGTGGCTTTTGAGTAGAGCATCCCCGAGCTGAGGATGACGCTTTATGACAAATGCTCACCAAGACAACATATGAACATCACAAATGTTCACATCCATTATTTCAATATTCATAACAACTGCATGGGTGGTAGGAAGCACTGGACAGTGTGCCTATTTGCTTGAGTTTTTAAGACAAGGTCTACTACATCATCCGGCCTGGTCTTGAACTCCTGGTCTTGTGTGTTCCTTCTTCCTCAGTCTACCAAGTAGCTGGGACTAGCAAGCATGTGTCACAATGCTCAGCTTTTTCACTTCAAAGTGCTTTTAAATAATTGATGTGTGTACTAGGAGTAAAACCCTATTAAATTTTGTTCCCCAAGTTCCCACATCTAGAAAGTGGCAAGGGTTCCACCTAACACCTCAATTTTTGGCTCCAAATTTGTTGCTGTTTCTATAATATATGTAGTCATTTAAAATGATACGTAGCTAGAATGAATTATCTAATATTCAAATAACTGGTATTTAAATGTGATTCTGACTAAATTCACTAAGAATCTTCAAAACTGACATTACTATTTTCTTCCAAGTTATGTAATTTTTTTTTTTTTTTTTTTTTTTACAAATAAATGCATTTACTGAGGTCAGTAACAGAAGGATGACATTTTCATTTTATGTTTTCACATCAAGTAATATGTATAAAAGATGTCTCATGTCTTGTTAAACATAGCCCCAAAGTTTAAAAAAAAAAGGTGTTTCGTCTTGAATGCTCTTAAAACTGTAACACTGTATCACAACTGAACTGTTCAGAGATCTTATGCTCTAAGGTTTGGTCATTGGTCTTTCTAGTCTGAGGAAAAGGAAGTATCACTCGATTCCTTTCTAATGGCCATGCAGTAAGAAGAATAAAGGACAATGATACACTTAGATTGTGCTTAGAAGGATAGGCTAGAATACTTGGGTATAAAATAATTTGATGACTAAGATCATTCTAAATAATTTAAATACTCTTTGATCACTATAGAATACTTCTGTAACTTCCACCAGATTTTTAAAATTGCATGCCTTTGATCATGAGTTCCACAAAAAAGATTCGAAGATTTAATTCATATCATCTACAGTATTAGAAAAAAAAATCGAAGTGTTAGAACAATGATCACATGTTCTCAGTCTCATCCTTGAACATGGAAAGTGGTTGCTCTCCTGACAGTGTGCATTTGTTACAGAAAATTCCCCTCTCTCTAGCTGGTAAACTTTAGTATCTTAGTTGCCCAGGTAATAGTTCCATTGTAGTTGCTTGTCTCTTAGAAACACCTGGTCCCTGTGATGTGTAGCTGGGCACTACAGTGCACACTGTACAAAGCTATCCCCAACTGACAAGCCATTCTTCCTCTGTACTTCCTGCTTGCTTATTCTATTTAAGTCCTAGACCACCAGAGCTTAAGGTCTGATATTTTCAGAATAATCTCCATCAGTGTCCCCTGATGTAAGTAAATCTGCCTCCAAATCCCAGGTGTCATGTTGGTGGTTCTAACTGATGCCGTACATGAGCATGAATTTTACAGAAAAAAGTTTGACAAAAGGTGTCAGCAGTCCAAAATGGGCATTCCCTAAAATCCTGCAACTCTGTAGGGACTATCCAAAGGAAACAGGGAATAGTATACCTACAGTTTTACAAGACTATCTATAAAAGTGTTTATAGCATAATTTCTAATAGTAAAAAACTTAGTGAGTATAACTGCTAAATAATGAAAATTTATTAAATTAACCATGGCACAATTGTAGAGCAGTGCACTTTATAGCCATTAAAACCAACATTATTCTGTGTGGAGATGCCTCAAAAAGCTAGGATTAGGAGTCCCATCCAACACCGCTATCCTCCCCCCACAACCCAGGTATATTTTTCCAAAAGAACTGAAAACATCATACCACTGCAATATATGTGCACCCATGTTCATAGCAGTACAGTTTGTCATAGTTAAATCTTGGAAACAACCCAAATGTCCAGCAACTGAGGAATGGATAAAAAAGATCTGGTATTTTTAAACAATGGAGTATTACTCAGCTATTAAAAAAAGACAGACTTGAGGCTTTTACAGGCAAATGGATGCAACTAGAGACCATGCTCTTAAGTGAAATAAACCAGACCCACATATGCAAACATCACATTGTCTCGCTAGTGTAAGAACTTGAAAGTGTAAATAAAATTTGATTTATTTTTAGTATAATAGATACTGTGAAACAGAAAAAAATCTGCTCAAAGGGAATGAAAAACTGGAATGAGGAAAAGGACAAAAGAAATAAGGAAGGGGAAAAGATAGACTGATGTATATAGACAGGATAGTTTGGATAATTGTACTGCTGATTTCTGCTAGTCTCCTGAAAGGAGCAGTTAATGCTTAATTTTTTTCCTCTTCTTTTTAATTCCTTCCTTTTTAAAAAACTAATTTTGTATGCTTATATCTAACAATCTAAACTAGTTAAAGACAACATTATGCAATATAACAACCATGGTCAGAATTCCTATTATTTTGTTTATGAAATTCTGTATCATTTCTAATGTTTCTTTTTCACTATTTTGCATTCTCTTTTAAAAAATAAAATAAATGAAGACAGTATTATTTGTCAGGACTTGCTATGAGATAGAATTTGGCCATGCAAACCAATAATGTTTTCGTCTGTCTTCTACTACATGCTATTGAAGTTCATACAGCACACGTCACACCGCCAAGCAAGGGAACACATGTGCTAAGTCAGCCATTATCTTCCATATATAACTGCGGAAACTGTACCTTCTGACACCTCTCTCCTCTGTCAGGAGCACTGGCCTTTTCTTATGAAAGAATTTTATTTCTCACCCTATTCCCCTTGGTACCCTCACTCCTTCAAGCAGGTTCAGACAATAAGTTTTGAATTTCTGCCCTTCTCCCCTATTTCCAGATAAGCTATATGGTTGGCTGTTGCCTTTTCCAGCTTCTTCCTATTTTCAATTATTCTTGTTCCAACTATAAAGTAAATACCATTTTTTATAACAGATTTTTTTTTATTCCTATCTTCTGGTCTCCACATATTACCAAGTTTCCTTGTACATTTTCCACATCCTAAGACCATTTCCCTGTGATTTAACTCCATTTCTGAACAGAGTTACTGGTAAGAACCTACACTGATTATGGCATAGGCCTGTAATACTTTCTTGTTAGTTCTTGGGTTTATGAAACTCAAGGGAAAATATACCTTCTTCTCTTCCCAGCCTAGTAGGTGTTGGTTTTAAAACTCTGCTGCTGTATAAGGTCAAATCAAAACTTTGGATCTCTGAAGCTCATTGTGAGTGCTGATCAGGAAGAGCAGGCACCCCTAGGGCATGGGGTGCAGGTGGCTGTAGAGGGGCCATTGGTTATGCAGAACCATAACTTCTTGCTCAGTCTCTCTGAATGTTTTTGGTAACTCATAGATACACAATGGCAAATAATTAAGTGGGACACGAAGTAGCTATCAAATGAGTAGCTATCAGTTTTCATCTTAAATACATCCTGTGATGGTTCATGCTTAGATGTTCCCCCAAGCCCTCATGTACTCAAAGGTAGGGCTTTCTCAGGGTGATTGGATCATGGAAGCATGATATTCACCAGCAGATTAATCCTCTCATTGAGTCTGCAGCAGATGTGACATTGAGAGGTGAAAGCTGGTCAGAGAAGGTGCGCCACTGTGGGCGTGGCCTGGGAGGATCTATGCTCCTCCCACCTTGATTGCCCTCTACCTCCTGCCCCCGCTGTGTTCCTTTGCCATGCTCTCCTGATGTGGTGCCAGGCAACTGTGGCCTAAACCTCTACAAACAGTGAGCAGGAATAATCTTCCCCTCCTTTAACTTGAGGTGTCAGTGTTAGATATTTGTCCCAGGAATGAGAAAGTATCTAAGCCATCTCTCAAAGCTACGCCAGAATTAAGGTGGTACAGCCCAAGGACCAACAGTGGTTAACTCCAAGGGGTGGAAGAGGTACAGTAGGGGAACATATTGGGACTTAATTTCACTTATCTTTTCATGTTTATATTTTAATTTTTTTTACAAACAAAAGCAATGGACATGTATTACTTTTCCCATTGAAGTTCATTAGTTTTTCTACCCAGGATATTGTTTTTCTATCTTGTACACCCTGAGTGGACCATGTAAAAGGCTATATTGGTTTTGTTATGTTTTCTACTCTTTCTGATTTATCAATTTCATTATCTTTTAGCACCATTCTCATATGGTATTCCATGATTTTTTTTTTTTTTACTTTACAATAAGAACTGTAATAAGCTTATGGAAGAAAAGTGTCCACTTCATTGGAACATCAACCTTGCAACTTTCAAATAATAGAAATAAGAAGCACTTTCAGTCTGCTTTTCGAGAACCACTTTTCAAAATCTCCTATTCATATTCACAATCTGCTAGCAAGAGCTGCTATCATAGTAAATGAAAATCATGCAAAATATCTGTGATTATTTCTAAACATTTGAGTTGCATACCACCTTTATATGCAGATTAGAAAAAAATTATATAAAGGGGGATTAGACTATTATTGGGCTAACAGTAGAGTTTCCATCATTTTTAGCTGTTGAAATCAACATTTATATCCTCAGAGAGGTATCAACATGATGGAGTGGTGAAGAGCACAATAAGAGTCTCTCTGAGTGTTGCCCTCTAGACAGTGGAATATAGCAACATGAGAAAGTCAAGAAGGAAGTTAGTGGATCTCTTGGAGTCCTTCCTAAATTGAAGTCCACAGAGAGAATGAAGAGAGAAAGTCCAGTGAAGGAAGAGGTAGCTGGTGGCACCTTCTCCCGGACATCGGACTCATTGCAAGAAAGGAGTGTTCAGAAGCGTGGACACACAGTGACTACTGGCAAACCCAGAGGCCTCCACAGAGAGATGCTGCAGTGGAGGGAAGAAAAGGCTAGGAAGGACTACACTAGCTGGTGGTGAGTGCTGAGGGCTCAGTCATCCCATGCAACAGAGCAATTGAGGAGGTTCCATCTTGGAGGGGGCTGACGGAGCTTAGAACTCAGAGCAGCTGCTGGCTCCATCTAGCAGCTCCCAGAAGGGCTCAGGTCCAGGAAAGATGTGCTGATACATCCAGGCCAAATGAACCTGGTCTTTGCCAGGAGGTGTAGGCTTGCTAAGATTGTTCACTATCCTGCCAAAACTCTGCTGTTGGCTTGTTGGGATAGATTGGAATGGATCAGGACTCTGTCGCCACATGTTGAAAGTGACCGCAAAGACAAACCTGGATGTGGACTTATTTTTCTTTCTTTTGTTTGTTTTTTGTTGTGGTGGTGGTGATTTTATTTTTTTAATTTTTTCTTCATTGTTTGATTTCATTTTTATAGAAGTATGCATGTGGCTTCTAGCCTTATTGTGGTTGTTCTGTTCTCTTCTGCTGATCTTTTTATTTCTCCTTTCTCTCTTTCAGTTCAGTCTTCTGCACCAGTTTCTGAAAGTTAATGGGATACCCCTTTGTCCTCTAACCTTACTTCTACTCTATCCTTCTTGCTTTATTTTTTCTCTCACCGTTTTCAATTTTAACCCCAGAGGATAAAATTGACATGTTAAGGGCTTACATAATACTATCATTTTCTGGTCTATTTCAAGTTTTGTTATATAAGTATGAATATAGCTTCATACAGTTGAAGGTGGCAAATGAAGGGTTACCTCAGTGTGTCATTCTTTATCCTGCATTTGTTGCTACTGCTTTTGCTAATGGTACCACTTCAGCCAAAAGTTGCATAATTGTTCTAAATAGCTATTCCTCCTGGTATTTCAAGACTGAAAATGACTAAGGGTCATAGACAATACTGTGGCACAGATAAGTGAGACATATAGAGCTCCAGTAGGCCATGATAAAAAATTCTGCAGCCAAGCATATCATAGTCAAGATTCCAGAAATTCAACACAGAATAGATTTTTTTTCTGTATGTAGTACAGGGTCTACAGGATCTTACTACGTAGATTGCACTCATAGTAGTTCTCCTGTTTTTAGCCTCCCAAGTGCTGGGATTACAGGTGTTCAGCACTATGCCCAGTCTCAATCACCATCTCAGCATGCCCCGGGGCTGGGGCCAACACGGCATGCTGGTGAACTCTGGCCACGTGCTCTGCCTTAAGCAGGTGCTTTAGTCCCAGAATAGACTCTTAAAAGCTATTAGAGGAAAAAAAATTACCTATAAAGCAAAGTCAGTCAGAATCACAGCTGACATCTCAGTACAAAGTCTCAAGTTAAAGGGAGTTTGAAGTGAAACATTTCAACCTTTATAGATAAGAAAATAACCTTCAACACAGATTGATGTACCCTGACAAATTATCTTTCAAAACTGATGGAAAAATATGATACTTCCAATGCAAAAAACACCTGAGGAAATTTACAACAATCAAAAGAGGAATCCAAAATGTTTTCAAGGACCTTCTAAAAGGAGGCAGCAAGGACTACAACTCCATGAACAGAAAGAATCACCAGGCAAGGCAAACAAACAGAAGGAGGGAGTAGAAAGGAGGGAGCCAACTACAGGAATATAACATGACAAGGACAAGTCAATACATATCAGTCATAACTATCAATGTTAATATTCTGAATTCACCAATCAAAACAAACAAATGACAGAATGGATCAAGAAGTAGGATCCGACAATATGCTGTATAAAAGAAACACATTTAGCTAAAAAAAATTCATAGACTAAGTGTCAAGGGATGGGAAACAGTACTCCATGAGATAGGAATCCAGAAGAAAGCAGGGTAGCTATTCTATTTGCAAAGTGAAACTGAAGCCAAAACTGAATAAGAAATAAATAGTGTCACTATGTCCTTATAAAAAGAACAATTCAAGAAGCAACAACAATCATAAATATATATTTAACAAATACCAGTATACCCAACGATATAAAACATATTACTGGGCGTGAAAAACCAAGTAATCACTAATACAATTGTATTGGGGGATCTCAATACCTCACTGTCACAAAAAGACAGATAAATTAGATGAAAAATAAAAAGTGAAATACTAGAATAGAACTAAACTTTTGTACAAATGAAATTAGTAGATGTCTATAGAGTGTTAAACCCCAAACCAGACTACACATTCTTCTCAGCTGCATACAGAACATTCTCCAAAGTGGACCATATAAAAGCTCATGGAACATGTTTAAGTAAATACAAACGAATGGAAATTACCCATGCAAACTATCAGATCACAGTGCAATGAAATTGGAAATCATGGCAAAAGAAACCACAAGAACTTTATAAATACATGGAAATTAAATAGTACCCTTTTAAACAACGAATGGGTCGCAAATGAAATTTTTAAAAAATAGAGTTTCTACAACTAAATGACAATGACAAAAACAACATACCAGAACTTGTGGGAAACAGCCAAAGCACTCCTAAGAGGGAATTTTGTAGCAGTGAATACCTTTATCAGGAAAATAGAGCAAGTACAAACAACTCAAAGGCGAGCATCAAACTTCTAGGAAAACAGCAGGCTAAGCCAAAAACTTGAATAAGGCAGGAAATTATAAACATCAGAGCAGAAATTAGTGCATTGGGTTATTACACCCTTGTAAAGGGAGCAATCCAAGAAAGGATATAATAATAAATATATATGCAACAAACACTAGTGCACTCAATGAGATAAAATGAATATTAATGAGCATGAAAAATCAACTGTATTGGGAGATACAATTGTACTGGGGGACATAAAGATACCACTGTCAGAAAAAGACTAAAAAAAAAAAATACAAAGAATCAATGAATTGAAGAGTGGGTTCTTTGAAAGATTAAATAAAATCAACAAACTCTTATTCAACTTTATCTGATAAAAAGAAAGACTCAAATCCACACAATTAGGAATGAAAAGGGTAAAATCACAACAGACCCTGCAGAAATCCAGAAGATCATTTAGATCTATTTTGAAAACTTGTGTTCTAATAAAATGGAAAATGCAAAGAAATAGATGGATTCCTAGATACATATGAATTACCAAAACTGAATCAAGAAAATATAAAAATCCTAAATAAACCAACAGCAATCAGTGAAATCAAAGCTGTAACTAAAAACCTGCCAACAAAGAAAAGCCCAGGCTCTAAAAGATTCATTCCTGAATTTCACAAGAAATTTATAAAACACCTTTAATAAAATTGAAAGAGAAGCAATATTCCCAAGTTTATTCCTGGAATCAAGCATTACTCTGATATCCAAACTGGAGAAGGACCCGGCTAAGACATACAATTACAGGTCAATCTGCCTAATGAAGACAGATGCAAAAATCCTCAATATGATACTGGTGAACAGAATGCAGCAAATCAAGAAAGATTATATATCGTGATCACGTAAGATTTATCCCTGGGATGTAAGGATGGGTCAATATATGCAAATCAATAAATGTAATATGCCATATTAATAGAAACAAGGACAAAAATCATACGCTCATCTCAATAGATGTAGATAAACTTTTTAAAAAATTTTTATTTATTTATTTATGTGTGTGTATGTGTGTGTGTGTGTGGCCAGCTCAGCCCAGCAGGGGGCGGGGCGGGCTGGCATGTGGTGCTGGGGGATTGAACTGCGGTCCCTGTGCTTTGCTTAGCTTGTTCGAAGTAGGTGCTTTAGACCACTGAGCCATCTCACCAGCCCCTAGATAAACTTTTGACAAAGTCTGACACCCATTTATTTAAAAAAAAAAAATCCTATTGCAGCTGAGCCTGGGATACAGCTCAGCTGCATAAGCACCTGCCTGGCAAGCACAAGGTCTCGAGTTGAATCCCCAGTACCGCAAAACAAAAAACCAACCAACCAAACAAACAAAAAACAACCAAAAACAACAACAACAAAAAAACCCCCTACATACATTAGTATATGTGGTCTTTATCTCAATCTGATAAAAACCATCTATGACAAATCAACAGCCAATGTCATACTACATGGACAAAAACTGAAAGCTTTTACTCTAAAATCAGGAACAAGACAAGGATGCTCACTATCTCCACTCTTATTCAATATAGAACTGGAAACTTTAGCAAGAGCAATTAGACAAGAGAAAGAAATAAAAGGATAATGATAAGAAAGGAAGAAGTTATATTATTCACAGATGATATGATACTCTACATAGATGACCCCCAAAGCTCCACTAAAAATTGACTAGATTTAATAAGCAAATTCAGTAGCATAGCTGAAGACAAAGTCAACACTCAACAGCATTTCTGTACACATCAACTCACTGAGAGAGCAATTAGGAGAATAACACCCTCTACAATACCATCCAAAAAAATGTAATACTGAGGAGTCAATCTAAGAACAGATGTAAAACTACAGCACTCTAAAATAGGAGATGGAATAAGATACCAGAAAGTGGCAAGATATCCCTTGCTCTTGGGTAGGAACAATCAATATAGTGAAAATGGTTACACTTCTAAAACTGTTCAACAGATTTACTGCAATTGCAATCAAAATTTCAGTAGCATATATCTCACAGAATTAGAGAAAACAATCTTAAAATTCATTTGGAACCACAACAGACCTAGAATAGCAAAGGGAATTCGGGGCAACAGAGGCAAGGCAGGGGAATCACAACCTCTGACTTGAAGTTATACTATAAAGCTACTAGGGGCCGGTGAGATCGCTCAGTGGTCGAAAGCGCCTGCTTAGGCAAGCCTATGTAGGCTCAGAGGACCGGGATTCGATTCCCAGCACCACATATGGCTCTAGCCCCGCCCTCAGGCCAGTCTGAGCCTGCAAAATAAATAAATAAATAAATAAAAATAAAATAAATAAATAAATAAATAAAATAAAGCTACTGTGATGAAAACAGCATGGTACTGGCAAAAAGCAGACCTGAAGATGAATGGAACAGATTAGATGACCCAGAAATAACTCCAGATATACTCTGCCACTCATCTTTGACAAAGGAGCCAAACACACTCACTGGAAGAAAGAGAGCCTCTTTAACAAATGTTGGGGAAACAGGCTCTGCACATGCCAAAGCTTAAATCTGGACCCATTTGTTTCACCATGAACTAAACTAAATTTGAAATAGATCAAATATTTAAATATCTAAACAGAAATATTAAATCTGCCGGAAGATAGAATAGATAAAACTCTTGAAAACATTGGTGTAGGCAAAGATTATAAATAAAATCCCAATCCTGGATGAAATAACAGAAAGAATCTACAATTGAGATCTCATCTTATTAGAAAGTTTTTTTGCAGCAAAAGAAACGGTCAATAGAGTGAAGAGACAACCCACAAGGTGGGAAAGAGAAGTTTTCCAGCTGTTTCTCAAGATAAAAAAAAAAATTTAAAAAAAAGATCATTATCAAGAACATATAAAGAACCCAAAAATATTAGACTTATCAAATTTAAAGACCCAAGCTAAAAATGGGCATCTGAGATGAATACACACACACTTCTCAAAGAAATACAGGGGGCCGGGGAGATGGCTCAGTAGGATAAGTGCTTGACTGGCAAACTCAAGGGTCTGAGTTCAATCCCTGGTTCCACCAAAAAAAAAAAAAAAAGATCAAAGAAATACAAACAACAAATAAATATATGAAATAAATATTCAACAGCATTTATCATTGAAGAGATACAAATTAAAATAACACTGAGATTCTATTTCACCCTGGAATGGCTATTAGCAAGACATCAACAAACAAGTGTTGGCTGGTCGTGTTGGCTGGTCTGTGGGGAAAAAAGAACCCTTCTCTACTGTCACCAAAGAACCCTTCTCTACTGTCACCAAAGAACCCTTCTCTACTGTCACCCACTGTGGAAATTAGTGTGAAAATTCTTCAAAAAGGTAGGATTAGAGGTCTCATTTTACTCAGCTAGTCCCTTCTGGGTATCTTTCCAGAAGAATTCAAAACACTGTCCCACAGCAATATATGTGTCCCCATGTTTATAGCTGCACAAGTTGTAATAACTAGATTTTGGAAACAACCCAAATGCCCAGCAAATGAGGAAAGTACAACAGATATTGTAAAACAATAAGAAACTGGTCAATAGGAAAGAAACTGGGATGTGAAAAAGGATAAAAGAAGGAAAGGAAAAGCAAAAATATTATATATAATATACATATACACAATACACATATTAATTATGATAGTTTTAAAATCAGGACAAGACAAGGAAGACCCCAGAAATTCCACCAAGAGACTTGTAGATTTACTAATCAAATCTAGTAATGTAGCAGGATACAAAGTCAACACTCAAAAATAATTAGCATTTTTTTTTTTACACAAACAATGAACACACTGGTAGAGAAATTAGGGAAACCACGCCCTTCGGAGTACCATCCAAAAAATGAAATATTTAGGAATCAATCTCACAAAGGAAGTAAAAAATTTATACAGTGAAAATTATAGTACTCTGAGAAAAAAGACTGAAGAGGATTTGAAAAAATGGAAAGATATTCCTTGCTCCTGGATAAGAAGAATCAACATTGTGAAGACAACCATACTCCCAAAATTGTGATACAGATTCAATGCAATCCCAATTAAAATACCATTAGTAGACCTTACAGAGCTAGACAAAACATTCCTAAAATTCATCTGGAACTAGAAGAGATCCAAAATACAAAAGGTAAGCCTGGGAAACAAAGGAAAGGCAGGAGGTACCACAATTCCTGATCATAAATTATACTATAAAGCTATCGTGATAAAATCAGCATGGTACTGGCATGGTGACAGACCTGAGGATCAACAGAATAGATCAGAAGATGCAGACACAACTCTAGTCACACTCAGCCACCTTATCTTTGATAACAGTTGTACTAGTAATTTCTCTTAGCTCATTGAAAAGGAAGATTTGTGCTAATACTTTTGGAGATTAAATGCCTGTATCTCGTATTGTAATTTAAAGATAACAAAACAAAATTACTAACTATTGTTACCTTCCTATTATTGTGTCTTGAATTTTTGTTCTCTCAAATTTTTTAAAACTCAAAAAATCCCACTTACATCCTCACAGATTTTAGCAGCAGATAAAGAGAAATAGTATATCATAAACAAAATAGAAAAGTCTTAGCTTACTTAAGCTCACCTGCTAAGCTTGTTTCATTTTTAAAAAGTAAAATAAACTATGCATGTGCTACTATAATGTGGTTTAATAAAAAGAAGGACATTTTCCCTTCCTTCTATTGGTCCTTCATTGCCCATTACCTCACACAACATTAATCATTTACACTCACATTTATGGGAATGAGGAAGGTAGAAAAAATAAAACAATGGCTGCGCAGTGCTTGTCCAATGCCATTAGAACCAACGGTGGGGCAAGGAGTTAATCTTAACAGCACAACACACCAAGTCACATTTCTAACATTCCTTAATGGACACTGAACAAAAGCACTGCCCAGTTCTTCCACAGAATAAGCCCTCTCCACAGGGATGCTCATGGGCGCCATGACAACCCCAGTCCCAGAGACATCAAGAAACACACATGAGTACTCAAGGCAAGCCTATTTTCTGAATTAAAATTTTAAGCACTTGAAGAGAAATAGCAATACCGAAAGTAATTTAACATTTTTTAAGAAAATTCAAAGTGCTTAACTCATTTAATATAATTATCTCTTAACGTTGTTATGTAGTCTCTATTTTCCTAGTGCTTTTTCCAAAGGACAAAATATCGTTCCTTTTACCATAATTTTCCCCTTGTCTATATCTAATTGAAGAGCTTTCTATCAGGAAAGTTGAAAAATGGATAATTACTGCTCTGGGGCCTTCCATCAACTACGAACTTGGGAATTAGAGTTTCTGGCCTTGCTTAATGAAAAGTGGCTGAATTAAATTTTTTTCATCTAACAAGTATCACTTTTTCTTTTTTTGCTGAAAAGTTTCTCAGAGCAGCTCTCCTAATAGCCACTGGCAAGGCCCATAATTCTGCCGCTGAAACAATGAGGTCTATTTTCCAGATCATCAATCTTCATTCTCCAGACAGATACAACTGTTTGAAGAGTTGCAATTACATTATCCCTGGATGCTTCTCCCGCCTCCACATTTGGCTGATTCCACAGTGAACAATTAGAAGGCCAAAGGAAGTGAGGATTAATTTTTATCTCTAATAATAAAAAGTTCGTGGCGCTGGATTTTTTGATACCCGCATCATTGCTCTCCTAATTAGAAGTGCAATAGACGCATAATCTAGCAAAGGAGAAAAGGAAGTCAGCACCCAGCCATGGATTACACGCAGTGACTGTAGTCATCCCGGCTGTAGGGAAAGCACTAGTTGTCCCTGCTCATAAATGAATGTACTTCAAGTGCCCCGTATAGTGCTGAATCCCACGTGTCAGGTCTTCCTTTCCGGGCTTACCTATGTAGTTACACTTTAATCCACCTCCCTGTGTTATATATTATATTTTTTAAAGAACAAACCATAGGGAGCAAGAAATAGGCCTGGTAGATTTCCAAAGAAACGCTCGCTGATAATCAAGACGGGCCCCACACACTGTCACATATGTATCAGTGCTAGCTGGCGTCCGGAGCTCTCAGGATGCAGTGTAAACAGGATACCGGAGACGCCTGGCTCTCCCGCACCTCTGCTCAAGGCCACCTCTTCCTCCCCTCCCTTCCCATCCCTCTTTCTGCACCAGTACTCCTTTCAGACACACAGGCTTTTGCTTTGTTCCTGTGAATCAAGGGCTCTAAAAGCTCTTTCTGGAACACGGCTGGGAGAGTACAGATTCACTTACTCAAACCCGTTCCCCTCAATCTGAGCACAGATCTCACCAGGCTGCTGTCAGCTCTGTTCTGGTTGGGGTCCCCCTTTACAACTGAGGGATGGCTGCTCCCCACCCACCTTGCATATGGTCTGCTTCCATAGGCCCCCACAGCAACCTAGGAGTCTGAGACTTCTATAACTCATTCTAGCACTGTGAAGGTAGGATCGATCACATGATCACATGGCCATTGTGTTGGGGAAAAACTGCCCTGCGCTGAACTTCTGAAAACATCATAGTATTTACATTGTTAGGGCCAGCGTAGTGCCTTGGGTGTGTAACAGTTCAGTAAATGGGAGCCTGAAGAAAGCCTGGAAAGGGCAGGATTCATTTTGCATTTTTATAATTGGTATATGTTTATGATCGATAATAAATACATTCATTATGGAGAACCGGTCCACATGCATATTGCTATACAAGGTCCTTTCTGTTTCATATTTCTCTCAACACCCTCCCTTCTTCCCCATCCCTAGATCCCCAGAAAGGGAAGGATTTACATTAACAATGAGTTTGGGGAAAGGAAGGCTAAAGGGGGTCTGGTTTTACCAAGAGCAATCTGGAGTCTCACCTTCCTCAGTTGCACAGTCAGGGGACCGTGGAGACAGAAGGTAGCCAATGCCAATGAACAGCCTTAAGGGGACAACACTGCCCACATGACTAAAACAGCCATCTCTGATGTCAAAACTGTGGTTCCCTCAACTGGCCTCCTCTAAAATCTAGAAAACAAAATGAATCTTTCTGTGGATACTCTGCTTTCTCTTCAGATAGTATACATTTTTTTGCCTTTTACCAAACACTCTGTGGAATCCTGTCACAAATCACCCAATGTATAAAGCATATATATTTTAACATAAAACATTGTCTTACTCTGCTACTAACTGAATGACATTCATGTAGAAAAAAAAAACTAAAATATTATTTAGGAACATACATATTTAAAAATTTCTTGAAACTTAAGGCACAGTTCATCTGAGGGCTTCTGAGAATTTCTTCATAATTTGTGTGTGTGTGTGTGTGAATCCTTTTTGAGATGACCAGGTAGTCAAGCCAAAATTTGTATTATTTTACTGCTCTGTATTTCTGCTTCTTCATTTACAAAGTGGAGGCGGTATCACATCCCAACTCACAGGGGGTTTCTCATCCTCTGATCTAAGGGTTCTAATTCAGCCGGCTCAGATTCATTTCCTTCCATATCCTCAAGGAAGACTGTGTCACAGGGAGGTCGCTAGGGCTACTGCAGTAAATGAATGAAACAAAGGTCAAGAGTATAAAGGAGGGGGGCCTGCCCATTAGCTCAGTTCTTTAAGTGGCTGCTTCAACAAAGCAGTCAGCCTCAGGTTGCTGTGGTTCAATCCCCACAACTCCAGGCAGCCAAACCTGCCCTGAAGGCATTCCGAGAAAAAAAAAAAATCCTTAAAAAAAAAAAAAGACTATAAAGGAGGAAGGGATGTAGGTATGTGGTGAGAGGGGGAAGATTAGAAAAAAAAAATGCCTGGGAAATTTAGAGGCACACCTAGAAATTCAGGGAAGTACCTGGAAGAGAGGAAGGGATTTCCTGAAAGCTGCTTTGTTGTGTATGTTCCCTTGGAACTATTATAGGGAAGTAAGTAAAAACCTTTATTGAAAAAGAAAGGGGGCCAGGGAGATGGCTCAGTAGAATAAGCACTTCTCTGGCAAGTGCAAGGGCCTGAGTTCAATCTCTGGTTCCGAAAGAGAAAGTAAAGACTCTCACATTTGGACTAAGTTTCTTTGAATGGCACTGCTCTGAGGCTGGGGCAAACCTGTCCTGGATTCTACTGAACAAAACTCAACAGCCTGGGGAACCTCTGTTTCTGTGACAGAAATGGCACAGCACGCCCAGTGTTTCCTTTCCAAGCACATTCCAATGCTGTATATTGTCATTAACTGTAGCCATGTTGCACAATAGAGCTCTCTCTTGCTGTTTTTCCATTTAACTGAATTTTGTAGCCTTTAACTACTCTCTGCCCAACTGTCCTAACCTCTGTGAACCACACCAAATACTTCTTGTCAATTTTTTAAAGATCTAAAAATATTTAATAATTTCAAATTCTTATATTTTTCCCTCCTCAAATCTATAGTTAGGAGGAATACTAGCACAGTTTTTTTTTTTTTTTACCCTATCCACGGATTCCATATCCACAGATAAAGCTCATCACAAATCAAAAATATTTTTAAAATCCATGAAAGATTCCAAAAGTACAGTTGAGTTTGCTGCACGCCAAATGGTGCAGTGAAAGCCTGTGAAATGCTGAGGGGAAGTGTGTGCAGAGGGTGTCCAGCCGTGCCCACCCCTCTAGCACCCAGAGCACCGCTGGAACTCTGGCTCCTGCACCTTGGCACCAGGACCACAACAGATGCCCCAGTCCTGAGCACATGCGGAATCTTTCCATGTCATCATTCATCCCAAAATACAGCATTACAACTGTTTACACAGTTATGTGCATGGCATGGGTTGTAAGCAATCGAGAGATGATGTAAAGGATACAGGAGGCTGCGCAAAGGTGGTATGCAGACTCTAGGCTTGTCTTAGTTACCCTTCTCTTGTTGCTGGAACAAATACCCAACACTCAAATTAGGGAAGCAAAGGTGTATTTAGCTCACAGTTAGTGGAAGTTTCTGTCCATATTCAGCTGGGTCCAAGGCAGAGCAGCACGTAGCAGAAAGCAACCTTTCATTGTGGTGGCAAAGAGCAAGAGAGCAAGGGAGCAAGGGAGGGGTAGCAGCAGCTCAAGCAGATAACTTCCATTCCCTCCTTACATTTAAATGCAAATTACCTGCCAGGGCAGGTGCAGCATCCACACCCACAGTAATCAATCACAAACTCCAGAAGCCTCCCCAAGACTGCATGAGGCTTTGAGGGGACAAGTATACACAAGCCATAACATAGCTCTTTTGAATGAGGCACTTGAGCAGCTGTGGGGTTTGGTATCTGCAGGGTGGTCCTGGAGCCAGTCCTGCGTAGATGCTAAGGGTTGATTGCACATGAAGAAACCTTTTCCTACACTTTTGGGCGATAAGATCCGTGTGACACTGTCCCCAACCTCAGTGAGATCCTGCTATTTTCAGATTATTATATAATTATACTTTATGGCATGATAACACAAATATAATTAATAATAAAAAGGAGATCAGCACTACTGCGGACATAGGGTTTGTTTAGTTTTTCAGCAAAGTGATTATCCAAGGGAAACCCCTGTAGGATTCTAATCCTCTGAAGCATCTTGAGGCAGATAAACTGGCAATGGTGTGACAAAGATGAAAGGCTTCAGAGGTATCATCTGAGAACCAAGGAACCAGGTGACCAGGGAGTCTCAGAGAGACCTGTGTGCTCCAGGGAGTTCATCCCTCTGTGGAAACGGAGACAGGTGAGGAGCAGCGGGAACTCTGCCGGGGCCCCACCCAGCAGCGGGGAGACATGGCTTAGGGGAAGGAAGGTGCCTCACACTCCCAGCACAGAGCAAGGGCGAGGAGAGAAAATGAAGGGAACATGCCGAAGAAGGGAATGTATGCTTGGCAGGCTACAGGACCACAGCCGAGGCCAATGCAATTAACAGGTTTCTCTGCTCTTCCAGAGTCAGTATTTCCCATTTGCCACTTTACACTGTGCACAGGAGACTTAGGAAATCCTCAAGGAGCAGATCAGTGGCTCCTGTAGGCTCTCACTTGTGGCTGAGTCTAGTTAGTGTTGGCCACCAGTGAGAGAAGGGATGTGAGACGCTCCGGGGCAGGTGTGAGTTTGTTCCTGTATTTTGAAACCAGACTTGGTTTGGTTTTCTATCTTCCAGGAGGCAATGTATTGGTCTTATCCTTTTTAGTAGTGGTGTTTTACCTGTTGGTTATGCCTCTCTTGGGCTCCAGCTGTCTTTCTTTAATAATAAATACTCTTCCCCTGTCCCTTCAGGGTCTAAGGGCAATAATGAATTTTAGCTTTTGCTAGTCCCTGGCCTTTCTCACTCTCCCACTGGTCCTCATAACTCTGCCCATACTTTTAAAAAATATTTCCTTCACTAAATTCTGTTCATATACTCAGCCTACATTTGTCATTTGCTACCTGCCTAGATACCAGCTGATGGGCCCATGGAAGGTGATAACAGGACAAGAAAACTGCAGAGAGAACATGTTAATTTCTTGACAGCAAAGGAGAAAAAAAGCTTGAAAAATAAGATACACACTGGAATAATCATCTTGGATTAAAGCATATTTACTACTTTCATGAAAACTCCACATTAGACCCCCATTAGACCCATTTCTCTATCTGCAATTTTTTTTTTTAATGATTTTTGAAAAATGAGGCAGGCGGATACTTTGCAAGCGTTGTTATCTTAAGAATAAGTGGAGATGTAGTGTCGCACAGTAGAAAGAGTTCAATCCATTGGGTTCAATCCATTTTCACTACTTGCTAAGTCAAGTCACTATCCATTTTTCTATTTCTCACCTTTCTTATCTGAAAAAAGGACCATGACATCTTGTCATAGGGTTCCTACATGACTGAAATGGAATCCTGACAGAGGCATACTTGCCCTTTGTACGTTCTTAACAAGTGGCGCTATATTTACTCTTTTACTGCATCAGATCCTTTCCTGCTGCAGTCTTAAGCATCCCAACGACTCTCGTTTTATCCAAGGTTCTTAAATCTGGAAATAAATCTAGCATAATCAGTTTCCTCAGCACTGATTTACGTCTCGAGGAAGATGGAGATTACTCCGATAGCCTCCACCTGCACCAGCACGCCGCCGGCGAGGCTGCGCATGGCCCAGCAATCAGCGCCGCTGTCATGTTTGCCTGGGATGAGCAAACGAGTTCTGAAAGTTCTTTGTTTCTTCAGAAATACATTGCAAATCACATCCACTTGTGCTATCTGCAATACATTAAATCCTCAGGTTATTAATCAAGCCCTGAGAATTGGAAATTATAATAACCAAGTGACACAGAACTTGCAAACCCTAACGTGACACAAGAAATTCATTTTCAAAATCTTATCAGACTTTTGTACTGTGTTTGCCACACTAAACATTCTTCAGAAGTTTGTTCAAGACCGTCTGTGCTAAAAAAAAAAAAAAAAAAAGAGGAGTTAGCTACAGAAAATATATTTCTGAACAAACATCCAGTGTCTGTTTTGGTCTTTAATATGTTAAGCATCCTACTTGGCAAAATTTTTAACACCATGAAACCTTTATTCATTCACTCAATAAATACATACTGATTCAGATTTTGGAAAGACAAACCTACAGAAGCTCACATATGATGCAGCTCACATTCTAAATAAGAGATTAAGTGGAATCCAGCAGTGTACTTTCTTTATCTTTCCTATATCTACACTTATTAAAAAGGACTATTTTCAAATGAGTCAAGAGTTGACAGATAAAATACAGGATGTTCAATTAAATGTAACTTTCAGGTCAAGAACAGTTTTTGTATAATTGTGTTACATGCACTGTGCCTGATGGGAGCCGTTCATTGAACATACTTAACTGAAAGTTACTTTTGTTTATCTGAGATTCAAATTTAACTGTGCACCTCTGTTTCTCATTTGCTGTACCTGTCAGCGCTAGAGTCCTGCTCTGCTTCCCATTGGGTGAGTGACTTTGTGCACATAATTTAGCTTTTCTGGACCTCTCTGCTCACATATTAAATGAGAGGGCCCTTTTCAGCTCCCTGGTTACAGTTCTTCCAATAAGCTAGGGATCTCGTCCTCACATTCGCCCTTCCCTTCTCCTCCATCATCTGCATGACTGTCTGTTACTGTTCCCACATTTTCTTCTTTCATACCCCTTGGTGATAGTACGGATCTAATCGGATCTAATCCCCCGTTCATATTAGCTGAGTGGATCACAGCCTTTAATCTATGATAATGTCCCCCATTTGAGTAGCATTGTACATTTCTACTGCATTTGATAGATATATTAATTTCTCTCTTACATTTCATTCAACTACTAGTTGCTATGGTTGTCTTTCATGCCATTAACAATATTTCTCACCTACCTCTTCAAGCATTCTTAAATAGAACTACAATGACTCGCAAACAGGACTGCTCCATCTGTGAAGGTTTTCCACACAAATCTTGACTTGAGAAATCTGCAGTTACTGCCTCACCCTCCATGCTTGCTGGAACTTCCTTCTTGCTCCTTCTCAAGAGTAACTGCTCGCTGTCTGCCCAGATAGACCCAGTTCGCTCCCTTTCCTTTTCAGTCCTATCTACAGAGATCCATTGCAGGCCTGGCCCCACAGGTAATGGGACCTCACTGCGGTCCCTGCACTATCAGCGTCCACCTGCTCCAAGGCCATATTACATAATCTTAGATTCCACTGAGAGTTACTGAGCCAGAGCTGACTTTTCTTTGTTTGAGAAGCACTAGTTTACAACCCCTAAGCACAATTTTCCTATATTTTCTCCCAGGAGATTGAAAACATGTAATTCAATCCATATTTGTTATTAGACTGTCCCAAGAGCAATGGCTTCTAACCTTGTTTATACTGAAGTAGGGATAAGCGCTCTTGAAGAAGAGAAACACACTGGTGTCTACTATGCTCTGTTTACCCACCACCCAGTGCTCCTCAGCCAGGTGCTGAATGGTCATAGTGCAGGAGGAGCCAGGAACATGGCCAACATGTCACAATATATCACAGGGTTCCCTAAATAAACTATGACCTTCCATCCTTTTGTGGCTCTCCGATATGACCAAATGAATGAATTCATTTTGACAATGGAGAGAATAATCAATTCTTTCTGATGCAGAGATGCTTAATGAATAATTTAGAAAGCACTTTATAATTTCAAAGTTCTCAGAGCTTTGTAAGAAAAACAACCTAGAGTTTCACTGGCTACTTTTTTTATATTTGCACTCTATTGCTCAGAGCTGTTCAGAGAGCTGATAAATGTGTAACATTATTCAAAACACTTTTGATAAAAATCATCACAGGTACAAAAAGATGGATAGAACCAAGAAAGCAACAACTGCCTATCTTTATAAACAGACATCTGGGTTCTAAAATTTCTTTAGCCCCAAGGAACAGAGCCAAAGAAACATGAAGTAAGCACAATTTTTTCTGACCATAATATTAATCATTTAATAACAAAAGAAAGGATAGAAAAAGAATTTTGCACTATACTGAATTCTTAAACAACACAAATTGTGAAGTCAAGTAAAAAGACATTGCCTTTTTTTCTTATGATAAGAACAATGTCATCAAAAGTATAAGTCACAAATATAAGTTGTATATGAAACCTAAACATAAATATAACAAACAGTTCACTTACTTTCAAATATAGAGTCTATCTACTTTAGAATTACATTTAAAGATGAAAATTCAAAGAAATATCTAATAATTATTAGGAGATATAAATGGGAAAACATTTTTTAGAGATGAAAGTCATTATTCCTAATGAATTCTATACTGGGTTTTGCCCACATCACAGTTAAGCTCTTAGCCAGATAGGTATTATTAAAAAAAATTAGATCTGAAGTTACTATTGTGCTTTATTCAAAAGAGTTATATAGAGACGCAGCCCAAGCCCAGGCCTGGTGAGTGTGTGGGAGAGCTTCCACGCCTTCCTGCGCCCTCTGAGTCCCTCTGGACCCAGCCCAAGCCCAGCGTGTGAGTGAGACCTTCAGCTGTGCTCTCGAGACCCCTCCGAACCCCTTCGAGAGTTATACAGACAGGGTAACTCAACTGCTACCCTGATCATTAGTAAAGAGAGGGCAAGTTTAAGGACAGACCACAGAGCTGGCGGTCACTCCCAGCTTGCCTACCTTATCATTTTGGTTTGTTGGCCTACTTTACTGTGACTTTATACTACTGAAGAAGCTATTTCTTAGCTCAAGCTCATAATTTCTGCAAGTTATACAATTTGCTTGTAAAATATATAGCTCATGTAAGAAAAAACACAGAATTGCTTATGAACTGGCAATTTGCTTATGAACTAGCAATATTTAAAGTTAATAGGCACATGCCAGCCCTGTCCCTGGGGCACCCTGAGATAGCAGTTGGGACTGGGCGTGGTGACACATGCCTGTAATCCCAGCACTTGGGAAGCTGAAAACAGGAGAATCACTATGAGTCTGATCTATGTAGTGAGACCCTGTACATTCTGCAGACCCTGTTCTAAATTCATAAAAAAGTAGATAAAATAAAGTTAATAGACACCCTAGGGATCATGTTGGCACACAGCTCCACTTTTTCTTTCTTCTTTTTTGTGGTACCGGAGATTGAATTCAGGACCCTGTACTTGCCAGGCAAGAACTTATTCTACTGAGCTATCTCCCCAGCTTGCTCCACTTTTTCAACAGCAAGAGTTCAATAACATATTCCAGGAATGCAGGAGTAGATTTGGAGATACTATGGTCATGAGTTTTTGCAAGAAATTATGGGAGAGTTTATTTTCTTACATCTTGACTCACTTTTAAAAAGAAGTATATTTTGTTCTGCATTTCTGTAGTGTCGTCTTGCTATTATATGTGACTAATTACATTAGGATACAAGCTTGCAAGGTCACTACTAGTCACGGTGTGCTCCTAGGGAAGGGGACTTTACTCGGTTCCAATGACCTCATGTCTAATTATAATTTACCATTCAACTGGTGAGACTTTTTAAAAACTGTTTAAAATATTTATTTATTTATTTGGTACAGGGTCTCACTACACAGCTCAGACTTGTAGTTATCCTCCTCTCTCAGCCTCCCCAGTGCTGAGATTATGGGCCTGTGCCACAACACCGGGTTTTGGTGGCCAGCGCAGCGCCAGAATGGCATGAAGTGCCACGGATCAAACCCAGGTCCTTGCGCTTGCCAGGCAGGCACTCAGACTGCAGAGATAGCTCCCTAGCCCAACTGGTGATATTTTTAAAAGTGAGAAAAAGTCCTATTAATAATTATACTAAATTAGGTCACTTTTAAAATTAGTTTAAAAAATAGATCAAAGACCTAAATGTAAGTACTAAAAATATTAAACTATTAAAAGAAGACAAGGGTAAATTTTCATTATTTTGTATTTGGTAAGGAGTACTTAGACATGACCCCAAATGCATAAGCGACAAAAGAAACAATAATTTGGACTTTATCAAAGTTTTGAAAATTCTGTGCTTTGAAGGACATCATTGAGAAGCTAGAGATAACCCACAGCATGGGAGAAAATATTTTCACATCAGATAATTAATAATGAAGTTGTATCATGAACTGATAGACATCATTACATATTTATTATAATTCAGTAAAAAGAGACAAACAGCTTTTGAATAGATATTTTCTCCAGGAAAGCTATACAAAAAGCCCTGATAAACATCTGAAAAAGTGGCTGCTATGGGGGAAATGCAAATCAAATGCCCAATGAGCTACCACTATACCTTCGTTAGGTTGGTAAGAGTCAGCTAATAGCAAGTGCTGACCCAGAGTGGAGAACTGCCTCCCATCTACCACTGGTCCAACGGGAAAATGGTGCGGTCACTTTGGAAAACATCCTGGTCGCTCTCCCAACAACTAACCACAGATTTACCATATGGCTCAGCAATTCCACTCCTAAATATATTGCATACCCAAGAGAAATTAAAATATTTGTAGCAGTATTATTCGTAATAGTCCAAAGGTAGAAACAACATAGAGGCAAATAACAAATAACTGAATAAACAAAATATGAAGCATTATTATTCAGTCATGAAAAGGAATGAAGTACCAACAGATACTTCGGTATGGATGAACCTCAAAAATACCGGACTAAGTGGAAAAAGTCAGGCATCAGAGATCACATTCCATGTTTATTCCATTCACATGGAAGCTTAGGATGAATCTATAAAGACAAAGAAAATTGGTGTTTCCTTAGTGCTGGAGGGTGAGGGAGGAAGGACCAGGAAAGAGGGGCTGGTTGCTAAAAGAACAAGCTATGAAAATGTCATAAAATTGACTGAAGACAGTTGCATGCATCTATGAACATACTAAAAAGCCACTGACTCATATAAATAGTAAATTATATCTCACTAAATCTGTTTTTAAAAGTTATACTGGTTCTCTTGGTCCTAAAACTACCCTGGTCAAATGTCAATGCCCTGTGAGTCACCTTGAATCTCGTTCAAGTGTCTCGCTACTTCCCCTTCTGGAAAAACACTGAGGATGAGAAAGTCTACACTTAAACTACTACCCTTTTGAAAGTGCAAGTCAAAAGCAATGTCCTAATGAAGTAGCTAGGGACAAGGAATCTTCAAATAGGAGAAGAGTGCTGCATCATTTAGTGGCACGCACACGCACAGTAGCCTGAAGGCTACTTTTTAACAAGCTGATGACTCAACAGCACTGATCATCCTAACCAGTGGATTAAGCGTGTCCTTAAGACACCCACAAAGCCAGGGTCTTCCAAATAGGTTTGGCTGCAATGAACTTTTCAAAACACTTTTACTTAACTCTAGAAAGATGCTGTTTTCTTAGCAAATTCTATGCATGTACAGCACTGGCTCCAAGGGGCAATTCCATGGACTCCCAAGTCCCTAAAACGCAGAGTACCTGGAAATAACCTATGCATATTGTTCTTCATACTCTCAAATGTCTCTAAATTACTTGTGACCTCTAATACAGTAAATGTTATAGGAATAGTTGGTGTACTATAGCTTAGTTGACAACGAGAAGAAAAAAGTGTGTATATGCTCAGTACATGCGCCCTTTTTTTCCTCAGATACTTCCTAATCATAGTTGCTTGAATCCACAGATGTGGACATTGTGGATAGAGAGGCCATCTGGACTAAGCAAATCTGATGGGACTCGAAGCATAGTATTCTCGAATTTGAACAGTTCATAAGACTCTCAGTTTGAATTGTAATACCTTAGTTCTAAGACTCTACAGGGCAATAAATCCAGCTGTGAGAAAACTAAAAGATGGAGAATAATAGTTAAGTCACAGTGCCCAAGTGTGGCATAGGCACAGGCAGAAGTATCAGAGCAAGCTCCCGAGCAACCCAAATGTGGTGCTTTAAAAAGCATACCCTTGGGATTGGGAATCCTCTAGTGAACTGAGATTAAACACCTCTTCACCTTGGACAGAAATCTGATTTTCCTCATTCTAACACTTCTTTTTTTTTTTTTTTTCTTTTTTTTGCATAACTGACTTTGTGGAATAAAAATTACACCCACTTCATCACCACCTATTCTCAAGTGTGGCTGGATGCTAAGCATTTCGGCCTCTCCGTAGTCCAATTATAGATTAGAATGTACATTTTCCACTTACACCACATTTTTAAGATGATTTTAATCACAAGAATTTATGTGCCCTTTTCCTTTTCAGTAAATTGAAACAATATTTGTACATGCATGAATTGTGCAGCTGAATTCTATAAGAAATGGAATCATAAAAAACATGCTAATCAGATAACCACTGATGTAGTGCAGATAGTTTTCAATGAATCTTCCAAAAAGGAAATGTAATTTGTTATTAGAATATAAGCTATTCTTCAATAAAACATAGCTAAGGCAATAGGTATGGTTAAAAACTAAAGTATTTCTGTCATAAAAGCTTTAAATTGGGTTTTAAAATAGCCAACATATATACAGAAGATTCTCGAAGGCAAATTATTATTTATCCAACTCTGACATCTCACAAAAGCATTTCAGCCCCTGAGAGGACAGGATGACTTAGAGTATCACATAAATTCCAGAATCATTTATTCAAATCAAAGATCCATTTTTACATCAAGGGCAACTACTTCTTCATAGGAGAACTGTGTCATATATTACCTGGAAATAAATGTTACATATTTATAACTCTGGCTGGTAAATCCCAGTCATACTATTATTATTCCATTAAGCTGGAAATATAGAGAGTTGAAGAGAGGAGCGATCATAATAAAACCTCTTTATTCTGCACATAATACCTGAAATTCAATCTAATACAACTTCCAAATAACAGAAGTTTAATGTTTATGGTCTTTATTGAATAATTTTCTCCTTCTTTGACTAAAGTGAATAAAAAGTCACTTCTAAACTTCCCAGTCAGCTAGAAACCAGCACCTTACATAAGGTCATCAAGACAAGAATAAAATTCGGGGCGCATCCTTCAGAACCCTGCTGGCCAGTGCTCAGTGTTTTTCTTCTCAGTTCCAAGGCTGGTTTATTTAAATATTTTCACTGAGTTAAAGTTGGACCAATGTTTCCCGTTAATGTCTTTTTTACTCACATATTCATGTTGGATTTGGAGTTATTTTAGGGGAAATAATATAATCAAATAAAGTGATGAGTATGCTGGGAAGTCATTTTGGTTTGGAGGAAATAACTTTTTAAACATTACATGGTTGCAAAATAAATATAGCATAAATCTACTATTTAAATAATTTTCTCCAATGCAGTGCAGTGGCATTAAGCTCATCCGCACTGCAATACAATCACCCCCATAACCTGTTTCCAGAATGTGTTCCTGTTCCCAAACTGAAACTGTCCATAGGACAATAGCCTCCCATTCCCCTTTCTCTTTAGAGAAGAGAAAATTTGAGTAATATATTTTTTGGAAAATGGGCACTAATAAATTGGAACTCTATTCAACCATAAACTTTCAGCTGAAGGACTCTATTTTATTATTTCTTTTATACCTCCAAAGCAGTGACTGGACATGGCCATTTGAGTTGACATTTCTAGCACTGGTGACACATGAGATTTCAGGCATTTCTCTGATCTTACCGAGTAGTGGTATATTTGGGGTTTTGGCTGCACAATTATTTTTCAGATCAGTGGAAATGCTATAAGCATTAAATAATAATGATTTCATTTATGAATGAATAAGTCCCTCCTTCAGCAGAAGATCCATAATATATAGCGGGGATGTTGGTATAAAATAGGTGTCGCCATTTGGTTTGCCCGTAAGACAACTATGATCTACATGAACACAAAATTTTTGTGCAATTTTCCCAAAGGTGGCTACACACACACACAAGGATGCATCTGTTCTTTTATATCCCACGTTCTCTATCAGTACAAAGGTAGCATATATTTGTTACCAGATGAATATGCAAAATGGCATGTACATACAAAAAATACAGTAATAAGCAGTAAAAGCAACTTTTACATGAACAAGGAAGAAAGTAAATGTTAATGGGAAAAAATGTAGTCTTGCACTCTGAACAAATACTTGCTGAAGGCATGCTCACGGCCCATCGATTCATGTGCCCTTGCAGGCACGTTGTCGAAACCTTTTCACCAAAGTTGCCTGCTGCATGAGTGCACCCTGCAGACACACACTAACACATCCCTTCGCAATCTCACATCTGAAATGCCACATTACTATGTCATGGCCGTCTTCTCCCTGACCTTGAGCAAAATCAGTTTTCTCCCAATGTCATATTTTATTTTAGTATTTTAGGGAATGGTCTACAGGGTATTCAGGGTCTCACTACTAGATCCGACTCCTGTTTACAGCCTCCCAAGAGCTGGGATTATAGGCACGTACAACCACGCCCAGTTTCAATTGCCATCTCTGCATGCCCCAGGGGTAGGGCTGGCACAGCAGGCCTGGGGATTGAACCCCTGGCCCCTGAGCCTGCTTGCAGGCACTTTAATCTGCTGAGCTATCTGACCAGCCCTCCAATGTCATCTTTTAATTTTCAGATTATATCTGTGCCTACAAAACACAGAGACCCCCAGCAGACAAGGCAGCATGACAGCAATGGAAGATGCCATCCGTCTTGGTGGGATGCTGAACAAATAAGCGCAGCATGGGGCGAGGGGGGAGTTGGGGAGCAGAGAGAATGGGGAATGGAGAGGATGGGGCCCGGCTTTCATGGTAATCACAAACACTACTTTAACAGGAAAGCTCGTTGGCATCCTCTGACACTGCATCATATTTACCTCATTTTTCAGAACAAACTGAAGAGGACTGCAATACCAGATTCCTTATTAATTTTTAAATGTGTTAGCACCATCAACGTAAGTTTTATAACTTATACACATTGAAAATCTCACATGCAGTTTAGACTGCACCCACTGATAAAAATAAAACAATATGCTACATTTAGCTAGGCTAAGCATTCCCTTGGAATTATTTTCTTCCTTCACTTTCATGCAATTGCTTCATAATGTGCAATTTATATGTACACTCCAGTTCCATTACATTTATAATAATAACAGCTAAGGAATATTGACAGCTTAGGAGTTGTCCTAAAGCTTCGCATTCACCTGTTTTCTTTACCGTCACAATAATTCAACAATAAGAGAATACAGACAATGATTGCCACTACTTCATACACAGTGTAAAGAAAGTAAAAGAGACATTAGATGCTTACCCAAGGTCACCCGAACATTACCCAAGGTCACTAGAGGTGCTTGATCACACACTTAATCATCAACTTTAAATGGCAACATCACTTCTGACACATTGTTTCTCCTTTCCCATTTCACTGGCTTTTAAAATGATTTTGAAGAGGTGAAAGGGGGTGCACACTGCTTGTCACGCCTGAGTTTGCTGCTTTGGGGAGACTCTTTGCTTGTACCTGGACATTTTAACACAATTACTAGTATCTCAACAACATTTTATACATATTTTATAAGCAATTTATGGCTGATTAACATAATAGGGTCATCTAACCTGTACAGTTGGTGGTCACAGTCCTGCCTAAGTGACTTCTCAGAGTTTAAAGTCACACATGGTGAGTCTCTAGAACTAGACGGCAGGCCTTCTGTCACCCTGGACAACAGATGTTTCACTTGCTTTTCTAGATACAAAGGAATCTCTTGGAAAGGAACAGGAATTACTCCAAGTGGGGTACAGAACCATCAGTCTCCTGGAGATAAATCCTCAGCACGTAAATGGGGCTGAAAAGAAGCAAAAACCAAAGAGCCCAGTTTCCTGCAAAGATAGACTTCCCATTTTCTTTTTTTTTTTAAGTGACTCTTTTTATTAGATGAATTATACCATTACATTACAAAAAGATAATATACAAATTTCTTAAAAATACATCACAGTATGCCTATTGTCACTAGTACCCACATTTTAAGATTTAAAACTTTTTGTTTTGCTCTCAAGTAATGTAATAAAATAGAAGACTTTTTGTTTGTTTGTTTTTTGGCAAGGGCGGTACTTCATTTCCATTTGTAGCCATTAATACAGCACTGAAAAATTTTCTAGTAAAGGCAATGTGACTTGCTTCTTCTCTTAATGCATTTAAATCCATCAAGATCCACTTACTGAAAGGGTCCAGGTGTAAACTAATGCAGTTAAGCAATGTGCGGAATTTCTAGTATAGCCCAGCATAGTCCAGGACATTTAAAGACAGACATTAAAACCAGAGTCTGGAATTGTTTGTGAGATGCCCTTAAAACATACTAGCTGCTGTAAGGCACAAACACACACAAGTGGCTTTCTTTAATTTAGGGAGCCCCCAAGTCAACAAAAGCAAAAACACAGAGAATTCTTCCTGAGGTGACAGTAAAACATGGTTAGGATGAGCTGAGTCTGAAAGCAGGCCAGTGAGGGTGGAAACTCTTCACTCGTGGCTGAGCTTGCTGTCGTTTGCGTGTTGATGGATGGAGAGCGCTGGGTTGCGTGAGATTTGCTGTGTTTCTCACACCCCGTCCGTATCCATAACGCAGTCACTAGCTGCTGTCCGCACTGTTGCCATCCTGGTTCCAACCAGTGTTTTCTTATCTGAAGTACAATTGTAGCTGCCTAACTAGTCCATTGCAGCCTATTCCCGACACAGTAGCCAGAAAGATTCTGGGTTTTTTGTTATTGTTGTTGTTGTTGTTATTTGTTTGTTTTGGCAGAACCAGGGATTGAACTCAGCCCTCCCCCGCCCCAAGATTCTGTTGAACAAAGGCTTCTCCTTTCACACAGGGCAAAAATAAAGGCTCTGACAATGCCACTGCCTTCTGCTCACCCCACCTATTGTGACACATGGAAATGCAGAACTCTGTCTTTGTAATTCTCTTTGGAGCAGGAGCTAGCCTCCTCAGTCCTCCTCAAACGTATCTGCCTCATTCCTGCCCCAGGGCCTTTGTGCTTAGGCAGTTCTCAGCCTGGAATGCTTTCTCCAGAAACTGCCTGACTAGCTCGCTGCTCCCTTCTCAGGGAGACAGGCTCTCCACACCACCCTCTCTTAAACAGCAATCTGATCACCAACATACAGATACTTCAAAGCCCTTTCCACACTTTATTTTTCTCCATATGCAGTTTTTAATGCAGCATGCATGTCACTTACGTACCCTATTTATTACCCATTCTTTAATTAGAATGTAAGTCTAGAAGGCTTTATTTTCTACTACTTGATCTCTAAAACAAGGTTGGGCATAGACTCAGCTCCTTCAGCCTTTGCTCAATGGAATAAATACATGAATGAAGAAATTCAAGATTATAAGAAACCATATACCATGAGATACTCATTAAAATACTTCTAATTGAAGATGAATGAGAAATGAAGAAGAAAATTAAACACATTTGCATGCATCTATTGTTTTGCTTGCAGACGAACAAGTATGGAGGGTCACGTGCAACTCTTCCCAGGGGACTAAGCAAGCATATGCCCCTCAGGGAGTTGACAGTCCAGCGGGGAAGATGCATAAACACACACTGGTAATGGGGGACAGAGAGCACCTGGCGGGGCTTCTGACTGGAGTGGCAGAGACAGAACTGGACTCAGAGTCAGGCTGAGAGGAAGCAGGCCCACGCCAGATGACAGATGACCTCTTCTGTCATTCAAGGTGACTGGCTTTAAACCTGGAGCCACTGATGAATTTTAAGCAAGAAGTTAGAACATGAGCTGATTTTTGCTTTATGAAAGCCACTCCTACAGGGATGCTCTCTATAGTGTCGTATACAGCAGCTTGCAATACAAACTGCATTGAATGCTAATGAATCAGATAATAAATCAGGACAACTCTGTATAGCAGAATATGTAAGTCTGCATTAAAGCAATGTAGGTAAGGAACAGTTCCATGACATACAGTTAGAAAACAATAAATTGTAAGACAGCACATACAATGTGGTTGTACACAATGGACAAAAACATAGCTCTACACCAGGTCTGTAAAGACAGAAAAATGATGACAATGGTAGTAGTAAACTCCAGATTGTAGGATTTGAGGGATTTTGTGCTTTTGATCACACTGTCTGCACTACCTGAATTAATTTTACAGTGAGAAAGTATAGCTATGAAAAAGGAAGCAACTCTCAGAGACTGGACTGGAGAAGAGAGCCCTGGTCAGGGACCACGGCAGCAAATCCCGGAAGCATGTGAAGAAGGAAGGGAAGGAAATGCAGATGGAGGAACAGATGACTGGCAGAATCACTGCTTAATGAATAGATGCCATGGCCCCATGGAATGTCCAAGGGAGCCAGAAGATTCTTTTAAAAAAAAGGTCATTAGGGCTGGGCAAATAACTCAGCAGATTAAAGCACCTGCAAGTGCTTATAATCTTGATTTCTTCATTCAAGATTTAATGGAGGGGCTGGGTGTTTGATCCCCTGGCCTGCTGTGCCGGCACCACCCCCAGGGCACACTGAGACAGCAATTGAGACTGGACATGGTGGCATGTGCCTGTAATCCCAGCTCTTGGGAGGCTGTAAACAGGTGGATCACTATGGGTCCGATCTAGTAGTGAGACCCTGAACACCCTGTAGACCCTTCCTTAAAGTAAAAAAATAAAATGAAATAATAAAAATAATTTATTTATTTATTTATTTGGTACAGAGTCTTACTACACAGCTCAGACTCATGGTGATCCTCCTGTCTCAGCCTCCCCAGTGCTGGGATTACAGGTGTGCACCACCATGCCCGGTTTCCATGGCCTGCACGGCGTGCCTGGGGTTCCAGGGCAGAAATGTCATGGGGTACCAGGTATCGAACACAGGTCTTTGTGCTTGCCAGGCAGACACTTAGATTGCTGAGCGATCTCCCCAGCCCCAGGAGCCAGAAGATTCTTACCCATTAGGATCTGTGGTCAGTTTGAGCTCTGGGTCAGTATCTTGGGTTGCCGTTAATATCAGGTTCACCAGCTCACCTGGCTGGAGTTTCTATAAGGACAAATCCCCTGTCACAGAAGACAATATTTTCAGGAAACTTTCTGTTCCTCTTTCCACCAGACAGGCCATGCACTGACCTTACCTTGGTTCACTTTCAGTACTTGCTGTCATCTCTTCTCTCCTGGACACTAGTTTCCACGCTGCTCAGTCCCCTTTGTCCCCTGGCCTACAGCCACCAAATTCACTTCATGCTTAAGTCTTCCTCGCTTTTGTTTCATAACTCTCATTGTGTCAGGAACAAAGCAAAGCAAAACAAAGCACTGCTACTTTCTCAACAGGGTTGAACCTACAGGCTTCCTCTAGTTCTTGTCCCCTAATGAAACCTGCATTTCTGACGATGCAGCCCCCTGGCTCCCTCACCATGCACAGGGCTCTTTTTTCCTTGGATGAGGAGCGGCTTCTTGCCTTCGTGCCCCTTAGGTCTAACTACAGACCATGGGCTTTCACTCAGTCACTGCAGTTCAAGTTAACAGGCCCGGTTACCTTCTCTCCTTCCTGGTCTTGGCTCCAAAGTGAAAGCTACCAGATTTTGCTGTATTTTCAAGGCTTTGGTTCTGGGTTCACCATATGTCTCACCACCTCCAAACCCACCAGCATGTTTTATAATTTAAATACCTATGTGGTATCCACATGATACTCTTAGGTCATTTACTGAGAAAAACAGAAGAATTTTAGAGACCCAACTTCACCCAATCTATCCATTCCCAACACCACCCCTGGAAGCTGTGTCACTATCTCCTCCTCATCTCATCATTTTATCTTTTCTTCCCTGAAGCTATGTTGTTCTTCAGAGAGAAATGAAGGAAACAGAATAGTAGGGTTCAGTAAACATCATCATGAGGGGTCAATTATTAAATATGTAAGATTTGCAAATCTATCATCACAATTATGCAACTCTGCCACTGTCACAGGAAGAGAATAGTAAATGAATGAGAACTTATGCTCTAATTAAATTTTATGTACACAAATAGGCAACAAGTTGGATTTATTCCGCAGTCTGTACATAGTTCAACAATCCTAAACACAGATCTTCCTTTGCCCTTCTCCTTCCTGTCTTTGATCCTCCTTTCAGTTTCTACCTCCCCCATTCTCTCATCAGTATCGACAGCCCCTTTGACACATGTTTTCTTTGATTAATTTGCTGAGAAAAACTCAAATCTTCGATGGGATCAACTGAGTCCCTAAATGCCAGCGGAGAACATTCCCCAACTTTCAAAATCTCACAGTAAACATTTCACATTTTCTTAATCAGTTTTTTCTTTCATATTCTCTACTAGCGCACAACAATTTCCACTTTCCTCAAGAATTCTACCCTACAACTGGCTTCCTAGTCCCATCATATTATCTTTTATCTTATTTCATAGACAGAAAAAAAGAATACATCTTAAAGCAAACTCTCTAAATGTTTTGCTCTCTCACCTACAAATGTACTGATATCCAAATCTGTATTTCTTCCCATTTTATCTTACTGCAAGATATTTTTCTGTTCCTCCCTCCTGTGTATTTCATCCCCTCTTCATCTATACTGGTTACTTTTTGTCAGCATGTCCAGGTATTTAGATCACTCAAAAAATATAAGACTGTTATGTGTGAATAAGATCTGTCTGTCTAAAATGAAGTTTTATGAAATTCTGATCTTTAGCACATGTGACGTAATCCAATAGTCTATTCTGCAACATTTCACTTTTTCCATATGTTCACCAAGCCTACCCAATTGATTTCACATTCCAATAATTGATATACACCAACTCTGCATATATGCTCAAGGAAACATTTCTAGAATTCACAGTGCAGGGCTGGGGAGATAGCTCAGCAGCATATGTGCTGCCTGGTAAGTGCAGGGTCCTGAGTTTGATCCCCAGTACTGGAAAAAAAAAATCACAATGCCAAGTCCTCATAGTGGAATAGAAGGCAGAAGTAGAATATCTTCATTAAAAATGAGAATAACTACTAGTACATGCTTATCAACATAAGAAAAATCAACTGTTAGATGCTCATCATGGGTAATACAGAACAGACAGTAACCTAAGTCACATGCATCAAATATGGACAAACAACAAAGATAAAATACTGAGCGATAAAATATTTTGGAAAAAAGTTTTCAATTAGCTATAATTGTACCTCATATATTTTGCAAAAGTGAAACTGTAGAAATTGTCTCATTACTGTTTGTTTATCAATAAAATTATGGGAAAAAAGTGAAACTGTAGCATAATTTATAAACCATTTCCATCTACATAATAATACTATTTATTTTATAGTTGCAGGCATAAATATATGCAGGGAAACACACATCCATATAAACACCAAACAATAAATTTGAAGTAGTGTTTGCCCCTATGATAAGGTCTTCAAAGCACTATTTCTATAATGGAGTACCTCTCAAATATTTGAACCAAATATATATAAGGATTTTTGAGATCTGACAAAGCTGTGTGGTGGTACACAGGAAGCTGTTACATTACCCTATTATTTTGAATACATTTAAACATTCAATGCAAATGTGCTGTATATGCGCTAGACATTTTAATTCTACTTCATTTCATTTCATTTTGAGACAGGGTCTCGCTATGTATTTCAGACTGGCCTTGAAGTACCATGTAGCCCAGGCTGGCCTTGAGCTTGGAGCAATACCCCTGCCTCAGCTTCCCCAGTGCTGGGAATACAGGTGTGCTCCACCACGCCTGGCCTAACATATGTTGCACATGGTGAATATGCATTTCCTCAAGGCTTCCTCCATGTTCCCCATTTTCTTCCTGAGTGCTCTACAATAGTTCATCTACAGTTTCATCCCTGGACAGGAATCACCAGCATCGGATGACCCTCGGCCCAGCCCAGGAGTGCTCAGTCAGAAGATCATCCACTTTAATAAGACCCTCTAGGTGATTCACATGAACATTAAAACTTGAGAAAAATTTCTGTCCTAACGCTCTCAGCAAACTCTCCTTGCCCTTTCCTAATATACCGTGTTCTCCAGAGTGAAAAATAGCATAAGTGGATTGAAGCACATGAAATCAGTTCCTTAGCCCTTTGTACCTCCCTAGCATTATTTCCGTCCCTCTCTGTCAGGCCCAGCCATAGTGGCTTGGGTCTTGGACTGCATCATCAAGCTTTCTCCTTTCACCCAGATCGCTCACTTCCTTCTTCAACCAGTTGAGTGCTGCTTAGTCTCCAATCTCAGCTAACTCTCCTTGACTCCAACTGTTACCTCTTTGCCCGATGCCATTGCTGGAATGTTCCCCTATGTGCTACCTTCAGAATACTCATCACATGATTAGTCTGTTAGTATCGCTCTTACTCATTTTGCTCCAAGCCCCGGGAGGACAACGCCCATATCTGCTTCACTTACAGAATCTCCAGTGCCTCACAAAGGGCTCAGTATGGAAAAGGTTCTAGTCAGTAGAGGTATAAATAGATGCTTTAAAAGGATGACTCTAGTTAGGGGAAGCACAGGACAGAAAGATCTCGAAGGTTACCTAAAAGGCTGGGCCATGTGTTTTCTTGCTCGGCCCTAAACCTTTACTCTGGCCTATTCATAGTGTAATGATTTTTTCTTTGTTTTGTAATTCCAGTTCCCTGATGTGCCCTACATGAGGCTAGAACATACTGCTATCTTTTCTCAACCTGGTCTCTACAACAGATATCATAAAACAGTATTCCTTGAGAAACATTTGTAATGCAAGAAAGGTGCTAAACATACAATAATAGTAAACTTAGGAAAGTTGGGATTCAAGAAAACAGCCAAGTCAGTTTACCTTGCCTTGCCAAGGGCCATGCCCAGTCATACAAATCTGGCAAGGATTAAGCCTGGAAAGTCTAAGACAAAGAAAGGAGAGCAGAATAGGGTTGAGGAGAAAGAGAGATGTTAAGCCATGTACAGTACAGATGATAAGAACACCTCACATGATTAATGTATACTGGGCACATGTGTCAATGTGGGCTATTGTAGTAATAACTCAACTCCATGACAACAATGTAAGAACACTGCTATTTCCATTATGCACATAGAGCAACTGATGCAAAGTATTCTTAAATGACTGCCCATGGATATTGGACAATGCAAACCAACATGAAAATACTACGCACAGAGGAGAAAAGGTACACACATAAACACAAACACACACATCATAGTGCTAAACTGGTAAGTTTTAAATAAGACAAAAACTAGGAGATTTATGCAAAAATAAGTTTGATAAACTGGAAAGGTAAATCTTGTTAACTCTCTGGCATTTTTAAATAATATGATTTTAAAAGTCACCTTAAATATAATTTTAGAATAAGTGATAGCAGTATCACTCAAAAGATTAAAGAAAATAATTGGAAATGCTCAGAAAACATCAATATTATAAAATGACATTGTAGAGGCGGCATTTAAGAATAATGAGAAGACCCAAGATTGCTCGCACAGCAGTGCTGAAGTATTGGTTAAGTGAGGGATAAAAGGTACAACGAAATTAACAATAAACAAATAACAAATAAAGTTAAATTCAATATGATTTAAACTTTAAATATAAAAGTAATAGTAAAAAAAATAGGTGATCATGAAGTGATTTAAGTGATCATAAAGTGGTTACATATAGCACTGAGATAGAATTGCATAAATGAAAAATATTTTGTCTTACATGAAATTGAAAAACGTCAGAATATTGATTTAAAATAAAACTATAAGATACCTTAAGAAAATAAACACAAATGACAAGTTGGAAATTTTTATTTTTACTATATCTGATAGAACAAAGGTACTATGTTAAGAGCTGTTGAAAGTCAATAAAGAATAAAAAACAAAGCCTTTAGGAGCACTAAGTATAGATAGAGGTGATTTTCCTCCCCAGCACTAGGAAAGAGCCATTTTATGCATCAAAACATTGATTGTGGCTTTTCATGGGTAATGAAACTACAGGTGGTTTTTGTTTGGTATTTTGCTTTTCAAGATTAAATACATGTTCATTTTGTAGCTAAAAAAAAGCAAAGAATCTTTATGTAATTGAGAACTTTATAATTAAGTATATAAGAAAAATAATATGTGGCATTCTTCTTTGGAGGGTGACACTCAAACCTAAGTAAGTACACTTTTTTATAAAATCATAGGTATTAAGTATTTATTTCCATCATATATATATATATCTATATATATATCTATATATATATATCTATATATATCTTTCTTTCTTCTTTCTTTCTTTCTTTCTTTCTTTCTTTGGTACAGGGTCTCACTATGCAGCCTGGACTTGTGGTGGTCCTCCTGTCTCAGCCTCCGTGTGCCAGCACACCCAGTTTCACTGACCAGCACGACATGCAGTACTGGAGATCAAACCCGGGTCCTTGTGCTTACCAGGCAGGCACTTAGACTGCTGAGCTCTCTCCTCTGAGCTATCTTGTATTTTGTTTAAGAAAAACTAATCAGTTCTGAAACCTTTATAATTTTAACTTTTGTATTTAATGCACCTAAACATTTCATCTGTGGTTTTAAGGACTCTGGTATAGAATATTTTCTCAGCATTCCACCACTTGGCTAAAACTTTTTCTATGTCTATCTCTCATCTCTGTCTTCTACTTCCTGCTTTTGTTATTTCTTTGTTTTTTTTTGGTTTGCTGCTTGGTTTTGTTTTTGCTTTTGACTGGGGACTGAACTAAGGCCTCCACACTGAGCTCCACCCCAAGTCCTTTGTAAATTTTGAGACAAGGTCTCCTTAAGTCAGCAAGTTGTCAGGCTGGGCTCAAACACAACACTTAGTGCCTCAAGACTGCTGTTCCCACATGTGTAGACAGGGGCCTCCCTCGGTGCCTGAGCACAAGGATGCCTTGTAGTTCAGGGTTCAACTGCCCTGAGTATGTCCCTTCTGGTTATGAACTCGATGCTGCAGGAGGTGGCAAGGCATTTAGTTACTCTAGATCCTTTATGTGTTTTCATGGGAGCTCATTTATTAATTTACTTCAAGACATTTGTAGTTTCCATTTATGTTCAGGATGATTCATGTACCAAATAGAGTAAGTCAGCTATGAGATTTCAGCACTTAATATTAATTTAAAAAAATCAGAAAAATTCAGAAATTTCCAAGATATTTAGCACAAAAACCATGGTCAAGACATTCAGGCCAAGAGGATGAAAAAAAAAAAAAAAAAAAAAAAAAAAGCACAGTACAACTAAATGTTTCATTATATTAAACACAAACTTAACTCTCAAAAATATTTAGAATCCTCAGTCACTATTTGTTTCCAGATGGAGGTTTTGTAGCATATGTTGTTTTTTTTTAAAGTCCAAGTTGGCCTTGATTGTTATTATTCATATATCAAAATACTTGAAAACAATTTTTTTCTCACATAACTTACTTTTGCTACTAAAATACCTGGCATAGGCATTTCCCGATAGGTAACTTCTTGAGCCAGTGATTTTCATATCTGAATAAGCAAAGTCTGCATTAATATGATTTCGTTATTCTACCAATATTTTAAGTACAAAGTGGTATTAAGTATTTCTAAAAACCAATCTTCATTAACAAAAGGTATTGTTATTTGATGTAGGAAGGCTTTATCCAAGATTTTATTCATCCACAAGCACGTTAACGCAAAAGTAATGAGTGTTTTATCTTCACTTATTTAGAATATAGTGGGTCTTAAAAGTGTTTTCCTTACTTTATGATCAAAGATAAATATATATTTCTTCCACTACAGGACAATGCTAATATCTGTACTTTGAGCTGTACATAAATGTACTACTTTTACATTTCATTACACACTAAATCATCACAGTAAACATTGAAGATTCTGAATGCCTGGCTGTTAAATGACTGTTTCTGTACATAATGTTTCTTTACAAATTGCCATTTCCATTGTGAAACTAATTGCTCATGGAATCAGACAATAACAGAAGTGAAAGATGATGTGAAGAGATTACAAATTCGCTCACACTTTGCAACTCAATGTGTTGAAATTATAGTTTTTTTCAAAAATTCTATAATCAAATTCATCTTCCTCAGGAACCTCTGCATGAACTAGGTTGTCATAAGCTGTCAGGAGCCCTGCGTGCTACTCAAGCCTAACCCACACTATGCTACCATTTCCACTGGCCTGAGTTTTCTTCTGGTACCAATGGACATCTTAGCCTAGCAGGCTCCCCTGCCTATGTCCACCCATAAGCCATGCCTCCTTTCCCACTGATTTATTCAGTTATCCATCCCGTTCCATGAGTCAACAATAATGAGAGAACAGATGAAGTATTCACGAACCTCTGCTGCCTTGAACTTGCTTTTTCTCTTCCAGCCCTCACTGCACCAGGATGAGCGAGGCAGTCTTTCTATTTCTCTTCCATTACTCAGCCATGCTAAGGATGTTTGGAGGTAGCACCTTACACAGCCTTTACCTGAGAGGCCATGACAGCAGGTAAAGCCCAAGAAGATACTGGCTTACTGATGTGAGATTCAAGAAGAAGGAATAAACAAAGCGAATAGAAAATATGCAGGCTGCTCTGTCCATTTTGTACGGCAAACAGTAGTCTGGGTTCAGACTGACTTCACATTTAGAGGACATAATAGGTTTTAATTGCTGCCAGGTTTATTTGAAAAGACACAGCAGGGAGCACAAGTCAGCATGACGATGTCAACTGCATCAGGAGAAGTCTGTATGGCCGTCCAGTAATTGTTTCCCTGATCCCATAAGACTGCGCTGCTCAGCTGCATGGTAAGCAATGAGGTCTCACAACAAGCGCAAGGTGCACACACGCAAGAGACCTCACTCGAGAAGGAACGCACATCTTAGACCTGCATGTCAGCTTCATCTCCCCCTCTCTACAAAGTGTACACTGGGCTTTCTGAGAACCCTCGGACACTCAGGCCTGTTTGTTAATTATTTCAAACCAGGAGGTGCCTTCACAGCTCACAATACTAAACATGACTGAAATGCACATTTATTTTAAGTGTGTTTCTAAGGAAACTACACTGGGGCAAGGGCAAGCCCAAGGTCATCATCATCATCATCATCATCATCATCGGCAAAATGAGTTTAGATTTGATAGCTCCTCAAGGCAACTAAAAGTATAAAAGTAAATCTTAAAACACATGGGCCTGGCTGGGGAGATAGCTTGGTGGTCTAAGCGCCAGCCTAGCAAGTGTAAGGAGCTGGGTTCAATCCCCAGTACCACACACCATGCTGGCCCAAATACCCAGGCACAGTGTGTCAACCACCGAAACCAGGCATAGTGGCACACGCCTGTAATCCCATCACTGGGGAGGCTGAGACAGGAGGATCACTACAAGTCTGCGCTGCATAGTGAGACCCTGTACCAAATAAATAAATAAATAAATAAATAAATAAAGTTTTTTAAAAAACCACAGGACAATTTCAAATAATGATGGCCAGGCCTAATTTGCGAAAAAAAAAAAAAAAATACCCTGCAATTAAAATACTGGTCAACAATAGAATATAAATTTCCAAATTGCAGTTTCAGATAATAGTATAGATACTGATTAATTTCCAACTCTAAAAATCTGATTTAAAATATATGGAATAATCACTTAAAAAGAATAAAGGTAAAATATAAATCTTTTAATTAAACATGTAGATTGCTGAAATGATACTTTAAGAAAAGACAAAGCTCACTGTATTTAAAAGTAAGCAAAAAAAAGAGAAAAAAGAAAAAAAGAAAGGAAAAGAAAGAACACAAAATAAGACAGAAGAAGGCAAATGCAAAGGTATTAGTTATCTCTAAGCATAGACTAAATCTCTAGAACAGACTCAGAACAAAAAAATATATAATAAAGTTATATGCTCTTTGTAAGAGATGCAAAGGAGAACACTAAAAAGCAAGTAACTATACTAATATCAAAGAAGACCTTACGGCAAAGATACTTTCAATACATTACAAAGGAATACACAAATGGACAATGTTATCAATGAAGAAAATGACAAAATTAGAGATGTTTTGAAGATTGAACTGATTTTTTTTTATTGAACTGATTTTTAAGGGAACATCATTAATAAATGTATAATGCAACTTGGGAAATATAAATAAAATGAAAACATTCCTAGAAAAATACCACTGAATCAAAATTAGCTGAAGGAAAAAAACAGAAAATCCTAAATTTATGTAAGAGTGATTTGTAAGGTGCTTCTTCTAAAACTTCTTCATAAAATGATAAGGATATATCCCTCGGCTCATTGTATAAGGCCAACACATGCTGGAAAGAAAACCACATGAGGCAAATAGTGATATCCCCAAAAAATAGCCTATTCTCTCTTGTGAAAAAAAGGTGAACATAATTATTATTAAGTGCCTTGACTTTAGCAATAGATCAAAAATTACAATGATGACCTGGGCCAGGGCTGCTGGTGAGTCTACGGCACATGCGATGCAGCAACTGCTTGTTATCACTGAAATCTCTGCATGGTTCACCATCACTGACCGAGGCATATTTGCCCAGAAACAACCATTGGTTTAATTATAAAATCAATTAATGTGATTTATCACAAATGCATATAAACATATATACGCCAAGCTATATGATCATTCTATTAGAAGAAAAATGTTTTTAATAAAATGTAACAATATTTATAATAAAAATTGTTAGTATTGCATAAAAATTTTCATAATATTTTATAGGATGCCTATAAAAACAACTAAATACAAAAGTATTCTTTATAAGGAATAAAAGCAACAATGTATACTGAGACCGCTGCCACTTGAATTACTGTAAGTTCTTGCCAGTGAAGTTAGACAAGCTAGTAAGACAAGATAATCCTCCCATACGTGTGCCAAATATTTAAACTATTAGAATTAAGATAATTTAGTAAGATGGACTAAGCCAAGCATAGGAGCGATTTACATTTCTATATATTAGCAATCTTCAATTAGCAAATCTACTTTATAAAAAGATACCACTTAAAAATCAAAAGACATGAAATACCTAGAAGCATATCTAAGAAAAGATATCTAGCTGTGTTGAAAGAAAATTATAATTTATACATGAAAAGGTTAAAGAAGCATAAATGTACAGAGAAATACATATGCACTTAGATTAAAATGCAACATTTGTACAAAAAGAATAAATGTCCAAGACAGATTTCATTTCTAAAAAAAATTAAAACAAGGTTCAGTGTTTAGTTCAACAAGCTATGAAGACTTCTCATAACTTTACACATATTAAGACAGTCTGGCATCAACTCCGAGACAAATCTGCCAATGGAATTGAATACAGTATGCGGAAACAAACCTGCATGTACCTGCAAACTTAACTTTTAGCACAATGAGTACCGAAGCAGTGTGAAAGAGGAACCTATTCACCAAATGGCTCTGCAACAACTGGTTATTTATGTAGAAGAAAAATGAATAGAATTAATTAATAAAATAATTTTAGGTAAATTAAATATTTATAGCTATATACTAGTGGTTGTAGAAGGTTACCAACTCAGGAGAACTGTATGACTACAGGGAAGTAGAAGTCTTCTAAAAGTGAAAACAAAAAAATTAAAAGCAATATAAACATCTTATTATATAAAAATTAAGGAATAAGTTTTCTTTTTTTTTTTTTAAGGAATAAGTTTTCATAAGACACCAAAAAGGAAGAAAACTCAAGCCACACATTATAAGAATGTATCAGCAACATAAACAATCTAAACAAATCATGTTTGTTGTATAAAATAATGGGTACAACTTCTTCTTAGAAAATGATTCTACTAAAAATTGGATATAAATAGGAATTTCACTTAAGAGGAAACACAAATGGCCAATAAACATGAAAAGATGTCCAACCTCATTAACTATCAGGAAGATGCAAATTAAATCTGCAATGACATAGCATTTCACAACAACCAGATTGTCACAATTTTGAAAAGTCAGACAGTCTCAAGTGTTGCCGAGGACAGGAAACAACAGGATGCTCAGCTGCTGCGGATCAGAGTCTGCAGCTGGGAGATACTTCATTCATTCACTCATTCATTCATTCTTTTTTCAAGTATATTGACTGACTATTCTATATACCTGGTACTATTCTAGGGATAAAGCATAAATAACACAGATTAAAATCACCATTTCAAGGGCCTGGGGAGATGGCTCAGTGGAATAAGTGCTTCCCTGACAAACACAAGGACCTGAGTTCAATCCCTGGTTCTGCCACACAAAAAAAATAAAATCACCATTTCAAGTTGAGTCATTTGCACACTAAACCCCACTTCCTGGAGGCAATATTTCCTACAGATTATAGATATATAGCCTGTACATAACATATGTAAGTACATAAATCTGTACATTTGTGCACATATAAATGTATAAAACGGGATCTGCCTCCAATAAGAAAGAAAAGTAGTAACCAAAACAGCTATCATCAGTAGAATTAGAGTACAAGACACCAAAGAGTATACAACAGCATTGAAAGTGGGTAAACAGCAGTTACAAATCAAAACGTGAATCTCAAAAATTATGTTAGAGACTGAGCATGTGACAATAGGTGAAAGCTAAACATATTTAGAGACTGGTATCTATTTCATGGTAAGTTATAGAGTAAAGCCAAGGAGTCATTATTACACAGTTCCAGAGAGAAACTACTTCTTGCTACTGCAAAAGAAGCAGGGTACATAAGGTAAGGTATGACTTTTGAAATCAATCAGATACATGAATATTTAATTTATCCATCAAAATTATGTCTGCATTTCATATGTTTTTTGAAAATATCCTACACATTATAAATATTCTACACCTGTAACATGCTTATTTGGCTATCTCTTTGCTTGCTTACCAACTAGAACTAAAGCAATGAAGTAGTAAAATCAAGTACTAATAAAAGTTTCTGTTCATATGCCACATAAAAACTAGAATATCCAAGGATTACTAATAACTCTTGTTTGAGTGAAAATTGAAATAAGCAACTCAAATGATTGCAAAACTGAATGAAGTATCTATGACAACAGTTAACAAGAACAATATCTACACTATCAAAGGACACTGCATGGCATGCAAGGTTCAGTTGAACTGGTTTTCAAAAACAGATTTTAGATATGTAAATTCTTCCAGAGGCATGCCTGTATGCCACACTCACTCTATAATTTGTCTCATTAAGAAAGAAATCTTAAATTCTCCTCATAAACATGTCAGAAAATGGTAAGAGTTTATGCAATGGAAAGCCATTCATGTAGATTGATTCTGCATAGTATTTATGATATTAGAAGCTATAGTTAATGAGCATCATTTAAGCAAAATCTGAGTTTAAGACTAGCAGATAAAGCTAAGGCTAATACCTGGCAGAGTAGAAATATTGAAGTGGAAGCTGTTTTTTAAACATTAATGATTATTTTAACTCTTCAAACCAAACTCTAACAAATAATGCTCTCATGACCGTAAGCTGCGAAGTAGAGAAAATGGGACCCTGCATTCCTGGATGGATAGATCGATGCCTGCACATGTGAATTCGTTAGTTTTACTGAAAATTTTAATGTATGATTTTTGTAATTTAAACCATTAATCATTTTGCCATAAAATAAGCATATTTTAATACATATAATATGTATTAGTGGTCAATGCATATTTTAAAAGCAAAGTCTAAATCTACATGCACTATTAGTAGACATATATGCAAATATATGATTTGAGAAATTATCATAATGAATATAACTAAATGAGCATTACAAAGAATTTCATATCTACATACCTACAGAAAGCAGCAACATTAATTAAATTCATATAATGCACATTTAATTTTACCTATCAGATCAGGAAATACAGAGATACATTTTTCAAAATCTCATTGGAAGGAAAGAGGCTGTGTGATTAAAAGTTCATGGTTTAATCCAGTGATCTAATTTCTAAACACCTAAGCATTTAGAAATGTCAAGTGAAATTATTTCAACCTAAAAGAATGGTAGATTTTCAGGGAAAAGTTGGGTTATAAATAAGAGTGCTTAAAGTACATATTTCTATGGTATACTTTGTAGTCAATAACAAATGATGCAGCTACCCTAAAAATCTCTCTCCCTTTCTCCCTCCCCCTTCCTCTTCTCCCCTCTCTCTTTATATGTTTACATATATGTATGTGTATGTATGTGTGTGCATATAACATATACAGTTTTGCTTTTCTTTTGAAATATACATAAGATCATTTTAGGACATTTTTCTCTAGATGCTATAAATTAAGGTGTTTTTCCCACAACATATTTTTGGTACATAGTCATAATGTTCTGTTGCTCTGGCTCTGTCAACTTCACACAGCTCACTAGTGTGAAACTGACAAGAAATGGTGCAAAACTGACAAGTAGAAGCACAGGAATTTAACAAAAAAAATTACTATGCAATTTGTTTGAGAAAGACCAAAAAAAAAAATTTATGGACATGACTGTTCCCATAGATGTTTCAGACAAAGGACTTCGGATTATTCTAAAGCATGCGACTAAAAGGAATGTTGTGGGGCTGTCCTGCTACAAGGTTGCATATGGTTAGATTTCTGTACTTATGTGTAAAAACAAGAATTATATAATTCTTTATGCCTATTTTTAAAGTATATTTTAATTTTTAAATGTTTTTTTCATCATATTCTGTAGGGACTTAAAGTTCAACATATCAATACTTGATGAAAAATACCTGTTCCATGATATGCCTGAGATGTTTGATATTCAGAGACAGTGAGATTAAGCTTAACAGCCTAGGTTGTATGGTAATAACAATAAGCTTGTCTTCTGGAGGGTTAACAACCTAAGTTTGCAGACCAAAATAAGAGAAAAAGGAGGGCCACAAGGAAAGCCAACATTTTGGCCCTAACCTTCTAAGGTCAATTAAGACCCAGGACATATCAGAACTTGTACTGTAATGTCATGTAACTTGGTAAGTGTCCCAAATTTTCTGATCAAGAAGATTATGGGGCCAAAGAGGAAAGTGATCAGTGATGTAGAGTGTGCCTAAGGAGAGTCACATGGGGAGAAGACACTCTCTCAGGCTTTCACAGAGAGCACATTGGCCAAGCAATGGCCGTGACTCATCCACATGGCTGACACTGACAAAGGTTCTACAATCTGAGGTACAGGATCTCAGGATAAACCCTGAGGGGATTTCACTGACCTTATCAGACCTAAAAGCTACAACTCTTGTTGCATAGGTCCTGCTTTACCTTGGTCTTAACCATCCAGTTGAAAAGGATGAAGACGAAATATAGGAAATAAAGCCATGCTGTTATATTGAGCTGTAGAGGACTCAGGTCAACAATTTCTGACACTGCCAGTCAAGTGGAAGACCCAATACTATTTTGGACTACTGAATTCTTTTAGAATATTTTGCTGAGTTAAGACACCTATAATATTCAAATAACGGAACTTCACAAAAAAAGGGGATACAGATGAATGTCCATTTTGTATCTGTGTATTCAAAACGGTTAGGATAGATATATAGTTACATTCTCTTAACTAATTGAGTGATTTGTTCTAATGGTGTTAGGATATCATGTCCACATCTTGTGCAGCAATTAACCACTACGAAGAATGTATGCAATGTGTTAATTATTGAAACTGTCCTACCAATTTGGTTTGAAACCATCTCATTGCTATTTGTTTCTCAATAAAATTATGGGGAAAAAAGAAAAATATTTTAAAAAGAAAAAAAATGTATTTGGTACAAGGTCTCATTGCACAGCTTGGACTCATAGGAATCCTCCTGTTTTCAGCCTCCCCAGTGGTGGAATTACAGGTGTCCACCACCACACCTGGTCCCCGTGGCTGGCTCAGCACACCCAGGGGTGGGGCCAGCGCAGCATGTGGTGCTGGGGATCAAACCTTGGTTCCTGCTTGTCTAAATAAGTGCTTAGTCTGGTGAGCTATTTTCCGGCCCTCCTTACAGCTCTTATCCAAGACTTTCTACATCATTTCATGATGGTAAAATCAAACATAAATAATTCAAAGGTAGCCAGAAATTTATGGGCAATCTTTGTTTGCTTAATAATGAAGAGGAAGAACTGCAGAGAAGATCTAACATGAGCGATAATACCACCTTTGTGGTTTACAAATGCCTTTAGACACCACTGCAGGCAATGTACACAGTAAATCTGTAAGTTTGTCAGAATATGTCATTTTCTACAAAACTGTTGAATAAGAAGCCCAACTGGATATTTCTTCGACACTGAGCTTAGAACTGCAAAATAGAGACCGAAAGAATTCCAACCAAGGATTCCACACTGTGTGGCTTGCATGAACGTGGTGCTGTGCCTCGTGAAGTACTAATGCTCTGGTCCACGTAGAGCTCCATGTGTGTGCCTCACAGAATAGATGGGCGGTGTCCAGTTCAAGGGAGATGAATACTTGTTTTTTTTTTTTTTTTTTTTTTTTTTTTTTTTTTTTTGTGTGTGTGCGGAACCAGGGATTGAACGCAAGCCCCTGCGCTTGCCAGGGAAGCGCTTATTCCACTGAGCCATCTCCCTGGCACCGGGAGATGAATACTTGACATTAAAGATATGTTAGGACTTCTCTAGGAAATGACTTGATTGTGGCAAAGATAAGATATCTTGTCAGATAACCTCTCACTTTCTACAACTTTATTTTTACGAATTTAAAATATAATAAATAGGCACAAACATAAATTATCCTACTTAAAATATCCATCAGTTTTATCTTTTCAAAAGCAATTTTGGGGTTCAATCCCTGGCACCACATGCCACACCAGCCCCACCCCCAGGGTAGGCTGAGCCGGCTACAGAGCCCAGGTTTGGTGGCGCATGCCTATAATCCCAGCACTGGGGAGGCTGAAAACAGGAGGATCACTACAAGTCCAAGCTGCATAGTGAGACCCTGTACCAAATGCAGAAATGAAAAAATATAAAAAAGCAGTTTCTAATCAATATAAAATAAAGGTGACTTAATTTCTTATCTATCAAAGTTTTTTAAGACAGTGGTGTTACCTAAACAATGCTAGCATCTTGTACCACAAACTATCTTATAATGAAACACTTTGGAAAAGTCCTATACCACTGAGAAAATAGTCAGAAAAGTCTATGATGGAAACAGTTATAAATGACTGGACTTTCTGGGATTAACCACAGGAAATAGCATTAATATTTACATTCCCAAAATATGTACAGTCTATTTCTTCCTCTTAGATAATTATTTTTAGAACTTAAAACTATATACAAAACAAAGGTACATTGGGAGTCATATGATTTAAAATATAACCAATGAACATGCTCAAATAAAAGCCAATTTGAGCTGGGTGTGGAAGTGCGTACCTGTAGTCCCAGCACTCCGTAGGCTGAGGCAGGAGGATTGCTTTTAGCCCAGCCTGAATTCTCTAGTGAAACCTAGTCTCAAAGAAAAAAAGAAAAAATAAGCCAATTTCAACAATAACCATAGAAAAGCATCATGTCACACCTAAATGCTATGTATGAAAGCCACATAAAACACATCAAAGTGACCATAAAGTGTCTGAAAAGATTTATTTTGGGCACTGGGGAAATGTTACTACTTAGGAGTGGATGCCCTGACCAGCTGGGAGGCAGCAGGGTTTCACTAGGTGATGAATTGCATCACTGGGACATTTTTGTGAAGTCTATAAAAAGGATATTTAGTAGTAAAATACCTGAATATTGATGATAACAAACAATATGGGCACTTCAAGATACCTGTGAAAAGCACCACAGTGAGTGCCCTGAATCTTAAACAAATACAGCTCAATCTTATTCTCTGTCCTTTGCCAGGTTTGACTCTTTCAGGCAAAAATCAATGAGAAATTTGCCTGAATAAAATGCACATGATTAAACTCTTCGAGCAGAGTTAACTCGATAATAATCTCTCATTTAATCCCCCTTAGAGTAGTTTACTCTGGAGAAAATCAGAATCAGTACAGATTTTCTGTCCTTTTGTTTTAAAACTACTAATACAGCCAGACTTCAAGAACCTCTGGAGGATTATAAAACACACCTATGATGAAGTCACATGAAGAGTAGCCTAGAAGTTTCTAGCTTAAATGGTTCCTTTAAAAATTGTAATTCAAATCCCTTATTTTGGTGAAAAGAATTTTAATGTGCAGAAAATTATAAGACTCACACAAGGTCTCAAAGACAAAAGGTAGCTGCCTCAACATCAGAATCTTTAAAGACCCAGTTCTCAACTGGCATGCTTTCTGCCTTACTGTAACTGTTTTTATACAAAGAAGAGAGTAAAAAGTGGGAAAATAGACATTTGTAAGTTCGAGGTCCTGAAAGTGTGTCATTCTCGTAATAATTTCTGATAACACAACAGCATTATTACATGTGTAAATATTTTTAAATACTTGTATTTTTAAATCTGCAACTATTTGATCTTCCTGTGTTGCCCTTCTTTCCCCTAAGGACCCAATTTTATCAGAAATCTTTCATCCTAACTAGCAAAGTACAGACTTCAATTGCTATAGATGACATCTATAGACTCTTAGTTTTGAAGACTTGGGGACAGGATCCCCCACCAAACAAGGCAAAACATTAAAATATGGCTCATAGAAATCATTGTGAAAATACCCTCAAAGAACAGCAATCCCATTTTATATATTTATCGTTTAATCTCTATGATGATTTCTCAAAAAGAAATCAAGTAGGAAACTTGAAAATTAATAGAAAATAGGGTCTCCCAAGCACTTTAAAATTTTCCTTACAAGTTATATCCAAAACTCTGTCTTTAAAAAGATCCAAGTAATTTATGCCTTAGACTCAGACTATCAGGAGAAAAATAGGTTAAATGCAGGCAACATAGTGGAATGAAAATATGACTTCAAGGAAAATCTAGTTCACAGATTTACATCCGATTAAAGAACAGTAATGAAAATATTCTTCTAGCCAACAAAAAGTAAAAAGGAAAATGAACTTTCTCTTCTGTTCAAGTTTCCTAAAAATCTCAAAAGGAAACATTTAATTTTCTAGGACATGCTAAAAGAAACAGGTAAAAAGGCAACACCGCGAGAGCTGAATTAATCAAGCAAACATCGCTGACAATCAACAGAAGTCTCCTGGTGATTAAACACACTTTTGAGACAACTGGAGGTGGACCCAATCTAGCTGGAGCGTCCAAGGGAACAAAGTCTTACAAGTACAAAATCGCCTCAGAAATGGAACTTGTAAACAGATGTAAACCTTTAAAGCATTTTCAAGACAGGGACAAAATCAGAGCAAAAACCAGAACAGTAAACCTTGCACTATCAAGTTTAGTGATGTTTGATTGACTAGTGCAGCTAATTAGCAGGTCTGCTTCTTTTTCAGGTTGCAAACCTTACAGGAAACACTTTTCATGTTGTTTCCTAAATATTCTAAGAGTTGGCTAACTGTTAATTCTCAGGAAAGTGGGAGAGTGAGCAGTGTGTGTGCTGTTACGGGGCTAGGATTTATTTCATTGTCAATTGGAAGTCATAAAATGAAAAATATCTGGATTTTTGTTTAATTTATTTGGTACTTGCAATGGGAAAATTCTAAGATTGAACACACCCCTAGGTACAGCGATTATACACACCAGGATGAGGCAACACTAAGTTCATGCCTAGGTCATGGGTTTAAGAGTAACTCTTAAAAAGTACAGTGATCCACTTCAATGACAATGACCACCACCTCTTTCCACAGTTTGCCAGCCCTCAAGAGAACTTTCTGCCAGGCACAGTGGCACACACCTGCAACTCCAGCACTCTGGGAGGCTGAGGCAGAAGAGCTCCAAATTTAGGCCTACCTTAGTGTAGTGGTTGACACATTGTGTCAACTTGGCTGGATGATTCTGCAGCTCGGTTCCAGCCAGTGGGAGTCTTTCTGCGGGAAATAACTGGTTCCACCCAGAGTGACTCAGCACAAAGAGACCATATAAAGTGGCTGAGGAAGGAGTCAATATTCTACTTTGGTGGAGGAACTTCAGTCTTCGCAGTCAGCTTAGACTTCATCACCTGGCTTGCAGCTCAAACGCTTCAGCCTTCGGCTTGGATCCTTCACCTTCTGTCACAGACTCTTCAGTCTTCTGTCACAGATCCATCAGCTGATGAATAGAGTCTTGCACAGAGCACAACAGTGAGCTTCAGACCTTGGGACTGAATTCTTCAGTCTGGGGTGTGCAGACGCCCTCTGCACACTTCCTCATCTGACTCTGCAGCTGACTGTCTTAAGCCAACCTTGTAATTCCTTATACATTGTATATCTTGTGTTAATATCTATTCCTTATATTATATCTATTCCTCTAAGTAAAAGCCTGACCAATACACTTAGGCAATTTAAAGACTTGCTGAGAGCCTGTATCAAAAGAGAAGAGGAGAGGAGAGGAAAGGAGAGGAGCAGAAGAGAAGTGAAGAACAGAACCAGGGACTAGCTCAATGCAAAGATCCTGGGTTCATTCTCAAATACTGCAAAAATAAATAAGTAAATAAATAAATAACCTTTCTTCCATGTAATGCAATGATATAAAAAGTATTAAATGTTGACTTCATAACAGGAATATTTCAATACATACTTTGACTTCTTAGATCCTAACCTTCTATCATCTTTGCTTTATTGACATATATATATATATTCCTATTCCCCCTATGGAAATTGCTCATTATTGTTCTCTGAAATATTCCCCCCACTGCTTAGCTAGCTTGGAAGAACAGATATAATTTAACATACTATCCCTGTAAGAAAATGCTTCAAAATCACTAATTAGCTAACAAATCAATTATTGCAACGGACTTCATTTTATAAATGAGGCACTGTACATAGACAAAAGAATTTGGGGCAAATTTTCTGCTGCATATCAAGGCTTCTAAAGTCATGAGAATGAACACATAAGTGAATGAACAACAAGGAGATGATAGAAGGAGGTTTAGTGTGAAGTAATAGAGAAATTGTTATGTACAAAGAGAAAGAGAAAGGATGGCAAAAAAAGAGAAGCAACATAAATCAAAAGTGTGATTAAGTTTGAAAGAATCCCTGCTGTGCACTAGTTTTCCACAAAGACCATCACAGCCTCAGGCAACAAAACTTATACACTCAGTCTATGGGTCTTTTTTCCTTTGTATCGTAAAACTGCAACTCAGACCTTACCATGAAATCCAAAGTGAAAATGGGTTAAGCTTTTAGAAGTACATGTTTACTCAATCGAAATGCATTATCACTTCAGCACACACATGCACACACATGCCTTCTACCTACATTTTCAGAGCCTGAGAGCGTTATACCCATTTTGTTCATGACTATCTAAGACGCAAGTTGAGAAAGACACACTTCCGCTTTTATGTTTTCCCCACCGTTATGATGCTTCTCAGCACTGGACAAGGCTGTCTGATGTTCGCGATCTCATTTGACCATCACCCTTACCAAAGGAGAGGCAAGACACACTTTACATTTGAGCAAACAGCTGGAAGCCTGGGGAAACTTTCCCACACAGCTCCTGGGAGTCAGTCAGGCTTCCAACCCGCGGCTCCTTCCTGGTGTCAAATCACAAGCTCGAACTCTGCCGCAGCCCTAGCATTTCCCTGGTTGCTAGGAGGCTTTGTTCAAAGACTCCACCACCTCAACTCATAGTACAGAGACCTTTAGTCAGGGATTCTGAATGTGGCTTTACCAGCAGAGAGTCTTACCCGACCCAGGGAACCTGATGTAATTCATGGTGGGAGAAGGGTAGCAGGATCGCTCAGTCATAGAGTGCTAGGTCCAATCCTCAGCGTCCCCAAATAAATAGTGATCAGGATGAAACCTGGCGATTGGCCCTGTTTCAGCTTCTCCAGTTGAGCCTACCTGGAGACCAGGGCTGGAATGGAGGTCTGTGCCCTGAGCCATCTGCTGCTTACTCTTGTGCGGCACCCGCACTGCTTCCTAAGAGTCTTTCCCGGCCACTCTACCCTCCAAACATGCCACATAGAGACTGGCACTTGGTGCTACATTTTACACAAAGAAAGAATAGCCATGAAATGAGAGGAGTTTGTTTATTTAGATTAGGATCTCTTGCTTGAGCAACACTCTGCCTTTGTAGACCGGGTGTTATCTCCCCTGTGGGGATATGTACACATCTCTCCAACGCTGCTGAAACTGGCTAGCAGTGAAAGTTTGCTGAGGCATTTTTCTCTGCCACTTCTGGTGCCATTTGTTTCATAAAGCAAAGAAAGAAAGACTTTCCCAGGACATCAGTATTGGGGCAAGCGATGCCAACAAGGGAGTGCAGCCACTCAGAGCATGGTGCTGATCAGAGAGTAGGATGACATTCTTGTCACCTAGTTGGCTCTATACGATTCACACCCACCAATTTTACCTTTCAGCTTGTGTAGGCAACACACAATGCCAGCAATTATGCTGCTTTCATAATAGGGGAAAGCTCCATGGCTTGGTAAGAATCCAATAGCATCATCTTCAAATGCAAATAAAAGAATATTTTAAAGAGCAGCAGTCCAGCCAATTTAGACTAATTAGGAGGCAGTTAGAAGGAAGCTACCTAGTTAATCAATAAAGAGCTGATCATAATACTAATCAAACCCTCTATGAGTTTGCAAGTTGATGTTGAATGTACGATAAAACACTCCCATTTTTGCTCAGCCTAGGAACTTATAAAAGAAAGAGAATGAGTTAAATTAGCATTCAAGCTCAGCATTAGACTACTAGGAGCAAGAGAATTCCTGATAAAAAAAGAAAAAACTTCCATCATCTCATCATGACTTTGTATTACAACCCCAAAGGGAAGATCACCCAGTTTTACAAAACAGTGTTATGAAACAGTATGAAACTGGGTGAAGATCTTCCCTTTGGGGTTGTTAGATTTGGGGTTGTTGTTCTATGTAAAATCACCCAGTGTTATGAAACAGTGCTATTCTTCTCATGCAACTAAAAATGAGATTAAAAACAAACCCACTGCACAAGGGCATGCTCAGCATAGCACTAAATGCTGCCATGTTTGAATACTGAAGAAGCACCTTATTATTATTTCAATGTGACTGTGGTCTTCCTTTCTTTTTTATAAGGCAGTCTGATGTGCATTGACGCATTTTGAAAGCTTTCATTTCCATCAGAAAGCTGAGATGCTCGAAGCCCAGGCGTTTCACACGGCAACTCATGAGGATGATACACAGCAGCAGTACTTGCTGCGAGGGGCTCTCAGCTGAATGCGCAGTCATGCTTATTTGGGTCATGTGTTTCTGGGATGATGAGCATGCACTGCAAGGCAAGGCCACGCTGGGTACTGGGAAGGGTCACGGAGGGGCAGTGAGACACCTGCGCAGGACTTGACCAGACACCATCTCGGGAGCAGACAGTGCAAAGCAGGCAGGACAACATCAGGCTGGTCTACTGCACAGCTGCAGGGTAGGACGCCGGCCGTGTTGCGTTCTCTTCGGGTCCATGAACTGTGCCTGGAAACCCCAAAGTTGGCACCCAACAGCCTCAAAAGCTTCCTGTTTTTCTCGCCTTGCATCTTTCATAATCTTTTTATGTGAATATATTTAATATCCTCAAAACTATGTGCATGCTAAAACTTAAAAACATGAAAAGGTATAACAGCTAAATATGTCTACCTCAAACAGTACAAACCATAAAGATGTTCTACTTTAAACACAAGTCTTAGCACCCCCTGAATTATATCCATTTATTCTTCTCTTTCTTCTCTTTCCCCTTCTCCCTCATTATGTAAATACACAAAACAAGCACCTTTACACAAACAATATACTCTTTTTTCTGGCTCTTGCTTATTTTACATACACTGGGTACATCATTTCACATCAGTTCTTATACGTGTATCTTATTATTGTAAATTACTACAGAATGGTGCACAGTGTGGGTGAACCACCATCATCATATATGCAAGGTGAGTTTTGCTTTATGCATCTTTGCATACGTTTTCCAACATCTATGTGGACTAAATCTGGTAGTGAAATTCTAGGTCAAAACCATACATAGTTTAAATGTTGATAGTCATTGTCACAACACCCTACAAATGCATGAACCAAACCACATTCTATCCAATAATACGTGAGCTTGTACTTACCCATTTCTAGGTAAGAATAATAGTCTGTCATTTTAAGAGTGAGGCTTTTTATGGGCAGCAATATCAAATATTTTACTGAGTTCTACATCAGTATTCATAGATCACCTAAGCAAGTTTTGTATCCTTTAGTCAATATTTTGAGTAAAGCATCTCCCTGTGCCAGGAACTGTATTGAGGGCCACATATTTAAAGGACTCAAGGGCTGGTGGGACAGCTCAGTGGACTAAGTGCCTACGTAGGCAAGCATAGGAGCAGGGTTTGATTACTGTTCCACATGCCACGCTGGCCCAGCCCCCTGGTGGACTGAGCTGCCACTGAGTCCAGGGGTGGTGGCGCATGCCTATAATCCCAGTGCTGGGGAGACTGAAAACAAGAGGATCACTATGAGTTTGAGTTGTATGAGGAGACCCTGCATCATATACATTGAAAAAAAAAAAACTTGAAAGACTCAAAACTCAGTCCCCATCCTCTAGGTACTCACAGCCTGCTAGGACAAGTATTTTAAAAATTAAGTCCTATACAGTATGATAAGAACAGTTACAGAGTGTGTTTACTAAGTACACAAATGGTTAACTCTAAGGAAGGAGGTTGTTCCTTAAATAAATCTTACTTATTTGTCTTAATATTTTAATTTCTTTGAGATGGGGTCTTCCCAAGTTGCCCAGGTTGGGCTTAAACCCATGATTCTACTTGCCTCTGTCTCCCAAGTACCTGGGATTACAGGCATGTATTGCTGCCCCTGCAGTTTTCTTTTCTTCTTTTACATTTTATAACATATTACATGTGATAAGAGGAGAATAAATAGGATAGCGTGGTCAGTAATAACCATGACTGGTGATTATAGTTGCTAAAGGTTCTGATTAGGTGAATCTATACTTTTATTTATGGAAAACAATTCACAAAACACCGTGTTATTTGGTACTTGTTTGCAGGGGCTTAGAACTTTGTCTAAAATATTTAAAACAGTGTATCTTTTCTCCATCTATTTGGAAGATTTTTTAACTCTTCTGTTGTTAACAAGTCAAAAAAAATTTTACTTCCTATCTGCCTTTCCTCTCCTCCAATTCATAGAGTCATTAAACTTTTAATAAACGGTGAATCGCGCTAACTGTTGGATTTGTTGTACCATGTCGAAGAAGCTTGCCCTTTCACATGAGGTGTGTCAGGAATGGTTAATTATATTACACAGAAAGTCCTTTCTGCAGTCAGAAGCAATAAAATGTGATATAAATTACATTATCACTCAGGCCACAGTTTTCTAGTTTGTTTACAACACAATATCAAGAAACACTTTGTTATATGTCTTACAGAGGGCTGGCTGAGGTTAGTGCCTAAAAGGGAGATGTGGAGCCCTGATGAGTGGTCGGAGTCTCAGCTGAACCTCTCTGTGATTCATTTTCCTTGGCGGTCACTTATAGGGTTGTTATGAGGATTCAGTAAGATTACGCCTATAAATGATAGGACTTACATTTACCTTAAAAATTCTTTATCCAATCATTTTTTATTGTATTCATTCCATTTTTAAAAAGACAATGATAAAATATACCTGCTAAGAATCTGATGGTTAAATCTGTAGTAGTTGAAACAGAAGACATACATTAGAGAGCATCCCATGCTATCCCCATTTTCTCCTTATCTCAATTAAAACAGGACCACAAGCTGTTACAGGACCCACCACAGCTTCCCCTGCTAAGCTGCGCACACACGCAGAGGTTTCACTGACACCAGAGTTAACTAATTTATTAAGAATATATTACTAATTTTGAAATACGTAAGGTATTACAGATGTCAGAAAAAGTTCCTGTGAAGCCATTTCTATATCTACTAACTCCTGGCCTTTCCAAGACCCTCCCGACTAAAAAGAATCCTGAGGAAAGAGAGACTAGCTATACTTCCCAGAAGAGTGTTTCCAGAGGTACAGCCATGTTTTCCATCATAGTCTAAAAAATCAACACTAAGAGAGAGTGAATCAGAGAAAAATACATAGAACTAGCATTACCATAGATCTGCAAGTAAAATTCACATAGCAAGTTTAAAATATCAGCAAAAAAGACCTTTGAGTAACTTTCCAGCAGTGGGATAGACTGCAGGGAAGAAAGCCCCTGACCTCTGACAGTTTGAGGGCACCATTTATTCAGCATTCAATTGCCACTTTGGAAAATAAATAAGTAAAAATGGTACCTGTTAGACCACATCATTGCCGCAGTCACATCTGTGCTTCCAAACCAGACTACCTGAGAGCGGGCAATTTATGAAGAAGAGAGTACTAGAGGTTGTAAGGTCCAGGGTCAGAAGGCTGTACCTGGCGCGATGGGCCTGAATACGTTATACGGCAGGAAAGCAGGAGATGCTGATTGCAGCCTGGAGCCCTTTGCTAGGGCATTCATTCATTCATTCATTCATTCATTCATTCATTCATTCATGAGGGTGGAGAGCTCATGACCCGAACACTGACCAACACACATGTCTCTAACTGCTTTGTTGGAGATTCCAATTTGAAGCCATGAATTTTGGGTGACATATTCTCACTTAAAACTCACCTTTTAAGAAATAAAAAGAAGTGGAGTCTTTCAAACTAGCAACTTAATGTATTCATCAGGGTGTCTTTCCAATTTCCAGGGAAAAAAATTTGGAAGACATTCAGAGACTGAAATTTAGATTGTGGATTCACATTGGTATTTTGCCATAACAAACATACTAGACAGCCAGAGATGACTAAAATTAGGAGGACCTTGGAGACAACATGGAGGCTTCAGGAGAAGGATATTTAAGGTTGAGAGAAATGAGAATCTTCTCCCAAAGAGCACAGTTTACATACCAAAAAAGGACACTGCTATCATTGTGAACAATTCAAAGCAAGTAAAATAACATTTATGATTAGGCTGAGATGGAAAACAGATTGATGGGGAAGGCAGAAAACGTGTTTTGGGATCCAAAGTAGAGTGAAATAGGGGCACATAGACCATCCACACACACACACACACACACACACACACAAATAGGGATCAAATACAATTGTGTTGTCTAGGCAAGGAGTCCCAAGAAAGGACTAAACCAGGGCTGGGGAGCATTTCATCCAAAGGAGATGTGCTATCTCAAGCAGCACTTTATTTGAGCTGTAGACGCGGTCCATATCTAAAATCTGGCATAATTACACTCATGTTGAGCTGATCTCATAGTTTCAAGAGGAGAGAACAGAACTTGCCTTTCAGATTGGAAACAAAAAAGGTTAAACAAATCACTCCAGATATCTCTGTGTTAATCACTAGTCAACTTCAAGATATCTTCACCCCAAATCCTGTCTCAGTACAGGTGGTTCATTTCTATTAATTTTTCTCATTTTAAGAATCAAAATATGCACGAAGGTGTAGTCACTCGTGTGGTTGATACCCATAAAGAGGGCGTGATGAGGAAGCAAGAGGAGACAAGAAGGGTAATGCAGGAGGCTTGGGGAGCCGTGAGCATTTGGCAGTGCAGCTGGGGGAGGTGGAGCATGGTGGAGCAGAGGCCCTTTATTCTCTGCAGGAAGCCTGTGCAATGTGTAAGCGAGATATTCAGGTCCAGGATGGAATGTTCTGCTAGGTCGCAGTGAGGCTAACAGTGGGGAAGTCCAGGGCTGGAAACAGGGCTTTTGTCACTAGTTTATCCTGTGTACAACGGGCGTTACGTAACTACGTCATGAAGTCATTGCAAGTATTTAATAAAAACTTGCCTATGTCTTGTCATCATACAAGCACACATTTAAATATAATATTTCTTTGATTTTTTTCTTAGCTATGGTGAATAAATAAAAGATTACACAGTGTTTCCTTTAAGCCAAGTCTGTAAGTTTCTTTACGTTATGGAAACAGGTGGAACAGCAATCAAAAGTAAAGTCTTGAAATAAAAAGCCAAAGATCACAAAAAAAAAAAGCCAGATGGGAGAAGAGGGGAGAAGGGCCTGGGGAAGCACCCTCTCTTTGTACCTCTGAACTGCTCTAAAGCAAAATTAATTTATAAACAGCTCAATCCCACTGGAAGAGAAAAATCCTAAAAATGTTCTATTCGGCAAGAGATACCCATTGGAAATTAATTGAATGACACTTACGTGCTGCCTGGACTGTTTTACCTTAGCAAAAACAGGAGGCATATGATTTGCACATCACCAGTCCTATGCTTATACCATTTTAAGTTTGTCAAATGGTAACTTACTCAGGAGAGGTTTCCAGACTTAAATCCTAACAGGAGAAACGTGCCGCTCTGACAGGAGAACAAGGTCTCCATGTTGGCTTCTGCAGCCCAACTTCTGGCCTCAATCATTACTGCATATCTACCTGTTTATTTCAAAAGTAGATGTAGGGTTCCCAGAGCAGTCAAAAGTGAACTCCAGCTGAAGAAGAAGCAATTGTCAGGAGAAGCAATCCCAAATAGTCCATGTAACACCACTGTTCTAAAATATTGTTTTAAATTTAAATTTTAACTGGAAGTTCTATACATTTTTCTTTGCTAAATCTGGCCATCATAAAGCTAGGTCTTCTTAGTCAATTGATCCAATATAGGAAAAGGAAGTCAATGAAAAGACTGAAAGAGAAGAAATAAAGCTGTAAGGCAAGAGGTTACTCTTTCATTAAAGATCATTTATCTTGGCAACATACCTCAAACTATAGATTATAAATTTCCTAAGCAAAGTATTTAATGTACACAACTGCAAAGGGTGGACTCTTTGATGAAGTTGGAGAGTACTTTGATTTTTGCAAATTTCTCAACTAAAACAAGCTCAGTATGTTTGTTACATTTCATAAGTAGTCATTTTTTAAATCTGCTGAAGAACAATTCAAGGTCAGGATCCCTTGATAGAAAAGTCAAATAATATAGGTAACTCACTGAAATTCATGAGATATATATTTGCATGACATTCTAAGTCCTACTTCTCATGAAAGAAGAATTGCTACTAAGACTTTAGGCAGACATGCCAAGCCATCCCTTGCTTCCCTGAGCGAATCTTCTATGTTCTATGTAATAGGACAAATGTCCTATTACATAATTCTATTCTAAAAGAATTATGACATTCTTAAACTTTTTAAATGATTTTTACTTGTTAAACATATTACAACATTAAGAATTTGAAAGACAAAATTTTAATTCCCTGTAACTTTCAAATTCTCAACCCACAAACCCCATTTGTTTTTTTTTTTGGGGGGGGGTTGGGTGAAGTGATAAGTATGAGATATTTTATTTGTAAGTAGAAATCTACAGCAAAGTCTCCATGTCAGGCTGACAATGACTTGTAACATGACATTCCCAAAGGAACAGAAGAAAAATTAGCCATGTGAAATTGTGCTTCATCCAAAACCAGAAAATGTTTCTCTAATTAAAATGGCACACATTATACCCTGCATTTTAATAATAACATTTTATCTGGAATCCTTAATCATGTGTAACCACTAAAACTGGGCAAAGATTCAAGGATGAACAAGAAAAAAGATTATGGAATTCAGGATTGCAGAGGTGTTTTCAGTTCCATCGTCAAGATCTCATGAACTACACAGCGCATCAGTGCCAATGCAATGCGCGCCCAACGGCTCCTGCCCCCTCATCTCTACCGTGCCGAGATCAAGCACAATAAGAAGAACCCTGCTGCTGTCTCGGGAATTTTGATCACCTCCATCTCACAATGCACTCTGGCCAGCACAGGCTACCTTCTGACCAGAAGACAAAGCCAAAGAAGGCATTCTGACCCTGTTTGTCAGTGCAGTTCCTCTGTTACCACTCCACGGAAGGAAACAAAAAACTTAAAAATTCAAGAGGAAGCTCTTCACAAAAGAACACCTTTTGCAAGTTTTTAATGTCTCTTCCAGCTGCTTTAGCTTGCCTCCCCCCCGCCCCTCGCCCCACTCAGAGCACATCCGTGCACCACACGGCACAGGTAGCTGAGATCAAAGCTAACTGCACCAAAGCTCCCCACACTCTGCAACAGTGCTCTGGTATGGTGGCCCAACAGGCAGGTCAGCCTGACAATGAAGGCACAACCCGGGCAGCATAAGCGTAGTGGTTTGCTACAAATGCATTGCAAGGGGATGAGCAAACTTCATATTTCAGAACATAGTCCTTTGGATGTCACACGTGAGACAGAGTCCTTAGCTGCAGATATGAGCAGCCTTAAATCTGCCGGTCCTACATCACCCATCCTAAAGAACTTTGGAGACATGACAATGCACTCACAGAGCAGACTGGGCTGAAAGCAAAGGTCTCTTCCTGAGGGTCTAATTAGGTTCCTACCCCCTTTGTGCCCCCCAACTTTTCTTTTCTAATCTCATAGAGACACCTTAGCAGAAGCAATCAGCTTTGACGAAACACCAAAATCCTGGCAGTGAACCATATATTGACCATTACCATAAAAAGAGCTGCTAAATGAGAAACCATGTGCTCAGTATAAAACTAATTTCATGCTTTCAAAAGCACACAGTGGCTTCCAGCAAGATAGTGGCCCTGGGACTTGCTGAGACAGATTGGCGAACGCAAATGGTTTGCTCCTGATGTGTCGGCTTAGTGAAGCTTTACGTGTACTGGCAGTCAACGGGGTTCTCGAGTCTTCTGTCAAACAAATGCACATTTATCTATAATTTTAAAGCTGAAAGCTACAACAAAACAAGCTGCTTCAAATAAATTTAGCAGGAAAAACACATACACACATATACACACACCCTATGTGCCATGTTAGCCAATAGAAATAGACTTCTCACCGTACCTCACGTACAGAACACTTATTAAGCATAATCTTATTTAAATACATTGTACCTGTCACATTCCCCTCATGTTTAGCACCAGTTTCTCATTCTACAGAACCAGAGCTCAGCAGAGCCTAGGAACAGGACTGTATCTACTTTGCAAGGCTAACTTTGAGCCAGCCCTTAACTAGTTCAGCCAGACACCTTCTATTTACAAAGATGCATTAGACCTTTTCAACATGATGATCGATAACTTCACCCAGGTGAGCACCAGGGGAAGTTACACTGACATGATAAAGTCTGATACATTTAAAATATCATCGCATTTAATTAAAACATGCTTTCTAAAGAAATGCTGTCAATTTCCGCTTCTCACTGCACATGCCGTCACAGGAAACCAATTACTGTAGGTTGTCTACCGCATGACGGGTCATAACTTTTAATTATTAATAACGTCAAGCCTAACAAGGTGTCAACTCCAGTGTGCAATCCATTTCTCTTACTTTCACAGTTATCTCATAAACACGACTTGTTTCCTCCTATATATTTTTCATGTCAAAGATTCTACAAAGTATATTTAGTTTATAGCCTTTTTATATTCCCGAAGCACATAATAACACAGCTAATTGCCTACTTTCTATAATGATAGCAAATCACATATCACTGACTTGCTCTGAATGTTTAAAATGCAAAGGAAGTCACCTACTGGTAAGATGTCCTCGGCACACAGCTAGTATAGGAAGAAAAGGATGCTTAGCATGCCCATGGAAGGACTTTCTTCCCAGTAAAATTAAAGAACCATATATTTGCTCTTCAGCTTCCCCATTCAGACGTGCCAGCGGGAGGTGATAAACACAATTGATGACTCCACAGGATTCGGCGCAATGTAGCAAAGACTCTGTTACTGACATCCCAGACCCCAGCATCCAAGTTTCAGAATAAAAATGCTCACCTCTGCTAGGAAGTCCACTCCACATCCTGGCAGGGCTTTCACTGGCTTCACAAACAACCAAGTCGGAGAAACAAAACTTCCAGGATCTGACCAGGGTAAGGCACAGTGCTACCGGGACTGGGCTCCAGTCCTGATTCCCCGTGTGACAGCACCGCGTTATATCAGTGCTGCTTCAAACCTTCCCGGTTGCTGGCTTATTGTACTGCTCTTTGAAAATCCGTTACACGCTGGCAACATTTTAGGGAAGGACAAACACTCCGTGAGTCATTTGTAAAGAAAGCAGAGCGAATTCAATTCTCTATCTCCACGCGTGCTAAAACCAGAGGCACTGTCATCGCACAAGTCTGAGGTGGATTTATGCCGAGAAGCAGGCAACCTAAGCCTTCATTATCAATGCATGAAATCAGCCACTGTGATCAAATTCAACAAACCACAGAAAGGATATAATTAGGAAGGGCTCCACAGATTTAGCACCAAACCTTGAAGAATGAAGAATCATCTATCGAAACTGTGTAAATGTTAAAAATAGCTCTGGCTTTTCAACAATAAGCAGGATACAGAGAGAAGAAATCTGTACTCTATATTATAGAGACTTGCCATAAGGCTGCAAAAATCAAAAGAGCTGTAGGTTCCTGGGACTTTTCTGCTGACAAACGAAATCAGTACAAGCTATGTCAATTATGACCAATTTTTTCTATTTGACACAGATATCTAGTAAAAAAAAAAAAAAAAACAAGTTAGATATCCTTTAACTCCTAAGTGCCTGACTCTAAATTAAAAAGACAGTAAATTTGTAGGGTTATTCACAGTACTATCAATTTTACTTAAAGACAAGTTCTTAAACTATCAGGATTTTGTCATATTCTATATGACAAAATAATACATGTGCAAAAGGGGATTTGCAACATTATAATCTTTGCTCATTATTAAAAATTAGTACAGCTCATTAAACTCATATGTTCCTTTTCCTCCCACCCCCAAGTTTAAACTTTTACTTTTTACTGTCCTTTCTCTTATTTTTACTAAATTAAAAGAGGTCAGAGCCATCTGATACAGCACAAGAACTGCTATGTCCCAGAAAGTAGCAACAATGATTTGAGAGCTCAAAATACAGAGCCTTGACATGTACGTAAAAAAAAGGACCAAAGCCTTTACCAAGCAATTTCTAGCAGGCAGCATCCATAAATAACTCATGTAAAGTTCTATTCAGGTTTTAAGTCCTTATTGAGACTGAAAAAGACCAGCGAATCAGGACCCAACACCGGCAAAGCTTGAGTGGAAGATCTTCCAGACAGGACTGAGTTTAGTCCTAGCAATACCCTCTCTTAAGCTACACATTTAAAAGTGTCTATGATCTAAAAGACCTGCGCAAGAGCCAGTGAGATAGTTCAGTGGACTAAGCACCTGCTTTGGCAAGTGCAGGGACCGGGGTTCAATCCCTGGTCCTGCATGCCCTGCCAGTCCTGCCCTTGAGGCACACTGAGCTGGTGACTCAGTCCAGGCTTGGTGGCACATGCCTGCAATCCCAGCGCTGGGGAAGCTAAAAACAGGAGGATCACTATGAGTCCAATCTGCATAGTGAGACCCTGTATGAATACATTAAAAAATGAATAAAAGATCTGTGCAAAACTTAGTAGTAGACCATGAGATACTTGTACATAGCATGGCATTTTGGAGCAATGTTCAACATGGAACTCCCAAGGCTGTCCTTGCTATGCATAAAGACCTGACTCCTGCTGGGCTTCTAGACACTTTTCCTTGGAGACAGATACAGACATGCATGTGTGGGTGTGTGCGCACGTGTGGGTGTGTGCTCATGCTTGCATGTACACTGACATTCATGGCGCTTTGCAATCACTTTTGGTGCTAAATTCTATCCCATCTGTGACATGCATAAGAAACCTGAGTGTATGCTACAAGAAATTAGAAATTGCTGATTTCACAACTGCTCAAAGCGCTGTGTCTTTTACCTCCATCATCTTTTCTTTTCTCACCTTCCCCCCCGCCAACATACACACATATACCACACTTCTTGCCTTGGAAATTCGTTCATGAAATACTTTGTGCCTCAGAAACAAGCCATGTGAGTAAAGTCACAGGATTCTTGACGGAGGAGTCCAAAATACATGTTAAAGAAAAGACAGCCTTCTTTACAAATGATGATGGACAAACTGGATATCCATAATAGGAAACTAAACCTAAGTCCATCATCTCTCACCCTGCACAAAAATAAATTCAAAATGAATCAAAAACCTGTAACACTTGAAACTTTAAAACTGCTAGAAGAAAACATAGATGAAACACTTGAAGTCACAGGCAGGCTAAGTCTTCCAGGGAAATTATGGCAAGAATCAACAAATGGGATGACTGGTATGTCAAATTAAAAATTCTCTGCACAACAAAGAAAACAACTAACAGAGTGAAGAGATAGCCTACAGAATGGGAGGAAATCTTTGCCAGCTACTCTTCCAACAAAGCCTTATTATCTAGAACATATGAAAAGCTCATAAAATTTAACACCACAAAATCAAATAGCCCAGTCAACAGATGGGCAAATGAACTGACCAGACACTTCTCAGAAGCAGCAGCACAGGTAAGCATAAGAAAAACTGTTCAACATCTTTAGCCACTAGGAAAATGCAAGCCAAACCTGCACTGAAATTCCATCTCACCCAACTCAAAATGGTTATCATGAATGATTAGGCAGACGTGGACAAGGATTCGGACAAAAGAAATCCTTCCACACTGCTGGTAGGGATGTGCATGAGAACAGACCCTATGGAGAATGGTATAGAGGTTCCTGAAAAAAATAAAATTAGAGCTACTGTTTGACCCAGATATCCCACTCTTTGGTATTTAGCTACTGGAATTAAAGCCAGGATACCACAGGGAAAACTACATATCCATGTTTACTGTGGAATAATTCACAATGGCCATGATATGGAACCAGCCTAGGTGTCCTTCCACAGATGAACGGATAAAGAAAGTATGATCATACATCTGTGATGTATATTTCAGACATGTGGAGTATTAGGCACCCATCATACATGAAATTATTGTCATTTGCAAGAAAATTATTGCAGCTGGAGACCATCATGTTGGGCAAATAAGCCAGATACAGAAAGACAAATGTTGTATGGTCCCTCTAATGCATGCTGGCTAAAGAGGTGACACAGAAGCAGAGAAGAGACTACTATCAGGCAGGAGCAACAGAACAAGGAGGGTGAGAGAGAGTGTGAATGAGAGTCCAGGGGGTGGATATGATCACAGTTTATTATGCATATCAAAACTACTGTTTTGTAAAGATAACAAGCACCAATAAAACATATAAAAAACATTTCATGGCTAAAATTCTCTGTTATGGTTACAATGTGTAAAGCTCCCTAACAATAAAAGTTTAAGTGAAACCAAAATTTGATGACAGGGCCTTGGTTCCTTTAACACTGGGTGCATGGTCCAGACTTCAAAGGTCATCAGAACTTAGGAAGAGGACCCTCTGTGTAATACGGTCACCAACGTTCCTGTAGCAAAGCCCGTGCATATTCCTTCGCATGGGATGAGGAAGCTCCACAATCAGCCTCACTTCCACTCAGCTCAGGTTCTTCTATGAGAAGGAACTGCAAAATCTCCTACTTTTCAGAGCTTCTTGAATTGCAGGGCTTGCAGGTAACAGATAGGACTTGCAGAAAGGTTTCCCTATATCGCTAAGTTCTAGACTGAGAACTGCGACCCACACAGGTGTCCTCCTGCAAGGGCAAAAGATGTAGAGCGCAGCATTGCGTTAGCAGGATGAGCCCAAAGTGTGCTGAAAGGTGCTATTTAGACTGAACAGAAATATGGCAATAGTGCAAGATGACAGAACTAGGGACTGGGCATGGTGGCACGCCTACACCCCTAGCACTCAGGAAGCTGAGATGGGAGGACTGTTGCGAGTTCGAGGCCAGATTGGGCTAGTAGCGAGCTCAAGGCCCCCGTGTACCACACAGCGAGACCCTGTCTCAAAAAAGCTCCCTCCCCAAGAAACCCCTCCCCCAAAAAAATTAGGGCATGGGAATGAAAAGCAAGAAGGGGCATTCATGACAAGGGAATTTCCAAAAATACACAAAGCATAATGGTAACTGCTCATTGGTTACACACTTTATATCCAACTAGTGTGAGAGAAATTTGGCGTAAATATATTTTTATCAAACTATCTTACCTTCAAAGAGAAATTTTAAAAGAAAGGTGCCTTTTCAGAATGAGACAGAAAACACTGAGTTTTCTTACCATTGCTCTTTGTACCTAAAGTAGTATATCTAGAACATTAAACATCACTTCAGACAGTGTCAGAAACAAACAAATACATATTAACCTTTACCTTTAGAAGTAAAGGTCCATATTTCATTTGTGCACACCATATACTTCTTAGGGTAGAGTGTCTTAAAACATGACTTGTAAGGGGCCAAGGATGTAGCTCAGCAGCACAGTACCTGCCTGGCTAGCGCAAGGTCCTG